>NC_064619.1:348190060-348504178 GCF_023898315.1 Schistocerca nitens
GTGATATCTTGATGCCTCAAAATATGTCCTTCCAATCAATCCCTTTATTTTAGTTAGGTTGTACCACAGATTTCTCTTCTCCTCAATTCCATTCAATACCTCCTCAACATTTATGTGATCTACCCATCTAATCTTCAGCTTTCTTCTCTAGCACCACATTACAAAGGCTTCTATTCTCTTCTTGTCTAAAGTGTTTATCGTCCATATTTCGCTTACATCATGTCTACTCTCCACGCAAATACTTTCAGAAAGGACTTCCTGACACTTGAATCTATGCTCGATGTTAACAAATTTCTCTTCTTCAGTTATTTTGCTTCCCAAATAGCAAACCTATTTCACTAATTTAAGTATCTCATTTCCTAATATAATTCCCTCAGAATCACCTGATTTAATTCGCCTAAATTCCATTATCCTCGTTATGCTTTTGTTGATGTTCCTCTTATACCATCCTTTCAAGATACTGTCCATTCCGTTCAACTGCTCTTCCAAGTCCTTCGTTGTCTCTGACAGATTTAAAAGGTCATCGCAAACCTCAAAGTTTTTAATTCTTCTCCCTGGACTTTAATTCCTACTCGAAAATATTCTTTTATTTCCTTTACTGTTTCATATATACTGCTAAGATCGGGGATAGGCTAAAACCCTGTCTCACTTCCTTCTCAACCACTGCTTCCCTTTCGTACCCCTCGACTCACATAATTACCATCTGGTTTCTGTACAAATTGTAAATAGCCTTTCGCTCCCTGTATCTTACCCGTGCCACCTTCAGAATTCGAAAGAGAGTATTCCTGTCAACATCGTCAAAAGCTTTCTCTACGTCTACAAATGATATAAACATAGGCTTCCCCTTCCTTAACCTATCTTCTGTGAGAAGTCGTAGGGTCAGTATGGCCTCGCGTTTTCCTACATTTCTCCGGAATCAAAACTGATCATCCCCGAGGTCGGCTTCTATCAGTTTTTCCATTCGTCTATAAAGAATTCGTGTCAGTGTTTTGCAACTGGGATGTATGAAACCGATAGTGTGGTAATTTTCACACCTGTCAGCACATGCTTTCTTTGTAATTGAAATCATTATTTTCTTCTTGAGGTCTGAGGGTATTTCGCCTGTCTTTTACATCTTGCACAGCAGATAGAAGAGTTTTGTCATGGGTGTCTCTCCCAAGGCTATCAGTAGCTCCAACGGAATGTTGTCTACGTCTGGGGCCTTGTTTCGACTTAAGTCTTTCAATTCTTTGTCAAATTCATCACACAGCATAGTATTTCCCTTCTCATTTTCCTCTACGTCCTCGTCCATTTCCTTAATACTGGCCTGCCTCAAGTACATCTCTCTTGTATGGACCGTGTATATACTCATTCCTCCTTTCTGCTTTCCCTTCTCTGCTTACGACTGGTTTTCCATCTGAGCTCTTGATGTTGATACAGGTGGCACCTACCTTACTTCTAGTGATGTATGCTTCTAAATCCTTACATTTGTCTTCTAACCATTCCTGCTTAGCCATTTTGCACTTCCAGTCGATCCCATCTTTTAGGAGATTGTATTCCCTTTCGCCTGCTTCATTTGTTGCTGAGTATCTCTTGTGTTACCCATTGATTTCTAATAGCTCTCGTCTTTTTAAGTACTTGATTCTCTTCTGCCTTCACCATGTTTCATTTCATTTTTTCTTCTACTGTAATCCTTTCCAGTGTTATTGTCAATCGTTCTCCAATGCTCCCTCTGAAACCCTCTACAACCTCTGGTTCTTTACACTTATTCAGGTTCCATCTGCTTGAACTTCGGCCATTTTGCAGTTTTAATCTGCAGTTCATAATCAATAAATTGTAGTCAGAGTCTACATCGGTCCCTAAAAATGTCTTACAATTTAAAATCTGGTTCTCAAATCTCTGTCCAACCATTATGTAATCAATCTGAAACCTGCCGGTGTCTTCAGATCTCTTTCACGTGTACAGCCTTATCTCATGATTCTGCTCTGTGCAAAATTCTACCAAATGGCTTCCTCTTTCATTTCTTTCCGTCAGTCCATATTCACCAAATACTTTGCCTTGTCTTCGTTTTCCTACTATCGAATTCCAGTTCCCGACAACTGTTAAGTTTTCGGCTCCCTTAACTATCTGAATAATTTCTCTTATTTCATCATACATTTCCTTAGTCTCTTCCCCATCTGCGGAGCTAGTTGGCATATAAACATGTACTGCTGTCATTATTGTGGGCTTTGTGTCCATCTTGGCTACAATAATACGTTCGCTGCGCTGTTCATAGTAGCTTTTCCGTGTTCCTATTATTTTTACTCGTTATTAAAGCTACTCCTGCAATACTACAATTTCATTTCGTATTCTAGCCCTGTATTCACCTGGCCAGAAGTCCTGTTCCTCCTGCCACCGAACTTTGCTAACTCCCACTATAACTCTAACTTATCCATTTCCCTTTTTATATTTTCTAACCTACCTGCCCAGTTAAGGGACCTGATAGTCCATGCTCCAATTCGTACAATGTCAGTTTTGTTTCTCCTGACAATGACGTCGTCCTGAGTAGCTCCTGTCCGGAGAACTGAATGGGGGACTATTTTACCTCAGAAGTATTTTACCAAATCGTATGCCATCATCATTTAACGATACCGTAGTGCTGTATGCCCTGGGGAAAAATTACTACTGTAGTTTCCCCTTGCTTTCATCCGTTCACTGTACAATCACGGCAAGGCCGTTTTGGTTGATGTTATAAGGGCAGATCAGGCCGTCATCTAGATTGTTGCCACTGCAATTACAGAAAAGGCTGCTGCCCCTCTTCAGCAAACTCACGTTTGTCTGGCCTTTCAACAGATACCTCTCCGTTTTGGTTGCTTCTACAGTACGGCTGTCTGTATCGCTGAGGTACGCAAGCCTCCCCACTAATGGCAAAGTCCATGTTCCATGGAGGGGGGGGGGGGGGGATGTTCAGAGTATATGAGTTTATTTGGTTGTACATGGACTCCTTTTTACAAATCTGATCGTGGGGTGAGAACAAATGGTATATAAATACAGTTAGAAATTTGAGCGTATTAAATTTGGATAACCATCACTCCTCTGCTCCTAGTTCAATTGACAAAGGGCCGTTCTTTAAATGAACTAACATTTTATTTAATTAAGGGCCACCATTTAGTAGCAAATCATTGAGTATGATGCTATCTATATCTTTCTCAATAAACCAGTTATGTAACGTATAAATCTGAAGTGTAGCGTATATTATTACTGCGACTACCCTGATGTTTTGTGTTTAATAATCTTCATCTCGTTCCACGTGTCTCAACGCAATGGTCACAGGATCAGCAGCGTAGTGGATTGACTGGTCACTACCATATGAAGCACAAAGCAGATGGTGTACGTTTCGACCCAGAGACATATATGAGTCAACTTTTTAACGAACAGAGTTACGTCGCACCTGTTCCGCTCTCGCGTGGTGGAGCTCTAGTAAAGTTATGAAGGCTACACAAAACAATTATTCTGTTGTACAGCACTTCATAGAAGAGGCAGCTGTGAGAATGGGCATGATTTTAGTGGAATTTAAGAAGTACAGAGAGTTCAAGTACACTTTCCTTCGTGAACAATGGTTAAAACCAAAGCATGATAAGCTAAACTGGGAGTGTTAACGACGGTGTGTTATGTAGATAGAGGTGGGAGAACCCTGTACGTTATTTTATGTTGGTCGGCAGAAATCAGTTCTTACACGTGCCTTATGAGCCAGGAGAACTAATCCAAATTTGATTCATGAATCTAACCGGTTAAATACAGAGGGAAATTATAACAGTGGGTAGGAACATGCACAATATATGAGGAATTCAACGGGTTTGTTGCAATATTTAGGCTACCCTCTTTGTACAGAAGCGAAGGAAGCTGTGTGCCTTATACAGTCGCTATTTACAGTGGAAAAGTAGCAACAGAATAATATAAACTGTAGAGCGAAACACCAGTTGTGTAGGAATGGAAATGGCTGGTGGCATGATCAAAAGGGTCACAGTAGGAGCCATATGATATGAGGAACAATTTGACAGAAGAAGATCAGCTACAAGGGAGAGTAGAAACAGTGGACGTTCATGAACCTCTGCCTAGAAGTAACGAATAACTAAGGAATGATTCACGGTATTGACTAGTCAATCCAACTAAGTTAAACGAAATGGCACAGCGGGAGCAATGGTCAAAGATTTTGCAGAGCCCAGGAACACACTGCTAGAAGACGATGAGGAGATTGCTCACTGTGAATATCCGGTCCTTTTTGCAGATTTAAATCGAAGAATAGTTCAGTATGTGCTAGAGACGGTTAGCCAAGTATGTGTTTTAGATACATGTGTTGACCATGGGCATCAGTGATCAACCGTATTAGGGATGTATTTGTTACACTGCACAAAGTGGACATTCAAGAAATGTTCTATATGGACCATTAACTTGAACCATGTATACCGAATCAAACGTGGTACGGCATAGTGATCACAAAAGTTAGCCCCATCAAGAACGAAGGCGAAATCCTTGCTAGTTAGAAACCCTGTAGGATGTTCAGCTACGTATTCACTCTTAAAGAATGCATATAGAATCACATTGGTGTAACGGTGTGACGAGAAATGATGGAATGTGATGTCATGCAGCCGAATGCAAAACAATGAGTCGTGGAACCTGTGAAATTAGCTATCTTTTAAGGCGTAGTTGCAGATAGTGCGATAAAATGTATTATAGGCATGGAAAAAAACTAACATCAAGAGGTTGAATTGGTCCATTGGTTCCAGATGTTTCGAAGTTCAATGCTACACACTTTCGGGAGGGGTAGTTTGCCCTACAGATTGACTTTTATACGCAGACCAGGAATCAAAAGAATGTCATTTTGACCAACTGTTGGCCAAAAGCAGTGCTCATAAGATAGTAGTAGTTCTCTTACGCCCATTTTCCCACTCTCACTTGTTGTGACGTAAATTTTATCTACTGTCCTTGGAATATCACGTACACGAGAAAGAATTGTAGGCATCAGAGGCCCTCGAACTTCTCACAGCAAAATAAATAACTCTCCAGATAATTTACCATCCACATTAGCAGTGGGCATATTTGTATACGAATGCGTTAAGGCATTGATGGTAGTTGATCATGATATAATTCTCGTGATACAGCTAATTTCCAGGCTTTTTTACATATGTATTTCCTCTCCAGATCCTCATTGATCGGAGTTGAAATCAAGTTCCTTACTGAACGATGGGATAAGTTTCTTTACTTTATCTATAATTTTTCTGGTCGTTCCACAGTTTTCTGTGCATCCTGCAAGTTGATGCTTCGTTTGAAATTTTACGTCTTTCAGTTCTGTAGGAGTGTGAAGTTATGCAAAATCCACAGGTTCTCTTAAAAATTACTGTGACCGACGTTGCGCGAACTTTGATGTGCATACCATAGTAAACAGTAAATTGAATCGAGAATTCTTAAATGCCAAACACCAGTTTTTGTATAAAGTGCGCCTTGCACTCTCTTGAATATCAGTACTTTTCTTATGCTCTACTCGGGCATGTTGCTGGACTTATTCGAAATCTATGCTGCGGATGATATTCCATGTAGGTAATTAAATTTAGTACCCGCTCCTTGGACAACGACTACCCTTTACTACGTTCCACTGGAGATGTGATTTGTGACTCCCTGTCCGACGAGGATGACGAAATGTTTCATCTGCCACTTTCTCACCCAGGTAAATTCCTTGTGTTCCTTTCTGACGAAATGTCAACTTCGGCACCTACTTTTGTTGATATAAAACCATGTTTTCTTTGTCTATCTTCGCCATTTCTCTGCTTTGTATCAACACTGTAGCAGTGTTGTGAGTTACTCGTCGACTAAGTACACTCCTGGAAATGGAAAAAAGAACACATTGACACCGGTGTGTCAGACCCACCATACTTGCTCCGGACACTGCGAGAGGGCTGTACAAGCAATGATCACACGCACGGCACAGCGGACACACCAGGAACCGCGGTGTTGGCCGTCGAATGGCGCTAGCTGCGCAGCATTTGTGCACCGCCGCCGTCAGTGTCAGCCAGTTTGCCGTGGCATACGGAGCTCCATCGCAGTCTTTAATACTGGTAGCATGCCGCGACAGCGTGGACGTGAACCGTATGTGCAGTTGACGGACTTTGAGCGAGGGCGTATAGTGGGCATGCGGGAGGCCGGGTGGACGTACCGCCGAATTGCTCAACACGTGGGGCGTGAGGTCTCCACAGTACATCGATGTTGTCGCCAGTGGTCGGCGGAAGGGGCACGTGCCCGTCGACCTGGGACCGGACCGCAGCGACGCACGGATGCACGCCAAGACCGTAGGATCCTACACAGTGCCGTAGGGGACCGCACCGCCACTTCCCAGCAAATTAGGGACACTGTTGCTCCTGGGGTATCGGCGAGGACCATTAGCAACCGTCTCCATGAAGCTGGGCTACGGTCCCGCACACCGTTAGGCCGTCTTCCGCTCACGCCCCAACATCGTGCAGCCCGCCTCCAGTGGTGTCGCGACAGGCGTGAATGGAGGGACGAATGGAGACGTGTCGTCTTCAGCGATGAGAGTCGCTTCTGCCTTGGTGCCAATGATGGTCGTATGCGTGTTTGGCGCCGTGCCGGTAAGCGCCACAATCAGGACTGCATACGACCGACGCACACAGGGCCAACACCCGGCATCATGGTGTGGGGAGCGATCTCCTACACTGGCCGTACACCACTGGTGATCGTCGAGGGGACACTGAATAGTGCACGGTACATCCAAACCGTCATCGAACCCATCGTTCTACCATTCCTAGACCGGCAAGAGAACTTGCTGTTCCAACAGGACAATGCACGTCCGCATGTATCCCGTGCCACCCAACGTGCTCTAGAAGGTGTAAGTCAACTACCCTGGCCAGCAAGATCTCCAGATCTGTCCCCCATTGAGCATGTTTGGGACTTGATGAAGCGTCGTCTCACGCGGTCTGCACGTCCAGCACGAACGCTGGTCCAACTGAGGCGCCAGGTGGAAATGGCATGGCAAGCCGTTCCACAGGACTACATCCAGCATCTCTACGATCGTCTCCATGGGAGAATAGCAGCCTGCATTGCTACGAAAGGTGGATATACACAGTACTAGTGCCGACATTGTGCATGCTCTGTTGCCTGTGTCTATGTGCCTGTGGTTCTGTCAGTGTGATCATGTGATGTATCTGACCCCAGGAATGTGTCAATAAAGTTTCCCCTTCCTGGGACAATGAATTCACGGTGTTCTTATTTCAATTTCCAGGTGTGTAGTTCAACTACGCTTCACAGCCTCATGCTGTGTTCACCACTGGATACTTCCAGTGTCGCCTCCCGTTGCGATTAGCTGCCAATATTGTGGTTGCCTGGTAGAAAATTTGCGGGGTATGGAATGCATTGAACATAATTTGCCTTTTGCGAGCTCGCACTGAAGGCGTTACTTGTACGTGAGTAATGTATGATCCGTGTAACCTAATGTTTCTATGCGCACTGGCGGCATTTGGATTTGCATTTTCCTTATGTAAATAAATAGGGAGAATTACTGGACTCTTTCATCAATCCTGTAAGTATATAATCCCTGCCCCTCTCTACTTGCCGGCCGGTGTGACCGTGCGGTTCTAGGCGCTTCAGTCTGGAACCGGTGACCGCTACCAACGCTGGTTTGAATCCTGCCTCGGGCATGGATGTGTGTGATGTCCTTAAGTTAGTTAGGTTTAAGTAGTTCTAAGTTCTAGGGGACTGATGACCACATATGTTAAGTCCCCTAGTGCTCAGAGCCATTTGAACCATTTGAACCTCTCTACTTAGTAATTTGGAGGATAGGCACCAGGTTATACATTTATGCGTACGAGGACCGATTTTCATTCATCCGTTGCACGAATTTTAATTTATATAACTAAGTAAAGGCAGTGGGAAACTGTCTCACTGCCGGAAATTCCAGCTGGCCTCCGACATTAAGTCGGCAAGTCACGTTGAGGCTCGCAGCCGGCAGTTTGAAATACAATTATGGAACTCTACACTGGTGTGCAAAATTTAAGGACAAAAGTAACATTCGCGTTATGTGCCACCGTGCCACTGTCAAATAACACAGCTCGATGAAACTTGGACTATACACTGATAGAACTGCTTCAGTCTAGTAAAGAACGTTTCCGGAAGCATTATACAAAGCGACGAAAAGAAATTACACTTTTATTCAAAGACAATAACTCCACTGAAAATCATTGCGATTTATGAAGGTCCCGTTGACATTACCAAAGGCAGGAAATGGGGTATGTGATAATCACCGACAGTAGCCCATCCTTTGCAACGTGCTGCCATGCGGGTCGCGGTATTGGGAATGAGTTCTTGTGGCAGCGCATTCCATTCCCCCACCAGCACGGTCGATTAGAGATTCCTTACCGAAAACACTAACAACATCAGAAAGTATGGTTGTTAACGCGCAGGTGGAGGAGCTCTTGGAACGAGAAGGTATTTAGCGGATGCAAAGGTCTGCCCGTTCCCCCTAATTCAGTCGCAACCGACATGGGTTGGATGCGTTGTGAAGACGTATTGCTGCACGCCCACAAGCGCCTACTAGTATCCAGCAGCCGTTGACCGTAACCTCCTGACTGAAAGTGAACTAGGTTCACATTGGGTGTCTTACAAAAAATTGGGTAATGTTCTTTATTACTTTGATTGCAACGGCAATTTCAAAATTCAGCGTCATCGAGCATGGTCTAACGTTTAGCCTGTCTGGTACAAACTTCCTTATAACTGCCATCTTTAAACTTGCACTAAATTTATCTCAACACGAATCCGAAACTGCCTTACTCAACTGGTATGTGACATTTATAATTGCTATTATGTGGAAGTTTTCTACCATTGTGGAATCCGTTTTCGGTTTCGGTATGGCTAGTGTTTTTGTTTTTCGTTCTCATTAATCTAGTGAACAAAATCGATGGGTGTTGGTTATCAGGTAGAGATTGTTTTTCAGTTGCGAATTTCAAGTGCGTCTTTGTTCTCTCTCTTACACAGAATGTTGTCACCACTTAATGGTTTCTGAGAGAGTTGCCTTTTCTTAAGAGCACAGTTATCCTAGAGATAACTTGATTTTGGAAGGTTTAGTTACAAAATATCGTTTAAATGAATGCCTCATTCGCGAGTATGCTACTCTGGGAATTATCAAATCGTCTTCTTCAAAATATGTTATTGAATCAACAATAATCAACAATCTTGCTGTTTGTTCAAATTAAATGGTGCATACAGCCACTTATTTCTAGGTGTTTGGTAAAAAATGATGTTACCAGTATACCCCAAGCTTCCAGCATTACTTTCTATCATAAGTCTACTTTATCACCGTCCTGCACGTTGTGTTCACTTTCTTTGTATTATAATTGCTGTGGACTCATTTCCTTCTTCTAAGTATGTCTCTTTCTCCTGTCAGAATTGGTCTCTTAATCTCTCTAGTGGTTGATAAATGGCTTAAATACTCATTCCTGTACAGAGTCGGCTCCAAGTTGTCTATTTGGCAGCGGTGCCAGTTTCCCAAGAATATTTCATTGAGATTTCAACAACTGACTTTTGAGACTAATATTTCATATTTTCTATCGAACTGAGAGACGTGTTGACAACTGCAGCGCTCAATTACAACGGAACCAGTTACAAGCCAATGTCTCAATTTATACCACTACTCATATGTAGCACAAGATCTCAAATATTATGGTGGTATCGAAATTAATGACACGTTGCCCATTACGTAAATCATCATCTTCGCCTATAGTCAGAAACTTATATGCATCCTTACTGCTTGATACTTAACACATTTCGAGTAATGCATTAAAAGTCATATCTAGGTTAACATTATCACTGAACACATTCCTCAACTTATGGTCGTCTTGTGTGAAAATAGTACTTACATTAGCATTATTTCTTATTATTTTTTGTTGAAAGTTTGCTAAATGCTTGGCTATATAATAAAACAATTTACAGCATAATGATTGCCTGTAGATTAATATGCTTTCATATGAGCTTCCTCATCATAAATCAACAAAAATAGCAATCGAAAACAGAAGTGCTCCATCAGGCGAACTTACGTCCTCATTACCTGAAATTGTGAAATATCCTATATCGTTCAATTTATCGAACACTTGTGCTGGAAATTTTTACTTATTTCGCAAAATCAGTTTTAAACACATACACATTTTTAAATGTGAGGCAAGTTTATGAAGGAGAAGATTAATATTGAAAATTAAATTTTCCAGAGATTTAAGGGCCTTATATAATGAATCTAATTGTATCCGGAAGAAGATAGGTATGTTTTCGATTCAGTGGCTGAACACACTTGCTATATATATATATATATATATATATATATATATATATATATATATATATATATAATTTTCTGCACACAATTGCAGTCTCTAGCGTAGGGAATGTCGTACACGCCGCAGTACATCTGGTGTAATGTCGCCGCAGGCTGCTGCAATACGTTGTTTCATATCCTCTGGGGTTGTAGGCACATCACGGTACACACGGTACACGATGGCCACCACATTGAACATCTATTGGCCTGACATGTCGGGACACACTCTATTCCTCTCCGCAATTGAAAACGGAAACCACGTGTGTACGTGTACCTCACCCTCATGGTAATGTACATGTGCGTCAGTGAAAAAGACCAATAAAAAGGTGTTAGCATGTGGACGTAATGTGCTGTTCCAGTCTCTTCTGTACCTAAGGTCCATCACCGTTCCCTTTGGATCCCTACGTAAGTCGGTGCTCTCCGATACACACGATCGAACAGCGGAGGAGTGGTACTCAAGCGTCAACTTTAGGTTACAATATTTCCGGACGTAATTAACATTTTACAATGCAACAAACGGCACTGATTACGAATTTGTTTATATGTTCAGATGTGCTAACAAAACTAACGTTGTTCCATTTAAAAAAACGTAGGTTTGTGTTAAAAAACATACTTTCGTGCATTTTTGTATGGCTTGTATTAAACAATTACACTAGCCCCTCTGCTCACGTTCGGTCGTGGAATCGCTTCGTCATTATTTGATGTGGTTTACGAAATATATCCAGCGGTAGCGTTAGGTGACTCACCGTGTATATATGTATATATATACATATATACCACTGGCCATTAAAATTGCTACACCAAGAAGAAATGCAGATGATAAACGGGTAGTCATTGGACAAGTATATTATACTACAACTGGCAAGTGATTACATTTTCACGCAATTTGAGTGCATAGATCCTGAGAAGTCAGTACCCAGGACAACCACCTCTGGTCCTAATAACGGCCTTGATACGCCTGGGCAGTGAGTCAAACAGAGCTTGGATGGCTTGTACAGGTACAGCTGCCCATGCAGCTTCAACGCGATACCACAGTTCATCAAGAGTAGTGACTGGTGTATTGTGACGAGCCAGTTGCTCGGCCGCCATTGACCAGACGTTTTCAGTTGGTGAGACATCTGGCCAGGGCAGCAGTCCCACATTTTCTGTATCCAGAAAGGCCCGTACTGGACCTGCAACATGCGGTCGGGCATTATCCTGCTGAAATGTAGGGTTTCGCAGGGATCGAATTAAGGGTAGAGCCACGGGTCATAACACATCCGAAATGTAACGTCCACTGTTCAAAGTGCCGTCAGTTCGAACAAGAGGTGACCGAGACGTGTAACCAATGGCACCCCATACCATCGCGCTGGGTGATACGCCAGTATGGCGATGACGAATACACGCTTCCAATGTGCGTTCACCGCGATGTCACCAAACACGGATGCGATCATCATGATGCTGTAAACAGAACCTGGATTCATCCGCAAAAATTACGTTTTGAGATTCGTGCACCCAGGTTCGTCCTTGCGTACACCATCGCAGGCGCTCCTGTCTGTGATGTAGCGTCATGGGGAACCGCAGCCATGGTCTCAGAGCTGATAGTCCATGCTACTGAAACGTCGTCTAACTGTTCGTTTAGATCGTTGTTGTCTTGCAAACGTCCTCATCTGTTGAGTCAGAAATCGAGACGTGGCTGCACGATCCGTTACAGCCACGCGATAAGATGCCTGTCATCTCGACTGCTAGTGATGCGAGGCCGTTCGAATCCAGCACGGCGTTCTGTATTACCCTCCTGAACCCACCGATTCCATATTGTGTTAACAGTCATTGGATCTCGACCAATGCGAGCAGCAACGTTGCGATGCGATAAACCGGAATCGCGATAGGCTGCAATCCGACCTTTATCAAAGTCAGAAACGTGATGGTACGCATTTCTCCTCCTTACACGAGGCATTTCTCCTCCTTACACGAGGCATCACAACGCCGATCAACTGCTGTTTGAGTATGAGAAATCGGTTGGAAACTTTCCTCATGTCAGCACGTTGTAGGTGTCGCCACCGGCGCCAACCTTGTGTGAATGCTCTGAAAAGCTAATCATTTGCATATCACAGTATCTTCTTCCCGTCGGTTAAATTTCGCGTCTGTAGCACGTTATCTTAGTGGTGTAGCCATTTTAATGGCCAGTAGTGTATATATGATTGTGTAATCATTATATAAATTCTAGCGTATCACTTTGAGATGGTACGTAATGCAGCTAAGTACTTATTCAGATAGATATCAGACAGCATTCTGGCAGAAAGAATATGGCTTAGAGTGAATGCAAAACGCGTTAGGCTCAATCAAGAGCTAACTGTTTTAGCAGTGACTGGTGCAATGGAATCATAAGTTAAAATGAGTGTGGATATGAAAAGGAAAGTGATGTAGCAAAACAAAACGATGAAGAAGAAAGATATCACAGAGAGCAATGAACAGAATAATTAAAACAGTCCGAAGTAGCTAAGAGTCCCAAACAAGGCATTATCCTTATAACTGTCCCAAAAATAGCTCATAAAATTGCTGTACAAGTTGCTCCAAAACCAGATCTTTCTGCGAAGCGTATATAATATCCATTACCAAAGCAGGTGGAATACTACCTCTCGTTCAGTATTTGCTTGGAGGATTAGTTGGTGGAGCGGCAGGCATTAGGTGTCTCGCAAACAGATTGCAGGGATGCAAAGACATAATCATACAACAGAAGCAACAGCACTTTGTGAAGAGAAGCGTTTGTATTTCGGACCATATAAGAGAAATTGATCTGGTCTAAATTTGAAGGGGGGAAAATTACCTTTGTCTTCTGACAAGGCCACTCACTAATATATACTTAGAATACTAGGTAAAAAACTGAAAATACCACATTTTAGAGGCGTGTTGACGAGAGATTCTTTTTATTCTTAACCCAAAACGCTGAAAAGATCAAACATTGTGGTTGTTAACCTCGTGACTGAAGATGAACTACGTTTGACATAGGTTGTCTTACAAAAAATTGGTTAATATTCTTTATTACTTTGATAGCCAGGGCAGTTTCAAAATTTCTCCGGAAATATTAAGGATTACGTAAAATATACTATAAAGTATAACTACAATTAACGTCAAGCACGTGAGAATCTAAGGTGTGATCATCTTTGTTTAAATTTCCTGAACTTTAGGTAAGTTAACGAAACTCTTAGAACATCCAGTCAGTAACACAATCAACGCCATCGAGCATGGTCTAACGTTTAGCCTGTCTGGTACAAACTTCCTTATAACTGCCAGATTTAAACTTGCACTAAATGTATCTCAACACGAATCCGAAATTGCCTTACTCAACTTACCTCCAATTCCATATCGAATGTTAACGAAGAAACAATAATTTACAATCAGATAGGCGATTAGGAAATTCTGGACGGAGTTTTTAAGGCACAAAACATATATCTGTCAATTATTAATCACAACAGCAGCGGTTTACCTAAAATAAAATTAAAAGTATGTATGCTTTTCTCTATTGACAAAACGAATAAAAATGCCGAATATGAAACTGCTGTATTAAACTAGTTCAAAACTAAGTTTTTCAAAATTTAAATACACATAAATAATACTTTTTGCGCCCGTTACGAAATGAAATATGCAATACTGGTTTGAGAAGATAAATAAGAAGCTAATAAGTAAAAACTGTTACAAAGAATTTGGTGCAGTTTAATTGGATTCACGGTCTTTAGGAAGAGCACGGATATCTGACGTTTTTGAGGTCGTGAAATGTGTTTGTTGGTATCTGTTACTGACATTGTTGCTGAGATTTTCTTCTGGGCCCACTGGTGCATTACTCGTATGCTTTCTTTCTTGGGTCGAGCACTTCCCTGACAAAAATTATTTTCTTATCACTTGGAAATTTATACTGTCAGAAGCGTTGTACTGTTGACTTCCTTCAGCGAATTCCAAAAATGTGTAATTGCTCCTGAAACCTTAGTCCAGGAGGTGTGATTTAAAGGTATATCTTCTTCGCCGTTCTGAGTTTCTGGTACCTCAGTGCGCTGAGAACAGTTGGTAAATTCACATCGTCAATGAGCTCTTCTTCGATAACTATAGTGTTGTCAGTTTCAATCCATACGCCAACTTTTGCTGAAAACGCATTCAGTAGAGGATGCAGATGCTTCCTCAAGACGTCAGGTTGTACAGCCCAACGCACCAAGCTCAAAGTAAAGAAACATTTCTGACGCGTGTAGGACTATCAGGTCTGTCGGACTGTTGAGTGCCGGCTTATCATTGTCTTACCGTACATCAGTTAGAATTGAAGGAGAATGACTTGCGGATTTCGGTGGATAAGAAATAATTATTCGATTACACTTAAGGAAACGTCATTGGTATGATATTCATACAACGTGTTGTTCCTGAGGATGTAAAATGGGAATGAAGAAGACAGCGAGGATGTACAAAAGAAGGAACTGGAAAAGTTTTTGACTCCTTACAAGCGACAGATACTGTCACCATTAGGCTACACTGTATTATAAATTCCACCATTCTTTTCGAGCTCTCATTCGACATTTTTCTGGGTGAGGAAGAGGACAAACAAATAGAAGTAGAAGGAGAAGGAGGAGGAGGAGGAGGAGGAGAAGGGCTACATACTGAATGCGAGGAAAAGAAATGTCACTGACGATGGCATTACTCCCTTAGAATATCATAACTACAGATCATTTGGTTAACCTTGTGGGAGTCGATTGTATGTTGAAGGAGGACTTGCCGATGTGTTGGGACTGCGAAAAGCTAGTGACATCGACTTTAATGAAATCGGGTTTCACTTGTTTTCGGAAATAATCTGCCCTTGTAGTAACCAAATTATTGATGATGTGCTCTATATGGGAACTGCAAAGTTAATGAAAGAATATGCCTCTCTTACTGCAAATGACGCAGTTGCACCGTAGAATGCTGGCTGAGAAAAGAGGTAAGCAAATTTGTTGCTGATGATGGACGTTTTGGTTTCAGTATCCCGTTGAGTATGATATTTGTGTTCGCAGAGGTTTACAAGGAAGGTTATTTTAAACGCTCGTTACGTGGTTTGCGGATATCTCACTAAATGTATTATGTCCAGTAATGGAGATACCAAGTTTAAGACTGTGGGTTCGAGAACTTAACAAATATCACTACGGAGACTCGTAAACAGTTACAAAAGCCTCTCTAGTTTACCGTCTTTGGGTATTCGATTGAATGTTTTGCACCACAAATCAGAAGATGAACGTGGCGCGTTAACGTCAGTACTGCCCTCGATGTAGCACGATACCAGGTTTAACTTTTCAAACGAACAAGAGCTCGATTTCCAGCGACATTGAATCCGATGAAGTCAGTACAACAGAGTTGAAGCTATATCTCTGTTTATCTAAATTTGCCAAAGGGAAATGCTCAGAAGATTTTAGCACAAAAATACTGAGTGAGGTTATGAAATAGATTCAAATTCAATTTTCCATCACTGTATAAAGTGGAGAAAGGATTAAGGAAAAATATACTCATGAGTTGTACAGAGTTATGGAAGTGTCCGACACAATTCATCAGTTGTTCACGTCAAGATGAAGAGACACTGCAATCATCTGTCATTGATATAAGAAGTGAAACACAAAAAAACGCAGTTCCCTGAAAATATGACAGCATTCGGTCTGGTTATTTACGAATTTGTCATAGAAATCATGCCTTCAACTAACTGCGCAACGACGCGTACTCATAAATCTGACATTTAATGCTATAAATCTGTAGATATGAAAGAAACTCTCTAAATTTTCTCGATGTCTTGATCAGCGTATAAGTAGGCTTTATAGTTACAACTGATCAGTCTTCCGATGAAGATCGTAGTGAGCAGGCAAGAGGAGGGAAAATGTTCTGACATCCTTAGGAAAGGATTCTGATTTGCAAACTACTGGTCCACAGCACGTCTTTTTTTTTTTTTTTTTTTTTTTTTTTTTTTTTTTTTTTTTTTTTGAGTGCGCCGGAGGCAGATTTCTTTCTCATTGTAAGGGATGGAAAACACTTTTCTTACGCTTAGGAAGAGACCCCAATTTTGTGTCAGAGTGCTTACTGCTGCGTTTTCTTTTCTTCTTGCCACAAAAAATGCGACGTCTTCTTTGACTGGCAAAGATTCCGCCCAGGAGACAATCGATTTGTTCCGAAGAAACTTGCAATTCAGAAGACTGGTGTTGCTCGAAGTAGCATGGTTGCTTCCGATCCTTTCCTTCCACGGCAGACAATATCCTACTACGTGTTTGATGTAACTTCTGAGAAACTGTTGATGAATAATGACTACCATCACACTATGGGCTCAGATGGTCTGTCATTGGAGACTGAACTGAATAGGGCATGCTCAGTTATTCCACCTGAGTCACATGTTCACATGAAGAGGTTGCAGATAGTGAACTGGATCAAAAACTTGTTGCCGGAACATGATTTACGTAATACTGAGAACAAAGACTGTCCGTCGCTTCCTGTGCTCTGATCGAAAAAGTTGCTTGACAAACGCGAACAGTGGCTAGAGAATAAAACGTGAAATTGTAGGAATAATGGTATTGTGAGTGTCACTTGCGCGGTTTCCCATATGAAGCCAATGAGAGGAATGAACCATGCTACTGAATTAGTGAAAGAAATTTATGGTAAAAATTTTGTACCTTGATGTTGAAAAGTGAAAGAAACTTTAACATTTTTTGAACAATGAAGCAAATGTAATGTTTTTATTTTGTAATATGATTTATGTATGGAGTAATGTTATGTTTTTTTCTATTTTTCACCTTGTGTAAGGTACTATATAAGTAACCAGTTCATTGTTGAAACATCATTCTGACGAGAGAGCTTGCTCCTGTTACTGACTTGGCAATTAGCATGAAAACTGGAATAGCTGAAGAACTGCATTGCTCACCACACAAGGTTTTTGTGAGGAGAGGCGCTATGAAGAAAGAAATGATAATCTCCATGAATCCAATTTGGTTGGCTTGACATCATATTCCTGACACATTTAACTTTACAAATATTTGTTAACAGTAACTGATTTGTGCTCTAACTATGCATGGGTTGTCGTTCTAAAGACAAAATCTGAGGCTGAGATTGTAAATGCATTTAAAAATATGTACAGAAAGAGTCATATGATATAAAATCGTTTACAAACAGATTTCGGTAAGGAATTTTATATTAGCCATTTCAGGAAGCTGGTGAAATCTCGAAGTTTTTCATTACACATCGCTCTTAAAGGGAAGATGTTTAAATATTTCATCACTCAGTGTTATTTCAAATGGTTTGATACGGTACAAAGTCTAGAAAGTCAGTTCAATTACACAAAACATAGAACAATTAACGTGAGACATGATGATGTGAGAGAGAAGAGGCTTTTGTCTACTGTGCATAATTAGATCAAGATGATAGATCCATGAAAATCTAAACACAGTGCTGGTGCTTTTATTAACACAGTTCAGTTCTCGAGAAAATCTATCCCCCCGGCTGGTCTACTGAGATAAAATGTGAGCAGTTCAGGAAACTAACCAAACAATGCAACTACTGCGATATTACGTGACATGACACGAAGTAGGGCGTTTCAAAAACAAAGAACTACAAAATCCAGATATGCATCTGTACATGTAGTTGAGAAGTCATACAAAGGAAAAGAAACATAGATTTCATAAAATGGCTTGGATATAATAAAACACACATTACTTCGTAAGAGAGAGATATATATATACACACATGTTTCTAAGAAGTATTGAATTTGACATGTTAAACTTAGAGATATACGAATGTGTGTATGCAGCGTGTATCTTCAACCTTGGAATCATTTCATCGATTTACAAGAACTTATTGAGAGCTAAAAGTTGAATATCTTTTACTTACAAGCAAATAACGAATATCTTTGACTATCAAGTGGAGGTTACGTTACTTTTCACTAAGGGGCTGGCACATCAATTAAATACCATGTTATGGCCGGCCTCGAAAATGAGGAGGGGAAACACACAATTGATCTGTTTCCACCTAAGAATGTGAGGGTTATACCTTACCAAATTGAGATATTTCCGCCATATTGGAATTTTTGTACTGTTCTTTGATTTGCTGGTCATACGGAGGAAGCGGACGGGTTGTCACTTCCTGTGTACACAGAGATTCTTAAATACTGTGCTTTGATTAATCAGAGAGAGGGGAGGGAGGAAAGGTATAAAACATAATTTTTCACTTTCTCTATGTAAAGAGACGATTTTTTTAAGTCTGTCCCTGTTGTGGATGCGTATACAGACACACACACACTTCATGGGTTGTCCTACAGTGTTACGGAAGTCTATTCGCATACCGAGCCGCCGACCTCTCACTGCTGCAGACGAGTAACCTCCATACCACAATATAAAGGTTTTGGGTACTTAACGTACGACGTATGTACCTCCTGTCATCGGCATAAAAACCTCTTTTCTATAAATTTAATTCTTTATGTCATATGACAATTGTTATGACACCATGATTCGTGACGCGAAAGTACATCAACGGACGCACGGCGCGTTATCGTCCGTCGGATGTAAAACCCAATAACTCGAGAATAAAATAAGGTATCCTTCTACTCTCAACTTTAAACAAAATTTCCATATCTTATCAACATTTCAGTTCCTGCAATTCATGAGCTGGAATCAACCATTTGCAAAGTTTACGCAATGAGTTTCTACCTTTACAAACTCTTTAAAATTGTATGGAATGTTTTATTTAATTTGATGAAGCCCAGTAAGTATGGCAGATAACGAAGAAAAATTCAGTCTTTCCTCGAGTGAAGATATTAGACTATAAGATGTGCAGAAATCATATTTTTTTACCCAGTAGTTTTCTTAAAATCTCATGATAATTATCTAATATCGACCATAATGCCATCTCCCAGCACAGAAAGTAGCAGTTGGCGAGCAGTATAGCCAGAACGAAAGGCCCCTTAGCATGCAAAGCAGAGAACACGTCTGTAGCAGCGTTTTTGTTAGATCTTCCATTAACACAATTGCACCATATCTACCACCATGGATTG
Organism: Schistocerca nitens; assembly: GCF_023898315.1. NCBI lineage: Eukaryota > Metazoa > Arthropoda > Insecta > Orthoptera > Acrididae > Schistocerca > Schistocerca nitens. The sequence goes on from NC_064619.1 coordinate 348,209,398, forward strand.
AACGTCGCCTGCCTCCAGGGACTCCAATTTCAGTTCCCGAAGTATTTCCGTAACACTTGCGTGTTGTTAGAACCTGCCATGAACAAATGTAACAGCCAGTCTCTGAATTCCTTCGACGCCTTCGTTTAATCCGATCTGCCACGCATCCCAAACGCTGGAACAGTGCTAAAGAACAGATCGTACTAGTGTGAAACATACGGTGTCCTTTACAGATGACCACACTTTCCTAGAAACTGAAGTCAACAATTTGCCTTCGGTATCTCAGTCCTCAGATGCTCATTCCATTTCACATCGCTTCGCAAGGTTACGTCCAGATATTTAAACACAACTATGCCAAGTCTGAATGGTCGCAAGCTTGTATCATGGATGTATTTGTCCATCAAGTAGCAGACGTGTAAACGACGACTGTGTCAAGCAGTTCATTACTAATGCTGTATCCGAAAATTGTAGCTTTGTTTTTCGTACTCATCCACATTGACTTACATTTTTCTGTATTTAAAGCTATCTACCTTTCATCCCACCAACTAGAAATTTTATCTAAATCTCCATCTGTCCTCCTACAGTCGCTCGACACCTTATAGTACATCATAGCGTCAGCGATCAACCACCTCAGACTGCTGCCCAATCATTTGTGTATATAGAGAGTAGTAGCGGTCCCATCACACTTCCCTGGAGCACTCCCGACGATACCCTTCTCTCAGATGAACACTCGCCGTCGACGGCAACGTACTGGGTTTCATAACTTAAGAAGTCCTGGATCCACCGAGAAAAGAGCAAGCTGAGTTTCCCGGAAAGATGCCTTCTGAAACTTTGCTGATTCGTGGAGATACGATTCTCGGTCTGAAGAGAATTTATTACACTCGAACTGAGAATGTGTTCAAGGATTCTGCAGTAAACATGGTGAGGATATTGGTCTGTAACATTGCGTGTCCGTCCTTTTGCCCTTCTTACACACAGGAATCAGCTGCGGTTTTTTCCAGTCGCTTAGGACTTTGTGCTGGGCTGGATATTCACGATAATGCTGTAGAGTACTCTTTTAAAAACCGAATCAGGATTCCATCCGGACCTGGTGAGTTACTTTTTATCAATTCTTTCAGTTTTTATTGTTCGCTGGTCAAACGACAGTATGTTTGTACGATACTCGTTCGTTAACGATTTCTTGAACATGAAATCTTAAACTTCAGCTTTCGTTTTGCTGTCTTGAACTGCCACTTCAGGCATGTCAACATGTGACTGGATGGGTGCCTTAAACTCACTTAGCGTTGTTACATAGGACCACTATTTTCCCGAATTCTCTGCTAGTTCTATTGTTAATGTATGCCGACGGCAGTAGTTGTATAATTCGCTCATAGATCCTTTCACGGACGCACGATCTCTTCTAACCTTTGCTTGTCATCATTTGAGCATTCTCTTTTGAACAGAGGGTGCAGCAGCACCTGGTTGCAAAGTATTTTCCGAATCTCGTTATAAAACCACGATGGGTCTTTACCATCCTTTATCCACTTAGTAAGCATATAATTCTCCGATTTACAATCTACTTAAACTTTGCCCATAGTTTCTCTGAATCCATCTTACTGGAACAATGAGTTTCTAAGTGAGATACTAACAACTGCTTATCTTCTCTTTCTAGCAGCAACACTCCACTAGCCTTCTTAACTGATTTATTAACTTTCGTAATCATAGTTGTAATAATGATATCATTATCGATAATCCCCATTTCTATATTGACGTTGTTGATAAGGTCCAGCATATTTGTGGCTACGAAGTCAAGATATTTCCACTGCGTGTGGGTTGCCGGACTAGCCACTCAAGACAGTTTTCATAAAACGTGTTCAAAAGTACTTCGCATGTCGGTCCATCTGTACCAACTGTAATGAACCTGTAGACATCCCAGTCTATGCTAGTAGGTTAAAGTCGTCTCCAACTAGTATTGCATGATCTGGGTATTTGCGTGCTACTACAGGTGATTTTCTTCGAATGACTCTACAGCTGTCACGTCGGAAATGGGTGGCCGGTAGAAACATCCAACAATTTGGTTTCCCTACACCTGTTACATGCGACCAGATAATTTCACTGTTACACTGAATTGAAATAATATTTTTGTTAACTGAAATAAACACTCGCCCACCTATGACCTCTAATCTCTCTTTCCAATATACTTTCCATGAGTCGTTGAATATCTCAGAGCTTTCCACTTCGGGTTTCAGGCTGCTCTCGCTCGCGAGAATAATCTGGGCAAGATAACTTTCCTGGGGACAGTAAATTGGGGAGATTTTTAAGAAATACGTCGACAGTTTACAGACAAAATTTTGACAGTCGAAGTGTCTTTACGCTGAACGCAGTCCGACTACCCTTGCTGCGTATCTTCATGTGCATTTCAAAACACCTCATCTACCCAAACAGCTGCTTCCTTTGTATAGTGCACCTACCAAGGGGAGTCCTACAAATCCCCAACCGATAACGCAAGTCTAGAAATCGGCATCCAAGACCGTCACAGATTGGACGTATCGTTTGTCTGAGACCCTCCACTCGGCTCCGAACCAAAGGACCCCGATCAACTCTGGGAACAATGCTGCGTCCACCCCACGATTGAGGCCAGCAGCCTTCACCGCTTTCGCAAGCCGCCCGTAAGAACGGTTCACTTGTTAACCAGCTATGGGCAATAACAAAAGCATTCACTGCATGTAAACCTAAGTGCATGTTGAGATACACGGGTCTTAGAATAAATAAGTTTTTAAAGTAGTCGTTGCATTCAGCAGAGGCAGGATCTCATGAAGTGATCTCAATGACTATGCATACAGAATATCTAGAGCGCGACATAACGGGTACTGGTCCGAGCACGAGGCTCACAACCCGAACCACACGCCACTGTTAAGCACTAATGAAGGACTGGGTCCCTTACTTCGATTGCACATAATTCATTAAGGTCAACCCAACACATTTATTTCAAATAACATAAATGAAGTTACATTTGAATCTGTCTGACATTAAACGGGAATAAAAAGAAATTCAGTATCAGCTGATTTAGTGCTTGAAGCGCGAGTTAATCCAGTAACCAGATAAACAATTCTCCGTAATTCAAAAGAAAGAGAAAAACAAAATTGAATCATACACCCCATTGACAAATATCCAAAAAACTTTACAATACTACTCAAAAGAATACACTGAAGTTGGGAGCAGTCATTCACCCGACAGAACACTTCAAAGTGAGTTCAATAACACAGCTGTGTGCCCCAGAAAACTGCAAGACATTAAATACTCTTCATTTGACGAAAAACAAATACTCATTAACACTACGCCACTCCTGTTTGAACTGCGTTGTCCCAAAGAAACAGGCGCTTATTCTGAAAGAAAGTTTTTTTTATATGTTTAAATTACAGCATTAAGGAATTCCAAAAGATGTCCCATCAAACCCCCTCCTTTCAGTTCAGGCACAAATCTTTCCCCTTTCTAGACGGAGGCTGAGCCAGAATTACAGAATGCCACAAAAACACAGTTTTGCTGTGGAATCTTACAGGACATTCGGAAGCAGTAACAGACAAGGGGTCGGCACCCACAAATAACATAGTCTAAGTGTCAGACTGGGAGCACATCCTACGAGAACTTGTTCACACTGTGCTCACCCCAAACTCTAGACATTCCGGCCGAACGTCCGCTTGCGGTGGCTGCCAGAAGGAAGAAGCAACCAACAGTCCAACGCCGTTCTTCTCACACAGGCACCTCAATTTGCACATACATCTAGCCCAACACCTACTCCGGACTCCACTCTCACTGCAAGGCTTGGCACAGTTTATATGAAATGCCTTCCAGGCAACCATCAACCGCCGCAGGAGTTTCACGATTAGCAAACAGCCCCAGCGTAGCAGACGTCACACATGTGCTTACGCCCATGCCACAACTCCGCCAGTCTCAGCGGCCGCCCCAAACCGACTGCCTCTCGCCGTCCCGCACACACCAGCCGAAAATACTAAGATCCTCATGCCCGGGGACACGCCAAAGATAACAAACCAATCGCTGATGATCGACCAGCGTTCTGGCTCAGGTACTAACAACGTCAAGAGAATAGATGGTGACAAGCACAGGCGGTGAACGATTCAACATGCTAGACAGGCGACAGTGGTAGTGTCAGGACTGTGTCGGCACAGGTGAAGATGAAGGAACATTGAACAAAGACAAAACAAAAGTATTAACATAGGTTCAGAGATACACTAGAATTGCTTATTACTAACACAGGTGAATCATATGTACCTAGACTTGGAACAATATTGACCACTTAAATAAAAATGGTTCAAATCGCTCCAATCACTATGGGACTTAACATCTGAGGTCATCACCCCCCTAAACATAGAACTACTTAAACCTAACTAACCGGAGGAGATCACACACATCCATGCCCGAGGAAATATTCGAAGCTGCATCCGTAGCAGCAACCCATTCCGGACAGAAGCGCCTAGAATTGCTCGGCCACAGCGGTCGGCCCTCTTAAATATTATAAAAGAAACAACATATGCATACATAAACCCACGGTACACATGAAGCACGTACTTAGAAGAATTACAAACTGGTGTGAAGTGACACGGAAAGAAAAACAGTGACATTAGATTATGAGACAAATGTAGAAACAGAGGACAGCACGTGGTGGAAACTAAAGCCTAACTGTACTGTGCACACATGACGTCTTTGGGAGTATCGACGGTACTTACCAATAAGTTTGTGTCAGTTCTTGCTGGGGGACCAGACGATGCTTGGCTGCAAGAGTGCGCGAAAAGCAGCCACGGACGGGAATTAAGGCCATACTCGTATAGCAGTTGGGAAGAAACTGGTTGGGATCACTAGTGGTTGAAAGTTCCACTTTACCAGGGACACACGAGCAATCTGCTTTGGCCGTACATTACTGAAAGGTCGTAGCCTCGCCTTTGGAATGTTCTCGGCACCAACGCGGCGGATGGGAACTGAACTGGAAGCTATTCGACCGTCGAAAGAAGTAAGTCTGCTTGGGGGGAACCGATTCCTGCCCGTAGTGTGAAACATAGTGAGGTCCTTCGATAATAGGCATTAGATACGTGCTTCATACCTTCATCCTGTTTCCTTTCGCACCTACGTGATATTTGTGTCATTACTGCGGTCTAGTGGAGTGGGCGGAAAATGCTGTTTGTGTTGCGCATGTACTGCTCGTTTTCCCGAACTGTGGCGAACCAGCACCATGTTTCTTACGTAGCCGTCGCATTACAGAGTGGCGTCGGCAGCTTGCAGTATCTCCAAGTGCTTTCTAAATTTCACTCTGTTAACTTCCTGCCATGATCATTTATGACATGCTTATAGTTTTCCTTAAGGTGCCTTGTGTTTCATTATTTATTAACTATCGGAAGTAGTGTTAATTTTATGTTGTTAGCCTCTGCTCATTTTTGAAGTTCATGTAAATATTATTTATCCCTTGGTGCTGGCACAGTTGACTTCATATTTAGTCTCCTGAAACTTGTGCACTGTTTTGTTTTTAAGTAGAGTAATTGTTGGGTTTGTCTGCACTTGTGTATTTAGGGCTGTTAGCCATTGTTTAATGCACTGTTTATCAGCTAATTCACTGAGACATTCACAAAAAATTTTTTCAATACGAATGTTAAGAGATATGACTTTGGTAAGGCAGCTGGCCACCTGATTACATCCAGTCCGCGTTACTTGTCATTTACTACCTTGCTGCCTTGTTGAATTAGCCCCCTGTGTGCTATTGTACTTGTCGTGCCTGCATGCAGCTGGGTGCACGCCGCGCCTTGGTCATTCTGTTTGTGTATTTGATCGACTACTGCCATTGTTTGCTTCCCTGTCACTTCGTGGTTCGGAGTTTACCTTACCTGAATTGTTTTTGTTAACGATCTTGTCTAAGTTATGGATATTTTACAATGTTTAAATAAATATAAGAACCGTTGCTTAATCTTAATGTAAGTTCAGTCTAATGTTTGCTTAGGCATTATGGTTCAGATGGCTCTGAGCAGTATGGGACTTAATATCTGTGGTCATCAGTCCCCTAGAACTGAGAACTACTTAAACCTAACTAACCTAAGGACATCACACACATCCATGCCCGAGGCAAGATTCGAACCAGCGACCGTAGCGGTCACGCTGTTCCAGACTGAAGCGCCTAGAACCGCACGGCCACACCGGCCGGCGCTTGGGCATTATTCCGCAAATCTAACTACGTGAGGGGAGAGGCTCAAAGAACTGTCGAAATCCTCATCCCCAAATGGCGAGTAGGCTACTAGTACATCGTACAGTGGGGGACATAAGCGAGATTATCATTACTTTTCTATGGTGTTTGCACCTGGACAACGTCGGTTGTTGCTTTTTGTAAATCTTTTTTTGTGCTCTGTTTTCTTATCTTCTTAGTACATAAATGATTAACTTTAAGAATTTCAGTTTTCTAATTATTTTTGCATTTCCTGGTGGATTAATCTACAGTTCTTTTAAAGTTAAGTAAATCATGTTGTGAAATCATGAGCTTGCATAGTAACTAGGTTGCAGGACCAGTATAAATGGAAGCAGGTAATACAAAGAAGTAAATCATATTACGTAGATGGCCCTGATTGTAGGAACAATCCATTTTCGGAGTATCATTTATAGATTTTGAATTGCACAGTCGTACCGATGGTGTTATGGATAACCCATCTAAAGATTTTTCCCAAGTTTTCATACCAATGTCACAACACGAGTCACTGTCTGGGATGTAAATGTGATCTTACTGCACAAGACTAATTAAATAGTATTTTACAATAATGTATGAAAAGCTATTCTGCTAACAATTAGTTTTCCACTTTCCTTGTCTTACGGTTAACAGACACTATATGTTTCAGGTTTTCGAAAATAAGCCGTCTCTTATCGTCTCGGAAAATCTGCTACTAGCCGGAGAGACTTCTCTCTACTTCACAGTAGCTTAAGGTGTGCAGGTACAAAAGCGATATCTTGCTCGGAAATTCAGTGCGCTTACTGAATAAAATTTCTTAACTATCAAAAATGTATCGGAAAGTTGAATTGTTAGCAAACATGTATGAATTTCTCCTTCACTATTTTACTCCTTCACTATTTCACAAACTCTTCCAGGTTTAGAAATCGTTGTTCTGAACACACTTTATAAATCATAAAGAGTAGAACTGCCTCTTTCCATAGAAACAATTGTCGCTGGAAAATGAGAAAAACGAGAGGATACATATGTAAGGCTGGCTACTATTTCTGGGGTGTTCAGATCTTTTGTGGCAATTTGACTTGAAGCTGCACTTTTAGGATCAAACGTAGAAACCATTCTCATAACAGTTTCTTAACGTCCAGTGTAGTAAATCACCGAAGACAACTATGTGCCCTAGCCTATTAAGATTGGTTCTACTGGGAGGGGACTGTCAGGTGCTGCTGCTCTGAAAGTTTGTGCTTTGACAAACACTTCCTTCACAGCAGATACCAGCTTGTCAGCGGGACGAGAAGTTGCTGGAATAGTTGCAGGAACGCGATGTAACTTATGAGCAAGATAAGTCAAATGTATCATATTGGGAAATCTAACTTTGAGAGCAGTACCAGCTTTGATCATGCTTGCTGCATTAGTCACAAAAAGCAATACACTCTCATACTGAATGTCATTCGGCCAATAGTACAAGTAGATATGGCGCACACCGCATATTTTTGTTAAGAGACCCATGTATAATATCTGAAATAAATCTTACCTCACAGTCTTGTGTTTCGTCGATTGCCACCCATATGAAATTATATTGAATCTTACCCCTTAATTTCATTAATGATTTAGTCGTAGCATTTCTGTACGTAATTTTTTACGTACAATGGATTCGTGTGGCACTTTACACTCTGTATACTTCTCAACGCAATCTTCCAGAAGAAGATTAGTTAACTCCACACGAGAATATCTGCTGACAAAATGGCTTCGCACAAATCAAAAGAAAACTACGAAAAAGTATTGTTAGAACATTCACCTAACACCTTCTGGATGGGGGCACTTTTCGTGTAGTCCATCTTAATTCTCTGTGTGTTTATTGGTTTCCACATCTTGAACGATTTGGTACCATTATCTACTACTAATGTTTTCCTCACACACACGGCAATAAAGCGTTACGCCGTCTGCCGTTATCATCTTACCTTTGTACTCTCGCTCATAGTGTTCCAATCTAGACTGATTATTTGTTTTCACTTTTGACATCGCACTTAATTGTGAAAAACTTGAAACACACCGCTCGTCACAAATATGAACTGATTTTCTGTAAACTGAAAGTGGATTTAACTGAAGATAGGTAACTGAGGGAGGTTTCGGAAATGTGCGACTCATCACGTTAACGTTGTATTAATTTAAAAGTTATGAATATTATTAAGTTCAACATTTTTGAAGAGTGGTATACTAATTAAATAATAATGTTAGAACTATTGCTTGGTGTTATAATGTAAGCAGCTCCTAAAGGCACAGTTTCGAGTAGGCCTTAATACCCATGTTGGTGAGATCTGCAAGGAATTCGAGTAAGTCCCGCAAACAGGGCCACGTACCACGTGAGCAAGTGCCAAAGCTAACTCCTTGCAGTGAACCGGGAAGAAAGAAAAATCGTAACTAAGTACATAAAACTAAGCTTCCACAACAACAGAACATGCCAACACAAAATTTTAAATGTTCATATTTTTTTAAAGTATAAATACTTTAATTAAAAATACACAAAATAAGTTCAACAAATATAATTTTTCGAAAATATTATGCTTATTTATAAAACAGGCCAAATATGCATTACTATGCACTTTAAACCCATGCTTAAAATACAAGAAAAGAAGTAATTCGAACATAATATCCAAAGAGCATACTTATCGAATAACAGAAAAGAATATACACTTGTTTGAAAATCCGGTCACTAATTATTACTGTCTACAACTTTCAGCTGCATAACTATTGTTATTTTAACAACCATGAAAATAAAAATAAATTTCGTGTTGAGTGGGACTGAAAGAGACTAACAGAACTTCTACTAATGTGGATAAACATGTCACAGTCTGTTCTTCACTACAGTATACAACCCCCTGTGGAAAATTGGTGCGCATCTCCAGAAATGACTTCGCAGCGAGCCCGGCCCAAGAGCTGTGGCAATACTTAATGAAAACGTCGGGAAGGCGCCGGGGCGCGCGATTCCCTCATGAATACAAATGGGGGCGCGTGTATCACCCGCGAGCGTGATATACGCGACGGGACGGTGGCGGCCGCTTCCCCCCCCCCCCCCCCCCATCCCCCGACTCACAGCTCGCATGATGAGTCGCGCACAATTATGGAAATGGTTGTTTCTGTGTGACACGCGCTGCGTCCAGACAACGCCCATTAATTAACGACCGCAGGAATATTTTCTACAAATTCTGCTGACAATTGTGCAACTGCAGCGCCCGACGACTGCATCCATCCATTCATTGTAAGTTGTGAGCGAGATTTACATTTGTGTCTAGCAGGGATAACTCGAAATTAATGCATGTATATGGGAAAAATCCGTTAGCAAGCTACATAATTCCCAACCGATATTTGTATCGCAGGTGTGCTGTATATGTTGGACGGCGTTCTCAGAAAACATAGTGTATAGCGGTACCGTACGGAGAAATTTGGCAATATATAGAGAATCCCGTTACAGTTTTAAGCTGTCAGGATCCGTGTTTCTTTTTATGTTTTATGTGTTGAACTGGTGGATAGTATTTGTTGAAAAATATTATGAGAAGGAGCTGTAATTATATACAGGCTTGAAAGGACAGATATGAGTGCAGCAGTTTATATAATCATGAAGTTTGTGTCTATGCAAGTTACTGGAATTGTTCCTACCTGGCCCATTTTTTATGAGAGTTCAGTATTGTGGTCAACTTACGTGATGTTATAATGTCACCCAGAAGACGGTGTAATTAGATGAAAGACGAACACTAACTTCACATAACGAAGTTATATTCGGCACTTGCACATACAAGAGCGCGGAGCGAACTGCCTCCGGCCGGCCGCTGGTGGCCGAGCGGTTCTAGGTGCTTCAGTCTGGAACCGCGCGACCGCTACGGTCGCAGGTTCGAATCCTACCTCGGGCATGGATGTGTGTGATGTCCTTAGGTTAGTTAGGTTTAAGTAGTTCTAAGTTCTAGGGGACTGATGACCATAGATGTTAAGTCCCATAGTGCTCAGAGCCATTTGAACCATTTTTTTTCGAACTGCCTCCGTCCAGAACACGTAAAGTATATACAAAGCTACAGAACATTCCAGTACAATGATGTCTCACATTTGTGAATACTTCTAGAATGTACTTGAACCGAATATGGAAATTAATACTGTACAGTCCAGGTGAGTTTTGAACTCACGATACTCCGTGCCACAGTTTAGTAAAACAACCATTACACCACGGTGCTACACAGCTTCTTGGGCTACATTGCTCCCTCTTAAGAACAACGTCTCGATGTTACCTCCTCCCAGTCTGGGAACTAGTCATCGGCCCTGCATACTCCGACTCCCGATGACTGATGCTCGCCCTGACGGTTATCTTCTTAGAACTTCTTTTGCCGCTACGCTCCTCGTCACCTTTCCGCTTGGTGCCTGTCACTGGAGCTTCGAATTTACCCTGGGTTGCAGGATCCTTGTAAGGCTTCATTCGAAGGACGTGCACCATATCTCTGGTCTTTCGTCGTCTTGTGTCGCGGTCGAAATCTTCAACTTCATAAGTAACATCAGACAACTGTCTTACTATCTTATAAGGTCCAAAGTACCGCTTGAGGAGCTTCTCAGAGAGACCAATCTTCCTAACAGAAGTGAAGATCCAGACGAGGTCATCAGGCCGGTAAACAACAGGGCGCTGGCTCGCGTCATACCTTCGCCGATCATTTTCTTGAGCCTGCAACGTGCGGAGTCGAGCTAACTGCAAAGTTTCCTCAGCTCTCGTTAACACCTGGCCGACGTAATCGTCGTCAACATCATCAGGATGTAACGTCGTAGTCACCTCACGCCGATGCACCATGAAAAAGGGCGTAAATACCGTGGTGTCTTGTTTTGCGGTTTTGTTGGCAAAAGTCATGAAAGGTACCACCTCATCCCAGTTGCTCTGCTCAACATTGACGAACATTGATAGCATGTCGGCCAAGGTCTTATTAAGGCGTTTAGTAAGCCCGTTAGTTTGCGGATGGTATGCAGTCGTCATGTGGTGAGTAAAGTTTTACCGACGGTTTATGTCTGTCAGAAGATTCGATTGAAAAACTTTCCCTCGATCCGTAATTAACGACCTTGGGGCACCGTGTTTTAATACAATGTCCTCCATGATGAATTTGGCTACCTCAAATGTCTCGGCTGCTTTCACGGCTTTTGTAATGGCATAGCGTGTCAGATAATCAGTGCAAACAATAATCCATCTATTGCCACGAGCAGAGGTAGGAAATCGTCTGAGGAGGTCAATCCCAACACGCTGGAAAGGCGTTTCGGCTGGTGGAATTGGTGTGAGTCGGTCAGGTGGTTTCTGAGAGACTGCTTTTCTCTTCTGGCACATTCGACAGTGCGACACAGATTGAAAGACACTCCTAAATAAACTTCTCCAGAAAAATCTCTTTCGGATTCTATCGTATGTCTTAATAAATCCTAAATGTTCGGCCTCAGGTGTGTCATGGAACATCTAAGCGCGTGTGTTTAGGAATCACTGGTAGCCACCTCTTTCCAAACGGATCAAAGTTTTTCTTGCAAAGTAATCCATTAACTACCTTAAATTGTCCTTTCACATCCTCTGACCGATTTAAGGCAAGCATAATTTGAGATATCTTGGCGTCCTCCATCTGCTCTGCAGAGATATCCTGCAATGCAGCGAGACAGTCACTATCTTCATCAAAGTCTTGATGGTCTTGCACAGGGTTTCTTGAGAGACAGCCAGCATCTTAGTGTTTTCTTCCACTTTTGTATACTATGGTAACGTCATACTCTTGAAGACGTAGTGTCCACCAGGCGAGTCGTCCTATTCCATCCATAAGACCTGTCAGCCAACAAAGTGAATGTTGGTCTGTAATAACCGTGAATGGCCTTCCATAGAGATACTGTCGAAATTTGCACATGGCCCAGATCACAGCAAGATATTCTCTTTCTGTAGTTAAGTAGTTTCTCTCGGCTTTTGTAAGTGTCCTAGAAGCATAAGCTATAACCTTCTCTTTTCCATCCGAAATTTGCACCAAAACAGCACCCATCCCACACCCACTGGCATGTGTGTGTAGTTCTGTAGGTGCTCTCTCATCATACAGACCAAGTACAGGGTCAGTCGTCAGAGCGTTTCGCAGCACATCGATAGAATCTTGTTTAGCACCACCCCAGATAAATTTAGCATCAGCCTTTAACATCGCTTGGAGTGGCCTGGCTTTGATACAAAAGTCTTTGATAAAACGGCGGTAATCAGAACATAATCCGAAGCTTCTCACGTATCTAAAAACTTTTAAGAATAGGAAATTCCATTATAGATCTCACCTTTTCTGGGTCTGGCCGCACACCTTCCTTTCACAAAAGATGTCCAAGTCTTTTGATTTCTTTTGCTCCAAAGAGACACTTTCTGAATTAAGTGTCAGTCCGCCTCGTTGGAGACACGAACTGCCGTCAGTCTTTTTATATGTTCATCAAATGTCTCTGAGAACACTGTAATGTCATCTAAATAACAAAGACACATCGTTCACTTCAGGTGACGTAGAAGATTATCCATCATCCGTTCAAAAGTTGCTGGTGCATTACACAAACTAAACGGCATTACCTAAACTCATACAGACCCTCAGGGGTGAGGAATGGTTTTTTCTCACGATCAGCCTCCTCTACTTCGATTTTCCAATATCTCGAGTACATGGTTGAGAAAAACTTAGCCCACTTCAGACAATCTAGTGTATCGTCAATTCGTGGAACAGTGTAAACGCCCTTTTTAGTTTTCTTATTAATCTTCCTGTAATCAACACAAAAGCGCCAACCTCCATCCTTCTTCCCGACGAGGACCACTGGTAACGACCATGGGCTCTGCGAAGGCTGAATGATGTCATTCCTCATCATTTTCTCTACCTCGTCGCGAATTATTCGACGTTCGTGGCTGACACGCGGTATGCTTTCTGGCTTATTGGTTAATGGTCTCCAGTGCTAATCCGGTGATTCACTGTCGATTTGCCTAATTTTCTCTTCACCTGTGGATTGAAGCATTCAGAGAACTCGTGAAGAATGGCAAGTTGTTTCTTTTGTTCCTTAGTGAGATCCGGTGATAGTCGGGCTAGAAGATCTTGTCTCTTAGTGGTAGCGCCAATTTCGCCCTCGCACTCGGCATGGGAGGTTTCTGTGACGCTCAGCTGTTCTTCAATCAACGGCTCAGCGTTTGCTACGCACATACGTCTTGGAAGGATCTGCGGTACTCGGCGACAATTAACTATCCAAAATTCACCGAATCCGTTCTTAAACGAGACAACAGAGGCTGGGATCACCAGGTTATTCTTCAGTGGTAACCTTCTCTTATATTTCCATTTGTTGATGCATTGCATATGACGTGATAGCTACATTTCTAGCGCTAACTTCAGGGATGATCACTTCATCCAGTTCACATAGTTCCCACACACTCGGATGCGCATCTTCGTGTCCACAGTATTAAATCTCGTCTAGCATAATCTTCGAGCGATCACAATCTATAATTGCCTGAGAAGCTTTCAAAATGTCCCGTCCGACAATGACGTCATGACTACACTCTTGTAACACGATACATTCTAAGGGCTGTGTATGGCCACTTATACCCACACGAATGGTACATCTTCCTGTCGATTTTACGTATTTCCCATTAGCCACCTTCAGCAGAGATGTTTTGCTGTCGACGAATACGGTTTTATGCAACTGGTGACGGTACTTCTCCGAAATGACCGAATTTTATGCTTCAGAGTCCACAAGAGCTTGGGCTGGCCGGCCATCCATGAGGATATCGACGTAGTTTCCTATAGTTTTTGTAGCGATCGACTACGAAGGATTTTTCTCCTCCAAGGAAGGTCGCACCCTTTAGTTTTCCAGGCTGCGGCGGCTAGGTGATCGGCTGGAGCTTCTAAACGGCGATGAAGACGTTGCTCGGCTGTTGGGGAACGTCTTCTCCAGCGGCTAGCTTGTGGCGATTGTGACCTACGTCATCCTGCACCCACATCTTCTTGTTCGTCTTCGTCGTCCTGGAGTTGGCGTCGGCTAAGATCGGTCTACTGTCTTCTGGCGCGGGCGTCATCGAATATCCAACGCCTTTCTCGACAATAGCGCACCATATGTCACGGTCGTCCGCAGTGGAAACACACTGTTTTGTTATCCTGGGTCCTCCAGACGTCAGTCTTCCTTGGTGCCCAAACAGGTTCCTCATGCGGCATTGCAGGAACGTAGCTTAGCCTGGGTCTCGACTTTTTCACCGTTTTAAAGGGAAATGAAGGACGAGAGATTGGGTTCAATGTCTGTTCCACTTCCTTCCTTATGACCTCTTGAAGCGTTTCGGTTTTTTGCTCGATATGCAATGCAAGTGCATTCTGAACATCCTCTCTCACTATCTAACGAAAAGCACTTGGGAAATCAGTTCCTTCCTCCATGACAGACATCGATACGACGTTTGGAAGCCGTTCAAACTTCTTGCGTGTAATTCTTTTCGATGCATTGTCTCGATACACTCGCACCATTTTATGTAGTCGTCTGCTGTCGAAATTTCCTTCAGGAGTAGGGCTTTATACATGTCCTCAGCAGCGCCCTTCATGAGATGTGCAACGTTGTCTTCCTTCTTCATTCTAGGATCCACTATTTAACACAGCTCTAAGACGTCTTGAATGTAGGATGCTGTAGTTTGTCCTGGACGCTGTGCACTGCAATTTAATTTATCTTCAACCTTGCACTTCTGTCGTTGTGTGTCGCCGAAATACTTGTGCAGTTCCGCCTGGAATACTTCCCAGCTTGTGAACTTCCCTCGTTGTTCTCATAACATAGCTTTTCAGTGCCCTCCATCCATTTGTCACGGTGTCTTCCCGTTTGTTAAATTTGGCTATACGTTCACATACTTTCAGCAACTTGTTTGGATCTTGGCCATTGTGATGTCACCGGTAGATCGCTATCAGTTGAATATGGCTCGATCGCATCTCGTGGTCGTGCGGTAGCGTTCTCGCTTCCCACGCCCGGGTTCCTGGGTTCGATTCCCTGCGGGGTCAGGGATTTTCTCTGCCTCGTGATGGCTGGGTGTTGTGTGCTGTCCTTAGGTTAGTTAGGTTTAAGTAGTTCTAAGTTCTAGGGGACTGATGACCATATCTATTAAGTCCCATAGTGCTCAGAGCCAATATGGCTCGAACTCAGGTTTCTCGCCACGTAAACGGCGGCCTGATTGGAGCCACTGTGTCGTTTATAATGTGCGCTATCACAACTTCCAACACCCAGCTCCAGAACAATGTAATTAGATGAACGACGAACACTAATCTCACTTAACGAAGGTTTATTCAGCGCTTGCACATACAAGTGCGCGGAGCGAACTGCCTCCGGCCAGAACACATACAGTATATATACAGCTACAGAACATTCCAGTACAATGATGCTTGACATTTGTGGATACCTCTAGAATGTACTCGAACCAAATATGGAAATTAAAATTTTATACCCTAGGTGAGTTTATAACTCAAGAGCCTCTGAGCGAAACTTCAGTATTATAACCATTACACCACAGTACTACTCAGCTTCTTTGGCTACAGTATGTATTATGCAAGGACATTCATCCATTCATTTTATCAAAACTTATGTATGTATGCATGAACATTTCGCGTCTTCTCCTGAACTACTGGACCGATTAAACATCACTTTGTACACGTTGTTGTTGTTGTGGTCTTCAATCCCGAGACTGGTTTGATGCAGCTCCCTATGCTACTCTATCCTGTGCAAGCTTCTTCATCTCCCAGTACTTATTGAAACCTACATCCTTCTGAATCAGCTTAGTGTATTCATCTCTTGGTCTCCCTCTACGATTTTTACCCTCCAAGCTGCCCTCCAATGCTAAATTTGTGATCCCTTGATGCCTCAGAACATGTCCTAGCAACCGGTTCCTTCTTCTTGTCAAGTTGTGCCACAAACTCCTCTTCTCCCCAATTCTATTCAATACCTCCTCATTAGTTATGTGATCTACCCATCTAATCTTCAGCATTCTTCTGTAGCACCACATTTCGAAAGCGTCTTCTTGTCTAAACTATTTATCGTCCATGTTTCACTTCTATACATGGCTACACTCCATACAAATAATTTCAGAAATGACTTCCTGACACTTAAAATCTATACTCGATATTAACAAATTTCTCTTCTTCAGAAACGCTTTCCTTGCCATTGCCAGTCTACATTTTATATCCTCTCTACTTTGAACTTCATCAGTTATTTTGCTCCCCGAAGAGCAAAACTCCTTTACTACTTTAAGTGTCTCATTTCCTAATCTAATTCCCTCAGCATCACCTGACTTAATTCGACTACATTCCATTATCCTCGTTTTGTTTTTGTTGATATTCATCTTATATCCTCCTTTCAAGACACTGTCCATTCCGTTCAACTGCTCTTTCAAGTTCTTTGCTGTCTCTGACAGAATTACAATGTCAACGTTTTTATATCTCCTCCATGGACTTTAATACCTATTCCAAATTTTTCTTTTGTTTCCTTTACTGCTTGCTCAATATACACATTGAATAACGTCGGGGAGAGGCTACAGCCCTGTCTCACTCCCATCCAAACCACTGCTTCCCTTTCATGCCCCTCGACTTTTATAACTGCCATCTGGTTTCTGTACAAATTGTAAATAATCTTTCGCTTCCTGTATTTTACCCCTGCCACCTTTAGAATTTCAAAGAGAGTATTCCAGTCAATATTGTCAAAAGCTTTCTCCAAGTCTACAAATGCTAGAAACGTAGGTTTGCCTTTCCTTAACCTTTCTTCTAAGGTAAGTCGTAAGGTCAGTATTGCCACACGTGTTCCAGTATTTCTACGGAATCCAAACTGATCTTCCCCGAGGTCGGCTTCTACCAGTTTTTCCATTCGTCTGTACAGAATTCGTGTTAATATTTTGCAGCTGTGACTTATTAAACTGATAATTCAGTAATTTTCACATCTTTCAACACCTGCTTTCTTTGGGATTGGAATTATTATATTCTTCTAGAAGTCCGAGGGTATTTCGCCTGTCTCATACATCTTGCTCGCCAGATGGCAGAGTTTTGTCAGGACTGGCTCTCCCAAGGCCGTCAATATTTCTAATGGAATGTTGTCTACTCCCGTGGCCTTGTTTCGACTCAGGTCTTTCAGTGCTCAGTCTAACTCTTCACGGAGTATCTTATCTCCCGTTTCATCTTCACCTACATCGTCTTCCATTTCCATAATACTGTCCTTAAGTACATCGCCCTTATGTAGACCCTCTATATACCCCTTCCACATTTCAGCTTTCCCTTCTTTGCTTAGAACTGGGTTTCCATCTGTGCTCTTAATATTCATACAAGTGGTTCTCTTTTCTCCAAAGGTCTCTTTAATTTTCCTGTAGGCAGTATCTATCTTACCCCTAGTGATATGCACCTCTACATCCTTACATTCGTCCTCTAGCCATCCCTGCTTAGCCATTTTGCACTGCCTATCGATCTCATTTTTTAGACGTTTGTATTCCTTTTTACCTGTATCATTTACTGCATTTTTATGTTTTTTCCTTTCATCAATGAAATTTAATATATGTTTTGTTACCCAAGGATTTCTACTACCCCTCGTCTTTTTACCTACTTGATCCTCTGCTGCCTTCACTACTGCTTCCCTCAGAGCTACCCATTCTTCTTCTCCTGTATTTCTTTCCCCCATTCCTGTCAGTTGTTCCCTTATGCTCTCCCTGAAACTCTGTACAACTTCTAGTTTCGTCAGTGTATCCAGGTCCCATCTCCTTAAATTCCCACCTTTTTGCAGTTTCTTCAGTTTTAATCTACAGTTCACAACCAATAGATTGTGGTTGGAGTCCACTTCTGCCCCTGGAAATGTGTTACAGTTTAAAACCTGGTTCCTAAATCTCTGTCTGACCATTGTTTGATTTATCTGATACCTTCTAGTACCTCCAGGATTCTTCTATGTATACAACCTTCTTTTATGATTCTTGAACCAAGTGTTAACTATGATTAAGTTATGCTCTGTGCAAAATTCTACCAGACGACTTCCTCTTTCATTTCTTACCCCCAATTCATATTCACCTACTATGTTTCCTTCTCTCCCTTTTCCTACTCTCGCTTTCCAGTCACACATGACTATTAAATTTTCGTCTCCTTTCACTACATGAATAATTTCTTTTATGTCATCATAGATTTCATTAATTTCTTCATCTTCTGCAGAGCTAGTTGGCAAATAAACTTGTACTACTGTCGTAGGTGTGGAGGTGTGGGCTTCGTGTCTATCTTGGCCACAATAATGCGTTCACTATTTTGTTTGTAGTATATCTGCAGTCCTATTTTTTATTCATTATTAAACCTACTCCTGCATTAGCCCTATTTGATTTTGTATGTATAACCCTGTATTCATCTGACCAAAAGTCTTGTTCCTCTTGCCACCGAACTTCACTAATTCCCACTATATCTAACTTTAACGTATCCATTTCCCTTTTTAAATTTTCTGACTAACCTGCCCGATTAAGGGATCTGACATTCTACGCTCCGATCCGTAGAAGGCCAGTTTTCTTTCTCCTGATAACGGCGTCCTCTTGAGTAGTCCCCGCCCGGAGATCCGAATGGGGGACTATTTTACCTGCAGAATATTTTACCCAAGAGGACGCCATCATCATTTAACCATACAGTAAAGCTGCACGCCCTAGGGATAAATTAGGCTGTAGTTTTACTTTGCTTTCAGCCGTTCGCAGTACCAGCACAGCAAGGTCGTCTTGGTTAGTGTTACGAGGCCAGATCAGTCAATCATACAGGCTGTTGCCCCTGCAACTACTGAAAAGGCTGCTGCCCCTCTTCAGGAACCACATGTTTGTCTTGCCTCTCAACAGATACCCATCCGTTGTGGTTGCACCTACGGTACGGCCATCTGTATCGCTGAGGCACGCAAGCCTCTCCACCAACGGCAAGGTCCATGGTTCATCAGGGGGTTTGTACACGTATCACTTATTATCAAGAAGGGATCACTCTGTGGTAAGAACCACATACCGATCAATGTTGTGTAGCGTACGATGCAGGTAACCCAGAACATTTGTAGCCAGTATCGGAAAATGGGCGAACCTTCTCTCTTGCCCAAACTTGACAAACAATTTCAAACATTTAAGAACTTCTTTCCCGCTGACAGCCCCCCCCCCCCCACCCAAAAAAAATGCAAAGAAGAAACACTGTCGCTTACAGCATGTCTGTAACAACAGACATGACTTTTTAACTTATCACTTCTTTACTACTAGCTCCACATCGCGGCAAATTTCGCAGACACTATTCTCATGTAACACTGAATGTAACAGCAATGTATGACACATTGGTCAGGAGATATGACGTTATGATCGCTTAGGACGATTACATTTATTACTTCTTTCTTACTAAATCTGTTTGGAAAACAGTAACAACGTATGCCGCTGAAGGTACCTACAATATTATATTATTCCTCGACATACAGTTCACGAGATGTTTTCTTCATAAACACTGAGATGACGGAATACCTACCGCGTCATGCATGACGTTTAAGTTTATTACTTCTTTGGCACAAACACAGTTCGCAACAGGTTTCACACATGTGTAGCTGGATGTATACATAAAATTGTATCATTGTACCACACTCACTTGAGGAGATATTACGTCATTAAGCACTGAGCTGCGAGAAACCAAAAATTCAGCATAAAACTCTGTAGAGTTACGGGCGAAATATGTGTACAAATGTGTGTGAAATAAGTACACTGAAGAGACAAGGAAACTGTTACACTTGCCTAACATCGAACAGGGCTCCCGCGAGGACGAAGAAGAGCCGCAACACGACGTGGCAGGGACCCGACTTAAATCTGAAGTAGGGCTAGAGGGAACTGACAACATGATTCCTACAGGGCTGTCCATAAATTCGTAAGAGTACAAGTTGGTGGAGATCTCTTCTGAACAGCACGTTGCAAGGCATCCCAGATACGCTCAATAATATTCATGTCTGGAGAGTTTGTGTCCTGTGGAAAAGTTTAAACTCAGAAGAGTGTTCTGAAGCCAATCTTAGCAATTCTGGACGTGTGGGGTGTCTCATTGTCCTGCTGGAATTGCTCAGGTCCATAGGAATGCACAATAATGAATGGATGCAGGTGATCAGACAGGATGCTTGTATACGAGGCACCTATCAGAGTCGTATCTAGACTTATCAGGTGTCCATATCAGTTCAACTGCGCACGTCCCACACTATTACAGAGCCTCAACCAGCTTGAACAGCCCAGCGTTGCCGACCGCATCGCCGTATTCAGTATCTATGTATTTGAATATGCATGCCTATACCAGTTTCTTTGGTGTTTCAGTGTATATGTGACATGTTCGTACGCTGGCAAAGCCGTGATAAACCTCCTAATCCTCTGGAACGTTTTGAACCAATATGGTTCTCATATTATTCATTATCTGGAAGGAAATACTGTTGCATTTAGAACCTGCAACCTTCTGTTGGGATGGGAGTAATAAAGTGGGGAGATGGACTAACTTAGAGACGGAGGAGGACATGAACGCAGCTGTGGATGAGACGGATGTGGACAGAGAGAGGGAGAGGTATAAATGGCGAGAGAAAGGGAAAAAGAAGAAGTGCACAGAAAGAGGGGGGGAATAGGTGAGGGACAAGGAATGAAAGAGTCGAACATCTACCGAGAGTGGGGGGAGAAGCAGGTGGGCTGAGAGAGGGAGAGAGACAGATGGGCCGGAGATGGAGAGAGACAGAGTAGACGCCTTTGGAGTTGAACAGAGGGCGATGAGTAGAAGGAAATGGACAGCGAGGAGAGCGGAGAAGGCGAGCGGAGGGAGGGAAAGGACCAGATGGGCTAATGGAAGTAGAATAAATACATGATTGGGTTCAAATGGTTCAAATGGCTCTGAGCACTATAGGACTCAACTGCTGTGGTCATAAGTCCCCTAGAACTTAGAACTACTTAAACCTAACTAACCTAAGGACAGCACACAACACCCAGCCATCACGAGGTAGAGAAAATCCCTGACCCTGCCGGGAATCGAACCCGGGAACCCGGGCGTGGGAAGCGAGAACGCTACCGCACGACCACGAGATGCGGGCCATGATTGGGCAACAGCTGGTAATTAGCTAGTATAATAATAATTGCTTCGACGGATCTCCAGTTGTCTCTTCCTCATATCGGAAAATATTTATCAATTAATTAGAGGGCAACACTTAAGGTTGTCTAAATTTTTTATTACACTATTAAGGAATCTCTGCGGGAGCGATCCGAAAGACTGATAGGCGCTGAGGATGAAATTTTTTATTTCTAGGGTAACCTGTGCCATATACAGGTTCCAACACTTACTATTTTCTGAATAATGCTTTGTCAGGATGAGTATATTATTGATTTTCACTCACAACATTTCAAAAACCTGAAAAGAATTATATCAGCTTGAATGAAACTTAATTCTTACTAAAGCTAGAATTTATTTACTTTCATTCTGTTCAGACTTACCATTAACAATGACATCATCGACCACAGTTCTTTCTCCTAGTGGAGAGAAAGCTCTTCTCTTATAATAACTATTCTATTAAAAAACAGGCGTGTTCAGGGTGATCAAGTGATGTGATTCATATTTACACTTAAGAGCCAAAGAAACACGTACTCCTGCTTAATATCGTGTAGGGTCCCTGCGAGAACACAGAACAGGGCGTGACACGGAAGCGACTAATTTCTGAAGTAGTGTTGGAGGAAACTGGCACCACGAATCCAGCAGAGCTGTCCATCAATCCGTAAGAGTACGAAGGACTCGAGATTACATCTGAACAGTACGTAGCAAGGCATCCCAGATGTGCTGAATAATGTTCATGTCTGGGGAGTTTGGTGGCCAGTTGGGTGTCGCATTGTCCAGCTGGAATTGGCCAAGTCCTTCGGAATGCACAATAGACATGAACGGATGCAGATGTTCAGGCGGTTACCTGTCAGAGTCGTATCTTGACATATTAGCGGTCCCATATCACTCCAACTGCCCCACGACATTACAGAAACTCTAACAGTTTGAACAGTTCCCTGCTGACGTGCAGGTTCCATAGATTCATGAGGTTGTCTCCATAACCGTTTACGACCATCGTCTCAATACAATTTGAAATGAGACACGTCCGACCAGGCAACATGTTTCCAGTCATCGACAGTCCAGTCGGTGCTGACAGCTGCAGCTGAGGCGTAACGCTTTGTGTTGTGCAGTCATCAAGGGTACACGATCGGGACTTCGGCTCCGAAACCCATATCGGTGATGTTTCGTTGGATGATTCGTACGCTGACACTTGTTGATGGCCAGCACTGATATCTGCAGCAATTTGAGGAAGGGTTACAGTTGTGTCACTTTGAACGATTGTCTTCCATCGTCGCTGGTCCCGTTCTTGTAGGATCTTTCTTCCGGCGGCAGCGAAGTTGGAGATTTGATGTTTACCGGAATCCTGATATTCATGGTACACTCGTGAAATAGTCGTACTGAAATATCCCCACTTCATCGCTACCTCGGAGATGCTGTATCCCACCGCTCGTGTCGTGCGCCGACTATAACACCACGTTCAATCTCACTTTCATCTAGATAACCTACCATTGTAGCAGCAGTAACCGATCTTACAATGGCGTCAGGTACTTGTTGTCTTATATAGGCGCTGCCAACCGCAAATGTTTACATATATGTGTATTTTAAAAAGCATGCCCATACCAGTTTCTCTGGCGCCTCAGTGTAGGTTCGTAGGCTTTCGCAACTGGACTCAAATTCAGTTACTTTCTTCTAAGCTGTAGACAGAGTGGTATTGTAACATGGTGCACTATCGTTTCAACTGATTCTGACAATGTCTTTCATCTTATGCAGTACATTCTTTGACGAAGGCCAGATGCAACATTTCTATTTCTATGTGCAAAACTATCCAAAATATGTCGTTAGAAATCTTGTTTTCTGTGCAGCCTGCAGAATGTACATTTGTGGCCAGTCCTCCACTAATGAATGTAGGGTACTGTCTTCTCTCCATGCTGAACTGTTATCTAAGAGGTCGCCAGGAAACGCTGTTAAGTGGCACCATCTTTGATTAACTAAGGAGCAGTTGTGCCCTGCGACTATATGTTATTATAAGGACGGACAGGGACACAGCAAACAGTCACATCCCACTGGTTTCTTGTTATACGTACAATCCTGATTTCAGCTATATACAGCCTCCTTCAGTGCATTTGAGTGAGTTGTAATCCAACGAACTTGCATCAGTACAAGCCACCATATCGACATGTGGTGACATGTACTGCTGCGAATTTGTTGGAATATATATCACTCAAAGCCACTGAAGATGCCTGTTTCAGCTGAAATTTGGATATGCAAGAATAATAAAAAATCAGTGGGATTGTGACTGATTTTACGTTCCTCTCCTTCCTTGTACTGCAACATGTGGCTATCGATCCAGTTGTAAATCGATACCACAGTATTACATATATGAGAAAACAATTATCAGTGATGAGACATCATCTTACCGTCTCCATTCCCGTGCAAGGGGGAGACTTCCAACATGTTGCTACTGTGATTGTGAATCGCAGGAGTATTTCAGGCACAAAATATCCCCATACGTATATAAAAATTTTTTTCAGTTATACTAAGTCACAATTAAAATTTCTTGCGGAGAAGAGATTTTGCTAGAATCTGTAGGTTCTTGAACTCCAACGATTATCCTAATTATTCTAGCTTTCTAAAAAATCTGATGAATTTCAACATCATTTTGTT
The DNA here is from genome assembly GCF_023898315.1 of Schistocerca nitens. Taxonomy (NCBI): domain Eukaryota; kingdom Metazoa; phylum Arthropoda; class Insecta; order Orthoptera; family Acrididae; genus Schistocerca; species Schistocerca nitens. The sequence continues at coordinate 348,233,296 of NC_064619.1, forward strand.
TCCAACCTTCTGTGTCTGGGGTAAGAAAATACTTTTATCAAAAGAAATGTGTCACAAAAACAATATCCCCGCAAAAGCCACATATAAAGAACCCGAATCTAGTTCCAATTCACTCTACGCACTTACTAGGCCAACTGGAACTTTATAATTTTCGAAGTGTTCTTACAACGAACTAACAGTCGAAAAAATACTTGAGACAAATTTCTAAACGAAAAGCAGAAAAGTACTCATCATAAAACGTTTCCATAAATTTCGTGGTAAGTGTAAGGATAGTCACAATAAATCAAAATAGCTTCATTAAAAATGAGTTGCGATAATAGTTCTAAAAGAATTATAGATTTGCTTTTGGACATACTAGCTGATGGCTTCAGGAACCAACCCGTAACAGCACCACACATTTCGACCGTTACACTTACTCAAAAGTAAAATTATATGAATTCCCTTTTTTTCACGATGGTATTGACCAACTAGTATCACTTTAACAACTCCACTTCCTCTTCTTCCTTTGTTGTTGTTCCCTATTTTTCCGGTATTTCTTCATTTTCTCTCCATGAAGCCTCTTCCTTTCATCTGTCCATGTTATTCAGTAGAAATGGTTCAAATGGCTCTGAGCACTATTACATCGTACTTAACTTCTGAGGTCATCAGTCCCCTAGAGCTCAGAACTACTTAGACCTAACTAACCTAAGGACATCACACACATCCATTCTCGAGGCAAGATTCGCGCGGTTCCAGACTGAAGTGCCAAGAACCGCTCGGCCACTCCGGCCGGCTGTTCAGTAGAACTCTCACCTTGTGTGGGAGGGCATTATCTTGCTGAAATGTTGCAAGATCTCTTTCGTTGTTATCTGCGGCACCTTAAGGGCACAGCGGTACGTCGACAATATTCTACACCCCATTTTGCTGTCCTTCAGGGCAAGTAATTCTAGGTTTACATTTCAGCAAGATATTGCCCGCACACACATCGCGAGAGTTTCTTTTGTTTGTCTTTGTTCTTTACAAACCCTACCCTAGCCTGCAAGTTCGCCAGATCTCCCTCCAATTAAGAGCGTTTGAAGCATTATGGGCAAGGTGCTGGGATTTTGATGATCTAACTTATAAGATAAGGACGGAGGAGTTTCTGCACAGAATTGGTGACAAAAGGAATGTATGGAAAACACTGACAAGACGAAGGGACAGGATGGTAGAACATCTTATAAGACATCATGGAATAATTGCATACATTGAGGAAATAATTGAGTACGTAGATTGCGAGCGCTGCTCTGAGATGAAAAAGTTGACACAGGAGAGGAATTTGTGGCTGGCCACATCAAACCGTCGAGAACGATGATGACTAAAAAGAAGAAATAAAGTAAAATAAAATATATTAAAGAAAATGTACTAATTCGCCAACTGGACAGAATTTTGCACAACGGCCGGCAGGAGGTCATCCAAAAACTCTACCATTCAATACCAAGACGTGTAACTGCTCGCGCAAGTGCCACAGAGGGACCAATACATTACTGAACTGCTTACTTTGTGAAGCATCTTCTCTTGAATAAATAACTCAGTTTTAACTTTTCCTGCCGGCCGCGGTGGTCTCGCGGTTCTAGGCGCGCAGTCCGGAACCGTGCGACTGCTACGGTCGCAGGTTCGAATCCTGCCTCGGGCATGGATGTGTGTGATGTCCTTAGGTTAGTTAGGTTTAAGTAGTTCTAAGTTCTAGGGGACTGATGACAACAGCAGTTGAGTCCCATAGTGCTCAGAGCCATTTGAACCATTTTTTAACTTTTCCTAAAATTGCAATTGTTTATTTGTTTGAAAATGTATATCACAACTACCTATTTCCGTGCCATTTGGGAATTTCCTTTGTCATGCCTCGTTTTCTCGTTTCCTTACACTGTATATTTGGCAATATAGTAATATGCTACTGTCACACGGCCAGTTAATTGACATTGTCTGCCAGTTGCACTGTACACTGTGTCATATGCATATCTTATGTCAGACACAATAGCTTTGTTTAAATGTAAGCCATGATTGTATCACAATCCCACAGTTTTAACACTCTAGGCCCAAACAGAGTAATTAGTGACTCAGTGACACGACCTCTGGTACTGCTGCTACTGCTGCTCCTGGTGTAGACTCCACGGGTCGATAAGAAGTCCATATCCTCTTCATATGGGTTATATACCGTGGTAGCTGACATTCAGTGATTGCTATATTGTCACATAAGCGTCACCATGCTACTTGACTCACCTGACCACTTATACGTTGCCCGACAATTTGAAGTTCGATGACGAGTGTAACTCTTTGTCTGCCACTATTCCCATACTCACGCGTTTAGACCAGCAAGTGGTCAAATAAAATGTGCTCTCAAATGTCAACAGTGTTTGAACATTAACTGGACTGATCAGCTGTGAGACTTTTATGTACGTGTAAATATATGTACAGGGTGTTTCAAAAATGACCGGTATATTTGAAACGGCAATAAAAACTAAACGAGCAGCGATAGAAATACACCGTTTCTTGCAATATGCTTGGGACAACAGTACATTTTCAGGCAGACAAACTTTCGAAATTACAGTAGTTACAATTTTCAACAACAGATGGCGCTGCGGTTTCCACATATCCACCATGCGTAGCAATAATATGGCGTAGTCTCTGAATGAAATTACCCGAAACCTTTGACAACGTGTCTGGCGGAATGGCTTCGCATGCAGATGAGATGTACTGCTTCAGCTGTTCAATTGTTTCTGGATTCTGGCGGTACACCTGGTCTTTCAAGTGTCCCCACAGAAAGAAGTCACAGGGGTTCATGTCTGGCGAATAGGGAGGCCAATCCACGCCGCCTCCTGTATGTTTCAGATAGCCCAAAGCAATCACACGATCATCGAAATATTCATTGAGGAAATTAAAGACGTCGGCCGTGCGATGTGGCCGGGCACCATCTTGCATAAACCACGAGGTGTTCGCAGTGTCGTCTAAGGCAGTTTGTACCGCCACAAATTCACGAAGAATGTCCAGATAGCGTGATGCAGTAATCGTTTTGGTTCTGAAAAATGGGCCAATGATTCCTTTGGAAGAAATGGCGGCCCAGACCAGTACTTTTTGAGGATGCAGGAACGATGGGACTGCAACATGTGGCTTTTCGGTTCCCCATATGCGCCAGTTCTGTTTATTGACGAAGCCGTCCAGGTAAAAATAAGCTTTGTCAGTAAACCAAATGCTGCCCACATGCATATCGCCGTCATCAATCCTGTGCACTATATCGTTAGCGAATGTCTCTCGTGCAGCAATGGTAGCGGCGCTGAGGGGTTGCCGCGTTTGAATTTTGTATGAATAGAGGTGTAAACTCTGGCGCATGAGACGATACGTGGACGTTGGCGTCATTTGGACCGCAGCTGCAACACGGCGAACGGAAACCCGAGGCCGCTGTTGGATCACCTGCTGCACTAGCGGCGCGTTGCCCTCTGTGGTTGCCGTACGCGGTCGCCCTACCTTTCCAGCACGTTCATCCGTCACGTTCCCAGTCCGTTGAAATTTTTCAAACAGATCCTTTATTGTATCGCTTTTCGGTCCTTTGGTTACATTAAACTTCCGTTGAAAACTTCGTCTTGTTGCAACAACACTGTGTTCTAGGCGGTGGAATTCCAACACCAGAAAAATCCTCTGTTCTAAGGAATAATCCATGTTGTCTGCAGCACACTTGCACGTTGTGAACAGCACATGCTTACAGCAGAAAGACGACGTACAGAATGGCGCACCCACAGACTGCGTTGTCTTCTATATCTTTCACTTCACTTGCAGCGCCATCTGTTGTTGAAAATTGTAACTACTGTAATTTCGAAAGTTTGTCCGCCTGAAAATGTACTGTTGTCCCAAGCATATTGCAACAAACGGTGTATTTCTATCGCTGCTCGTTTAGTTTTTATTGCCGTTTCAAATATACCGGTCATTTTTGAAACACCCTGTATATTGTCTGAGGGCAGTGGGGTAGCGACGGAGACTGGCTGAGCGCATGATGACGCTGATGATTTTGCATAAAACAATTTGGGCAAAGCAAACCACGGGAGGGGGAGGGGAAGGGAAGGGCAGAGGTCTTGAATATAACATATACAACAGCCTCAGGTGTAAGGTCGGATTCCGACTGGAGAATACGGGCGCCCAACGGCGAGGTTATTAGCGTGGGTCGGATTCAGCAGGAAAATTTTTCATCTGAATACATTTCATGAAGAGAGCTGATGGATAGTATACTAGTTCAGAAAATCGTACGGGGTCTGCCCAATCCCAGTAACACACAATCGTCGCTGTATTGTGTGTAAAAAAGAAGTGTTCCAAGGACAGCTGTTCTCATTCTCTTGAACTGCCACCGAAATGATACGTATCCTCGATCGCGAATATTCATCATTGCAGCAAAACAAAGCTTTAACCAATCTAAAGGGTAGAGCTATTTGCAGCTGTCGTGTAAGAGTTTCATGATACTTCTATCAAGATAACTGCTGTGAATTTACCAATTCGCAGATCTACCCCCGACATTGTGCTCATAGATCAACGGCTATCAGGAGCAAATTAACAGGAAGACTAGTAGTGGTAATACAGGTACCATGTTCTCTTCATCATGTGCCACACTGTGGGTTGAGAGGTAATTGTGTAGATGTAGGATATTTGTAGATGATTGACTTGTGTATAAGGAGGCAGTGATGAATGTAGGAAGACCTGTGGTCGGTCAGGAACTAGTAGTTGACCTGACCGTTAATAAACAGCAGAAACAGACCCGAGAAGTATTAAATGGGAGCTTGTGGGGTAAAAAGTAAGTTCCCCGACAGCATTTCCTCAACTCCTACGCTTTCACGTCAAACGGAAATAAAGTATTTTAATTTAGGTATACATTTGTCTGCCTACAGTCTCAATACTTCGACGACTGCGGCAGCGTCGAGCGCGTGAGCACCGACTGTTTACTAAGCAGTGATAGTTTGTATTTCTCTTAATAGCTACTTTCACTTCTGAAACCTCAGTCCCATTCCAATACCAAATATACTTTCTGGAGCACGTTATACTTCCCAAAGTATGGAGGAAAGATCCACTGATGAACGAAGGCAGTTCAAGACATGTATCAATGGTTTTATTTGTCGAACGTAGTGTGTGTATTGTGTAAATAAATCAGTAATATCTATAGCCGATGCCCTGTTACTGGGTACGAGCTGCGATGCACAGTATTCGAAGCCACACTTTTAAATACTGCAGTGCCCTGGTTGTCCGGTGTCGTCTCTTTTAAACGCGTTTTTCATTAAGGTTTTGATGACAAAATACTTCCAATACTTGGTGCATTCATTCTGTGACTGAATAATAATATCTAAACATGGCGCATAACAGGATCAGGCTACAGTACAACTGGTATTGGACTTTAATACACTGAGGTGGCAAAGTAACTAGCATAGGCATGTATATTAAAATACAGGGGTATGTAAGCAGTCAAATTTCGGCTCTGCGTTCCGCAACTCATATATAAGGCAACAAGTGTCTGGCGCAGTTGTTAGATCGCTTACTGCTACTACAATGGCAGGTTATTGAGATTTAAGTGAGTTTGTGCCTGGAGTTATAGTCGACGCATGAGCGATAGAATACAGCATCCCCGAGGCAGCGATGAAGTGGGGATTTTCCCGTGCAACAATTTCAAGAGTGTATCATGAATACCAGGAATCCGGTAAAACATCTCTGCGGCTGGAGAAAAGATTCCGCAAGAACGGGACCAACGACGACTGAATATAACCGTTCAAAGTGGCGCGATTGCAACCCTTCCGCAAATTTCTGCAGAGTTCGATGCTGGGCCATCAGAAACTGTCAGCGCGCGAACCATTCAACGAAACATAATCGATATAGGCTTTTGGAGCCGAAGGCCCACTCGTGTATCCTTGTTTAATACACGATACAAAGCTTTACACCTCACTGTGGCCCAACATCAATGATGAACGGAAAAATGTTGCCTCTCCGGACGATCTTGTTTCAAATTGTGTTGAGCGGATGGGCGTGTACGGATATGGAGACGACCTCATGATTCCATGGACCTTTCATGCCAGGAGGAGAGTGTTCAAGCTGGTGGAGGCTCTGTAATGGTATGGGGCGTGTGCGGTTGGAGTGATATACGACTCTTACAAAAGACACGTAAGTAATCATCCAGTCTGATCACCTACGTCCATTCATGTCCATGGTTCATTCGGACAGACTTGGGCAATTCCAGCAGGACAATGCGACACCCCACATGTCCATAATTGCGACACAGTGGCTGCTGGATGTGACGGTACGTCATGTAAATTGACATTTTAGTAAAAGAAAAAGGTTTTTGCTTGTGTCACGTGTGAATTATAAATTATTTCCAGACTGCTTAAGTGTGCGCGATGTGTAAGAGAGATTAAAAAAGTTAAATAATACCACCAAAAACCACAAACACCAATGTGATTAACAAAGAAATTTTTTATATATAGTATCTGTGTAGTGAAAATGAACATGACCAGAGACTATTGTTTAATTGGAGTAGCTCTCCTATTTTGTTTTTTCTAGCGGAAGGCCGCCATTGTATATCAGTACGGTATTTAGTTTAAGTTTGGTTCTATTTTAGTAAAATATACTTATAATTGTTATGAGACTGTGTGTGTTATTTACTTTGTGAGCACCTCTCCAGATAGTAATGATTAATTATAATTAACTAGTTTTTTACATAAATTCGTGCTGCAGGGAGCTCATCTCCCCTAGCAGGATTTAGTCTGCCATTACGCTGACTATATTATATAATTAAAATTTCATTCCGTAATATTAAATGTAAATGTGAGAGGTTTCTCTACCTTGATCTTACAATAGTTTCAGAGTTAAGAGAGTAAAAATAGATTTCGTTTATTAATATTTAGAATAGTGAATGAGTTCAGTATATTTCGAGTTTGGCCGCGTAACGGCAAAGGAGATTCTTTCCAGTTTTCCTTGCAAAGAATGAACAAGAAATTTTAAAAATTATTCCATTCAATAAGCTCAGCAATATATCAGTTAATCTTTGTGTAGTTTGATACGTAAATAAACTGTAGCCCATGAGACCCATATTAATAATTATAGTTTGGGTAAGAATGCCCATAATTTCTTTTCTAAATAGCAGCGCTCACGCAAACTGTTTATTAGAAGGCAGTGTGTGGGGCGTTGTGTTTGTAAAATATTACATCGTACGTACTTCGGGACAGCCGATGGCCGTAAGAGTGTTATCGTGGTTTAAGTTAATTAAAAGTCTCATGCAAGCCCACAATGTTTAAAGACACCCTAACCAAAATCGTAAAATATAATCTTAAAAATAAAAATATATAACTATACCGTGATAAGTGGCCCCATATATAGTTATACCGTCATAAGGAACACTCTTCTGCGTTTAAACCCTTCCACTGGCTACCAAACACCCCAGACACGAACATTATTGAGAATATCTGGGATGACTTACATGCTGTTCAGAAGAGATCTCCAACATCTCGTACTCTTACGGGTTTACTGTCAGGCATACAGAATTCATGGTGTCTGTTCCCTCCAGCAATACTTCAGACATTAGTAGGGCCCATGCCACGTCGTGTAGCGGCACTTCTGCGTGCTCACGTGGACCCTACTCTATATTAGGCAGGTGTAGCATTTTCTTTGGCTCTCCAGTGTAGAAACACTCTACAATGATGCCAAATGCTTGTAAACATCTGTTTTTTTCTTCAACGCTGGGGCGTAATAAAAGATAATTTTGATCAGTGAGGGAAAGTCCCACTACCGTCTCTACTAGAGACTTTGGAATGCAATGAATACTCCTTTACTCTCATTCGGTAAGGAAAGTTACACTAGGGGAAGAAAATGGCATTTAGAAGGTGAAGCATGTTAAGAAATGTTGTAATACTACTACTGAGCAATGACTATGTTCCCAGTGGATATGACGCTAATCTATAAACTGAAAAAAACTCACACATTGCATTGCAATTCCCGTGCACATATCTGAAACTAGCCTACCACGCTTTGATTTATGCCCACTAATAGAACAGTTGTGGTGATGGGAGCCAGCTGTGTAGTTGTCCACATGGACAAATAGACTTACACACACACACACACACACACACACACACACACACACACACACACAACCATATATATATATATATATATATATATATATATATATATATATATATATATATATATATGCAAGTGCAAGGAAGCAGGTTTTAATTTTTCACACTGGCGCAAAGGAGTGCAGCCACCAGAACAGAGTTGCTGACAGTCGTTTACACACATCGGATATCTCAGGGACGTGTATCTCCCTTGCCGAAAGCCAGCTCACTATCAAGGGGGCCAGCTCATGGCCAATCTCGGATGCAGACATTAGACAGCATGTCGACACTGCTGCTCATGTGTGGTGTCTGTACAGCATCACAGCTGTGTCAAACTGGTATCAGAGTGACATCGTGGCTGCATTGAGATGGCAGTGCAATAGCATGGTGCGGGAGTTGCGGTTGCGTCAGACAATGTAAGGCAGTACATATGCCTGTTCTTCCTGCCACTATTGACCAGGCAGTTGCATACTACTGAGTGCATCGCATATGGGACTATATCGTCTAGATACTCTGGCTTGGGGCAACGCTCACACCCTCAGCAGCTACCGACTAACCTGGCCAGAGCTACTCCCCGATGCTAGGTTAAGTACCAGCTGGACTGGCTAGGGAAATCTGCGGTGCTGGATTACTAACAGCTCCCCAGCCAACTACTACGTTTAGTAATGAGATGAAAGAAATACGTTATTTGTTTGGTGTATTTTTCTTCTGACTACATTCACACTAGGTCATTGACTGAGGTGGTGTCGAGACAGTGAGCACCGAATTTTTTATGAGTATTGATAGTTTTTCTTTTTCCATACACCTCGTTACCGAATTCAAGCCTCAGGTTCATTCCATCTCCAGGTAAACTCTCCGGAACACATTACAGGGCTGAAATTACGAATAAAACACCTAATGATGTGCAAGGCAGTGCAAGATGTTTATCATTAGTTGTCATCGTACTATTTAATGTGTACAATATCAGTTATATTTATTATATTCAATGCCCAATACTGTACTGATAATCATGTTCAATGCAGCTTATCAGAATGAAGGACTAACATTTTTTGACATGACATGAAGTTATACACACACTATGATGTCATTGTATCATGCGTCAATATTTGCCACCATTTTATAGAATATGCTATGACTTCATTAATTTTAGCCATCGTAATGTTGAAATGTCTTATATTATTTCGTTACGCATTGTTTATACTAAACTCCTGGAAATGGAAAAAAGAACACTTTGACACCGGTGTGTCAGACCCACCATACTTGCTCCAGACACTGCGACAGGGCTGTACAAGCAATGATCACACGCACGGCACAGCGGACACACCAGGAACCGCGGTGTTGGCCGTCGAATGGCGCTAGCTGCGCAGCATTTGTGCACCGCCGCCGTCAGTGTCAGCCAGTTTGCCGTGGCATACGGAGCTCCATCGCAGTCTTTAACACTGGTAGCATGCCGCGACAGCGTGGACGTGAACCGTATGTGCAGTTGACGGACTTTGAGCGAGGGCGTATAGTGGGCATGCGGGAGGCCGGGTGGACGTACCGCCGAATTGCTCAACACGTGGGGCGTGAGGTCTCCACAGTACATCGATGTTGTCGCCAGTGGTCGGCGGAAGGTGCACGTGCCCGTCGACCTGGGACCGGACCGCAGCGACGCACGGATGCACGCCAAGACCGTAGGATCCTACGCAGTGCCGTAGGGGACCGCACCGCCACTTCCCAGCAAATTAGGGACACTGTTGCTCCTGGGGTATCGGCGAGGACCATTCGCAACCGTCTCCATGAAGCTGGGCTACGGTCCCGCACACCGTTAGGCCGTCTTCCGCTCACGCCCCAACATCGTGCAGTCCGCCTCCAGTGGTGTCGCGACAGGCGTGAATGGAGGGACGAATGGAGACGTGTCGTCTTCAGCGATGAGAGTCGCTTCTGCCTTGGTGCCAATGATGGTCGTATGCGTGTTTGGTGCCGTGCAGGTGAGCGCCACAATCAGGACTGCATACGACCGAGGCACACAGGGCCAACACCCGGCATCATGGTGTGGGGAGCGATCTCCTACACTGGCCGTACACCACTGGTGATCGTCGAGGGGACACTGAATAGTGCACGGTACATCCAAACCGTCATCGAACCCATCGTTCTACCATTCCTAGACCGGCAAGGGAACTTGCTGTTCCAACAGGACAATGCACGTCCGCATGTATCCCGTGCCACCCAACGTGCTCTAGAAGGTGTAAGTCAACTACCCTGGCCAGCAAGATCTCCGGATCTGTCCCCCATTGAGCATGTTTGGGACTGGATGAAGCGTCGTCTCACGCGGTCTGCACGTCCAGCACGAACGCTGGTCCAACTGAGGCGCCAGGTGGGAATGGCTTGGCAAGCCGTTCCACAGGACTACATCCGGCATCTCTACGATCGTCTCCATGGGAGAATAGCAGCCTGCATTGCTGCGAAAGGTGGATATACACTGTACTAGTGCCGACATTGTGCATGCTCTGTTGCCTGTGGCTATGTGCCTGTGGTTCTGTCAGTGTGATCATGTGATGTATCTGACCCCAGGAATGTGTCAATAAAGTTTCCCCTTCCTGGGACAATGAATTCACGGTGTTCTTATTTCAATTTCCAGGAGTGTATATCCAGAAAAGGACCAAATCCTTCCTTTGCAGGGTGACAGTCTCGCTGATGAAACGTATTCACACTGTCGAATATGTACAACCGTCACCTTGTGGCGTCACCTGGAAGTCTTCTAATGTCTCGAGCGATTTAGCAGTATTTAACTGATTCTTTGTTTTCCGCTTGCTCTCTCTCTCCTGTGGATCGATGTATGTATAACTAGCTATCTACATGAGCTTTAAAGTTGAAATACATTGTTGGTTGGATGTTTTCTTTCAAAAATACCTCTCGCTCCACATGAAATTTATTTAAATACGAGTATAATAATAAAATGGCTTCAACTGTTTCAGTGGCGCTGAGTCCGGTATTACGTGTATTAAAAATATCTCAGTGTGGGAGAGCTTCAGTCGCAAAGGAAAATAATAGTAAGTGCCTTCATGAATTTTTACAGCCAGTTTTCAATATTAAAGTTAGTTAATATTTTTGATTACGGAACTTTTTCAGAGATTTAATACCGCAAGGCGTAGGTGAGGATTCACCTTTGGTTTAAAAAGTTTTCAGTTAATTCAAACGATTAAAAGTTAACTCAGTTCTTAAAGAGATAAAGTTAAAGGAATTCTTTGCCATTATTTTAAAACTAAGCAGGTGTTTGTACCATTCTTTCTTTTTCTGTAACATTTGATTAATTTCCTGGGAAATGAAATGATTTAATGCTCTATATTATCGCTGGGTTAGTTGTAGGTTAAGTTACGTTGTGAGCCATTGAAAGAGAGCATAACATTTCCATTAATAATAAATAAATTTTTGCCAGCCTGTTGAGATTTAGTCACGCTACGTATATTAAGATGCATTTAATAGCGCTCAAAATATACGTGGCGTTCCAAAAACAGTACTCAGAATTTAAAATGCTACGTTACATTATCATTACTGTGGGTTGCGACTTGCCCCTGCTCGTGTATTTCAAACCGCACTTAGCAGTCTGCACTGACTTATACGAAATAAGTAAATTAATGCAACACCACAACAATTACGCAGAAAGGAGGTAATGGTAAAGGCTGTAAAACGGGATGTCGACAACGAAACTTTTTGCCAGACTGGATCCGAACCCAGATCCTCCTGTTACTGCGAGTGGCATATACCATTATAATTCTGAGCAACACAGGCCCGGCAATAACGTAAAAATGCAATTGCTCAAAAAAGAAGGATGAGTTAGAATCAGTTAATCGTAACACCATGAAGCTAATTATTTACTTGTGCGATGCTTGCATCTTTTCTGTAAGAAATTATACACTTACACGAATATGCATTTTGGTCTGTCCCACTAACTATACAAATTTTATGCCAAGTTTGACTACCAATTTGTCAGTGTGGGAGCCAGTTCGCACATTTCCTGCCAACGTTCCGAACAATTTGCCACTTCATTGCCGGATTTTATGGCAAGTTTACCCCATTTCAGTATGGTCCTCGAATAGCCCTATTCATCTTTTGATCCTGTCAGTATGATGACTGAGACTCATGCAATAGTTCTAAAAATCTGGAAGAATCTTATTTTCATATTTACTGCAAATTTTTTCAGAGTATGGTGTTATTAATTTATACACACAGTCTATAATACTGAAATGCCTTACCCTCAAAATTAAGCTTATACGAGTACTTGATGGCTGCATTTTCTCGTTCAGTAATTTGGGTATGTGCTGTGGTACATGGCAATAGTTTTAAATAACATACTATCGACTGGAGACATTTTCTTTGTTTTATTACTTCAGCTGATGTTAGAGGGTATAGATACAGACTGAAACACACACACACACACACACACACACACGCGCGCGCGCGCGCGCGCGCGCGCGCGCACGCACGCACTCACTCACACACTCAAATACACTGGGTGATTCAAGAGGAATGAAACATAATTTGTGTGTGATTCTTCATATGAAAATACACCAAAAAGTCGTATCAACATATGTCCGATTTTCTATGATTACAGAAATGGAGTGGGTTCAACACTACACACAAACATGAATGAATGAATGAAGACGTGTGTGAATATTACCAACGAATTTGCTGTATAGGCGCAGTGGTGGACTGGATAATGGTGGGACAGATGATTAATCCACTGTACAAGACGTGTTCAAAAAGACACCCCACCTTGTGCACTTGTCAATGCATTAGAACGTACGTTGTGTTGTACATTCAACATCATCTTTGCTGGCTTCAATGTAGGCAACAGCATCAGTGATGCAAAAGGCAAGTTCTTCACCTATATTCACCTTTGCAGTGTGTTAATTCCCCCTTAACCGGATATATACACATGGGACTAATGGGGTTAGTCGAGGTGATTTAAAAGGCCATTAATGGGTCCAACAAAGTCAATCTGGCGTTGAGGAAATGTGTTATTCATACTGGGATACTTGTCTGGTGCAATGAATCGATGATCCATTATGTCGCAAGTTCACTGTTGCTGTGCTATCAGGAAATATGTGAAAGCTGCATGTGTGATGCAATTTGGCAGGAGCACAGGCGCTATATCATCAATTGTACCACAGCAGACCTTCACTGACTACATGACTGGAAATCTTGTTTCCCTAGCATCATGTGGGTACTCTATCACCCACGTGTTACTGTTGGGGGCGTTCACGACAATACTATGTGTAAATGTAGCCTCACCTGTAATTAAAGTGTATCACATAATGTTTCTGTATACAGTCAAACTTTAAAAAAATTGTTGTCTGCTTACTAAGTCACCTGGGTGCAAATGTTGCACAGGCTGCAGATGGAATGGGTAAAAGCCCTTGGAATGTAATGTACACCATATTCACTTTTTGGACTATCGAGCTGATGGTTAATGCGCCATGTACTGGTGGTGGGACTTCATTGTACCATAGCAATAATGTCTTCCCTTTCCTCAAGTGACTGGAAGGTCTTGTCCTCTAATGCTGCACTGGGTAGTGTTCCAGGTTCACATAATCTCTGAAAAACTTCAGAAATACCCTGGTGCAGAAGTTTGTTGTTCAGCGAAACAACTCTTGTATTTGGCCACAGCTGCACAGGGCTGCTATTAGAATACTCACACACGAAAGACATGTCTGCGTATTCTGGATGGGTCAACATATGTGACATGTTTTTATTCTTGGACACAACGAGCTTGTTCAGCTAAATAACCCTCAAGCACAACACACACATGACCTTGTGAGTGCTCGACTGATCCAATCCATGACTACATACTGGATACACTTGCCTATGTACTACATCACAGTGCTGCTATCCGCAGGAGAACCTCACATTTCTTGCTGGACAGATTAGTCATATGCCCCACCATTATTTTTCCCCCACGGCTCTTACACACCATTTCGTTAAGTAATATTCAGACTTGTCTTCATATTTGTTCATGAATGTGTGTAGTCTGCAGCCCACTCCACTTCCTTAATTATCGAAATTTGGCTACATGTTCATACGACTTTTTTCGACTTATATATATATATATATATATATATATATATATATATATATATATATATATATATATATATATATATATATATATATATATAATTACCTACATTAGATATTGATAATGTACAATATACCAAAATTCTGAGCAAAACATCCGCTTAAAGCCCGCATCTCGTGGTCGTGCGGTAGCGTTCTCGCTTCCCACGCCCGGGTTCCCGGGTTCGATTCCCGGCGGGGTCAGGGATTTTCTCTGCCTCGTGATGGCTGGGTGTTGTGTGCTGTCCTTAGGTTAGTTAGGTTTAAGTAGTTCTAAGTTCTAGGGGACTTATGACCACAGCAGTTGAGTCCCATAGTGCTCAGAGCCATTTGAACCATTTGAACCATCCGCTTAAAATCCCCACACAAACTCACAGCAACCCAGCATGCTTATTTGACACATTCTGAATGGTGGCGCTAGCACCCACGTGGTTGATAAATGTTGAATAGTGAATGTTAGTGCACTCCTCAATGTTTCTGTTGCTATGTACAGCATCTTAGCCATTCTTGGGTAGTGTGAACACATACTGAGTGGTTATCTTGTGATACAGGAGGTGTTTAACTGTTGAACATTGCACATAGATCTGAGAATTTCAGACATATTCGTTGTATGAAAGCATTACGTTCAAACCACTACATGGAGGGGGAATAGGGTTTGGAGGGGTGACCTTAATACAGATTTCATAGTTGTGTCAGCTGTAATCTAACACCAGGAAAAAGTGGTGGTGGTTGCTGAGCCAGTGTCTTTAGCCAGAACTCACCTTGACCTCTTCTGGCTATCACTTAGAAAAAGGGAAATTCTATTTAGAGACTACTGTCATTTAATGGAGCAGTTGTGGCACAGCACATAATGCATCCAACTTGAAACACCAATTACCTCAACATATACCCATCACCTTTCAGAATGTGAAAAGACATAACGCTCACATTCTTGTTGAGCACTTCGGTGATTTCAACTTGAGAAATTACAAGGTTAGCGTCCTGCTAAGAGCATTTAAAATCACATTTCATTCCTTAAGAACGTTATGCTTCATAGACTCATTTTTATTGATGCACACACCACTTCATAAACTTTCTAAGTTATTGCATCAGAACAACATTCGCCTCACTAGAGCTGCACATCCTGATGGGGCAAAGTTCATTTAATGACGAAGAACGGGGTCTTCCTACATGAATATCTTGATTCAATGGAGAAACTGAATGAAACGACATTGCCTGATATAACTGTATTCCACAGGAACCTTATAGGCAACGCCATGAGAGAGTGTGAACATGTGGTGAATATTCGGCAGAAATTCAACATCTGTAATTTAGGCACATATGTAAAGATTTATATGGACACCAAAGTGTGCTTGCTTACAGATATTTTCTAGAAATTCTTCAGCATATACATGACAACATGGCACAAGGATTCTGCATTTATTACATCACTTTGTGGATTTCATGGGACGCTATGTTTAAAAATCGAGCTATGGTCCCATGTCGACATTTTGCTGTTGTTCGAATGTGGAATTTACAGATGGCTTTGCCATTGTCTCCACAGGCATGCTGAATGTATGAGGCGTTCTATGCAGCTGATAATTTCAGTTACATCCTGCAGCTGGGTGTAAACAACTCATAAGGGCACACCATGCAACAGTCTCTGCTTATTGGAGGGTTGTAAAGGCTGTCTAATGAAGAAATAGATGGGTTAGCGAAATTCTCCAATGTGACATTTGATTCTGATGTAAGATATGTTATGGAAACAGAAATGGCATACCCTGGTAGCTTACATGACGTGCACATTAATTTGCCTGTAAGTTTGGAACATCTATTCCCATACAACGATTCTGTCCCCAAACTGATAAACTCTATCAGTGTATCAGTTTTGGAGGGAAACTGATTAGAATCACACATGCTACCTCTTTCAACCAGTCACACTAGCTGAAGGAGTATATTGAGGTTGACAGAGGCACGAGGGCTTCTGTGATGTGTAACTTTGAAACAGGTTTCTTGAACTAGTTAAAAATATAGTATTCAGAAATTTGAGAAACTCCAGCCAAATTCACCAAGTTGACAGTTAAAAGGGACGTTATGGTGCATGAGATTCTACCACCAGACCAAATCTCACTCTGGCCACTAACTTCAGTAAACAATTTGTCACTCTGGAGATGCTAAGGTTTCAATGGTGCTCACGAAAATTATTGGATCCATCCAAAATCCACATATACGTGTTTCATTACGAGTTTGAAAAACTTATGTTGCACATACGATGTTTGTGTTTAAGAATGCAGTTTGTTTCATCTGTTGCTTTTTATGGGTTGCAACCTTTCACCCAGTAGAAATCCAGTGAAGTAATAATGTACCATCCAAACGAATATAAGGACAATAATCCTAATGACATAATGTTCACAATGTGCATAGTAAAAGGAGAGGTGAATGGGTCGCAATTTATGGAGTTTCGGGGTGTAAGGTCAAAAATGTATATATACTATAGAGATTCAGATGCCACACAAATGTGGGTGAAGGGTGTGAGACATACAGCTTCATCTGAATCGCGATTGGTGATTACAAGGAGTGCCTGCTTGGTGGTGTTGCTGCTACGTCACATATAGTACACCAAGAACCATTTGATCACCATCACTATACTGCATTTGAAAGATCGTCTGTTTCACCATAATGACAAACAGATCATTTATGTGCATAGAACTGAGGCCCCTTCATACAGTGTTGACAGAAGGAATAACAGAAGGAATTGCTGTATTTATTTGAAGTAAACAAAGTGTAAATGTATGTGTATGTATATATGAGTGCGTGGATGTGTGTGTGTGTGTGTGTGTGTGTGTGTGTGTGCGTGTGAGCTTTATTGTAGTAAAGTTCCCTCATCTGTTGCTAGTATTCCGGTCAGGATTACTATTGGTGTAAAATTATTACTATTTTCCCATCTAAAATGTCTCTATTGAAGCAGTGGTATAAAAGGATATTGTACTTGTATTAAGGAAAGATAAACTCCTCCCGCACAGGCCATGAAGGCCCAAAGGTGCTGACCGGCCGTCGTGTCGTCCTCATCCCACAAGTGTCACTGGATGCGGTTATGGAGGAGAATGTGGTCAGCCGAATGTCTGTTTCCGAGACCGGAGCCGCTATTTCTCAATCAAGTAGCTCCTCAGTTTGCCTCAAAAGGGCTGAGTGCACCCCGCTTGCCAACAGCGCTCGGCAGATGGGATGGTCATCTGTCCAAGTGCTAGCCCAACCCGACAGCGCTTAACTTCGTTGATCTGACAGGAACCGGTGTTACCACTGCGGCAAGGCCATTAGCAAGGAAAGATAATTCTATTAAAAAGAAACAGTCGTGTCAGAGACAGCCGAGTGAGTGGAGTGTATAGATTAATTTTTCCTGCTAGTACTATCAGCGTACAAAGTATCTATGTACAAGTTCCCATTATTATTATTAAAATATCTTTGAACATATGGCTAACAAAGAAAAAAAAGTCATAAAAAGTTATGTATTCTAACTGTCTCTTGCACTGAACTCAAGAACGGAATATTGTACGAAAAAGTATTAAAATGTTAAGAGAACCCTAAAACACAATCAAATAAACTCAAAAGACATTTCTACTGCATGGCAGGAATGCAGACAGGATGAGAGATAGAGCATGAGTGAAGTGTCCATCTCATGCTTAGTAAGACAAATGGAGTGGTGAGAGAAAAAATGGTTCAAATGGCTCTGAGCACTATGGGACTCAACTGCTGAGGTCATTAGTCCCCTAGAACTTAGAACTAGTTAAACCTAACCTAAGGACATCACAAACATCCATGCCCGAGGCAGGATTCGAACCTGCGACCGTAGCGGTCTTGCGGTTCCAG
The DNA here is from genome assembly GCF_023898315.1 of Schistocerca nitens. NCBI lineage: Eukaryota > Metazoa > Arthropoda > Insecta > Orthoptera > Acrididae > Schistocerca > Schistocerca nitens. The sequence goes on from NC_064619.1 coordinate 348,251,331, forward strand.
ACTGCAGCGCCTTTAACCGCACGGCCACTTCGGCCGGCTGAGAGAAAATACTTCCTGTGTTTAGTGATAACTACCAGTGACATCCATTAATTATTGTAGTCAGATGAGAGGTCATCAATAAGAATGAGAGATCGTTACTGCTGAGTAACAAATTTGCCAAATTGAGATTTCAGAAACGTCTTGAATTTCCCACTATATAAAGTCATACAACTGCCACAGACTCATGGTTCTACATAGTCTTACTATGGTGCATGGAAGTTATGAGATTCAATCAGTTCTCTCCGACAGGTCACTTTAGGGAGAAGAGAAGGGATGGCAGGGGGAAGGGATGGAGAGGCGAATAGGGAGGAAGTGGGAGGTGGAAATATTAGGAAGAGGAGGGGTGGAATTGACTTTGAAAGTAACGCAACTGCCTCACAATGGAGGATACTGAGTTTCGAGGACATTTACCTTTGACCTTGATGGTAAGGAGAACAGTTCAAATGGTTCACATGGCTCTGAACACTATGGGACTAAACATCTGAGGCCCTCATTTCCCTAGAACTTAGAACTACTTAACTAATTAACCTAAGGACATCACACACATCCATGCCCGATGGAGGATTCGAACCTGCGACCATAGCAGTCACACGGTTCCGGACTGAAGCGCCAAGAACCGCTCGGCCACAGGGTCCGGGGGAGAAAAGTTGATCCATTGATGTGAAACTGGGTGTGATATCCTAAGGGACGAAGCTGCTGAGGTCATAGGTCCATAGACTTATACACTACTCAATTTAACTTCAACCAACATATGCTGAAACAATACACACACCCATGCCCGAGGGAAGACTCGAATCTCCAGTGGGAGGGGCCGCGCAATCTGTGCCATGGCGCCTCAAGCAGCGCGGCCACTCCGCGCCGCGATGTGAAACTGGACGTATCCTCTACTTACAACACAGGGTTTAAAGCCTCATGGCACTGTGATCGACGATAGGTCGTATTCTACAACATTACCACAGGAATTTTATAAAAATTTCCTTGGTCAGTTTGGTTCAGCCTAATATTGCTATGCTCACTATTTTATCGTTGCCATATTTAAGTAATTAATAGCGATCAAATAACTTTTATTTTGTACTGTACATTGCAGTCAATACGTAATCACAATATCTGGAACTTACTCTATTATAGATCATATTTCGTTAAATTCTGGGCGCACTGTGATTCACAAGCATTAGTAATACAACTTTTTTTCAGAGGAAACACCTTAAAAGTGTACTGAACAAATAATATGACACAGATATCCGAAAATAGATTTCTCAGACAATTTCACAAATTATACTGAGAATGGTAAGAGGATTGAAATATCAAATGTTGCAAGCAGTTTTCATTTAAAAAGACAAAGGCTGTTCCATCTTTGGTATTTGTATTCACTTTTTGATCTACGGTATTAGCTTTTTTAGCGGGATTTCACGTTCCAAATACCCAGAAGACAGTTGGGATGCAGTAAACAACTGCACTGATACTACCGGTCACCACACTGTCACAAAGGCATACCGTAAATTACCGATAATTATAATCGACGCACTTGCTGTTCGTTCATATCGGATGCTGTATAGAGTATTTGGCCTTCCATCTGTTGGCTTACTAAAGAAACGTGTGGCTAGACTACCCCATCCATCCTGAGTAATTTCCGTTAGTGGCTCTACTTCATCTCCATCACCATGTTCCATGTCTTATTCATCTTGTTCTTCTTCTTCTGCATTCATAGATAATAGGTTTTTTTGATTTATGTTGGTCTATTTTCTGTAGGAATATCTCTCACCATCTCCCCATCGGTTGAGAAACAGGTATAATAGTTGTTTCCAGAACAGAACCACGTTCAGGGTGCCTTATTTGCAGTAACACCAGTTTCTTGCGAATGTTTCTTCAAGATTTCAGCACCTGACTTCCCAGACTAATCTTTCGTCTAATGGAATTGAGAGACACGTTGACAGGTATAGTGCTCAATCACACGGGAACCTATTACACACAAACATCTCAATTATACCACTGCTCACATATAGCACCTGACCTCAAATACAAACATACTTATCGAAATTAATAGAATATCACCCGTTATTTAAATCACCATCTTTGATTATGACCAGAAAACTTTATGCATTCTCACTCCAAGCTAGGTTTCACATTTCAGGGAATGCATTGAAAGTCATCCCTGCCTTAACATGATCGTTCAATACGTGCCTCAACTCACGTTCGTCTTGTTGGAAATGAATATTTACATTAGCATTGCAACTAACGAACTATTTCAGAATATTTCTACGCGTTTGGCATTGATAAAAGCTGTCTATTCCGTAATGATTGCCCAAATTTAAAGTGGTAGTACTTTATCAGGTGATATTACACCCTCGTTACTTGAAAATATTAAATATCCAATACTGTTCAAGTTTCACGGCACTTGAAGCAATAGGGACTAACTGTGTACATACAAATTTTTAAGTTTGAGGGCATTTTAATGAATGAGAAGTTTAATACTCACATTAATTTTGTTTTTCGTACTTGGGAGGATCTGATACAACGAATCTAACCTTATCTGGATATAGATCACCATGTTTGCTACTACGTGGTTGCAACTCACTCTCATGAATAATAGGACTGGCTGGGAGTATGCTTGCTTCTTGGATCGCAGTTTGAAACATATTAACGATTCTTTTACCTTGCAGCAACTACACGTAAGAGGTTACTTCGAGTTTAGCATGCCAGTCATGAGCCAGAATTCGAACAATGAACAAGAAGAAGAAGAGAAAGTAGAAATATTTGCTTATTAACAACTCAACTGTAGAATTTCAGATGCCTGGGTACTCATATTGCGCGCTGTGCACTAACTTGATTGAATGGCTAAAGGGAGACGTTGTTTGAGTCTAGCCGTTAGATGTGATGTACAAGAAACGTGACACGCTTATACAATGATTATCATAGAGATATCAGACCGACCAGATTCTCTCAGATAGAGTATGGTGTAGAGTGAAAGCAAAAGATGATAAGCTTAGCAGAACATGATAGGATCTGTGAGAAATTAGCAGCTTAAGGAGAGATTGGTGTCGTGAAAGCTAAATTTAAAATGGTTATGAGTATAAGAAAGAAGAATAAAACGAAGAATGCAGAGGATGTAACGAACGAAACAGTTCTGGAGGAGTACTACCTCTCATTCCAACATTTACGGCATTATCAGTACTTGGAGGATTAGCTGGTGGGGCGGCAGGAATTGCTAAGGCAGTTAATGATGCAAAGGATGCTTGCAAACAGCTGGCTCAGATGCAAAGACACATTCATATAATGTGAGCAATAACACTTCAAGAATTGAAGGGCTTGCACGTGGAAACCATATAGAAAACATGGGTATGGTCTCTATTTGATGGAAAAAAGTCTCTTGTAATAGTCACCCACCAAGAGTACTTTCTGCTGTTGACTTAGAGTATTATGCTACAAAACTGGAATACAATGTATCTCGAGCATGTTTATGAGATATTCTTTACCCTAAATACCTGAAGGACACGAGACCTCGATTGCTAATTTCCAGGAGGGAAATGAAGGAAATGAAACAGGTTCACATTGAGTTCTTACAAGAAGAAGGGTAATATTATATACTGCATACGACATCAAGAATGAGATAGAAAATTTCTTACGAGAAAAAGAAAAAAATCAGTTAAAAACTGAACTTCAGTTACAGTCACTTCCACAAGAAAGTGTACGCCGTTGTCTGTATGAAATAAAAGACACTAATGGAAATATATGTTTACATGAAAATACTTGTTATTACTAATCGTAGAGTTACCTAATAGTTAATCTAGTCGCCGCAATGACCAAATTATAGCTTGGCATCTGCCCCCTCTCTCCGGTAAATCATCCACGTTTTGTACCTCTGAATACCGTCTGACCAAGTCGCAACGAATGTCTTTGACTTTCTAACAATTTTAGCAGCAGCTCCATATGAAAGCTTTGGTCCCTGGGGACGATTTACAAGGACTACTGCCTTGTCAAGTTTTAGATATTTTCACTCATTTTAAACCGCAAGCGACAAGAAAAAGCTCTTATAGTTGTTATCTATACACTGTGCAAAAGAGCACTGATTACAGAATCTAAACCACTGTCAGAAATTTCTCTGCGGGCGTGACATTTAAAATTACGGCGTACACTTTCTTGTGGAGCGGACTGTACAATTACTCTCGATTCGAGATGTGTAGTAATGCACTGGAAGATAATAAACGTCGGCCCTGCATTATGTTTCGAGAGAACTGTAACGGAGAAACAAATCTTAAAGACAGGAGGACACGCAGTAACTATTCAAACCGTTAACGCCCTGTGTGTTGACTGTAACATTTCTGTGGATCCTACATATCAGTTGCGCCAGCTTTGACCTGCAGTACCACCTGGATGTTGTGGAATCACCAAGCGCGGTAATTTATGTGGCAGTCGTAGGAAAACACATAGTTAAGTATGTCAGTTACAGATCAAGACGCAAATTACTATGGTTTTTGACAAAGAAGAAATAATCGTTCGATTATACTTCAGGGAACGGAATGTGCATCGCTTTCAGAAAACGTGCCTGCAGAGCTAATAATGGGTACAAAGAAGAGGGAAACGACCAAGAAGAAGATAAAAGTGGCTAATATCTTTACTTCTTCCAATCGACACATACTGTCAGCACTACGATACACAGTACGACCATGATACTCTGCGAGCTATCATTCGACATTTTGCCTGTCGAGGAAGAACACGAAGAACAAAAAGAAGCCGAAGAACATCATGAGTTAGTACGGAAAGTGACAGAAAAATTGTCGGTGATGACTCCATTACTCGCTTCGAGTACCGTAGGTGTGAACTATTTCGTCAACCAGTTTTCCATTACAACGATTCCATATCGATTGCGACACCAAGTTGGTTGGTTGGTCGATTTGGGGTAGGGACTAAACAGCGAGGACATCGGTCCCTTCACGATAGGGAAGAATGGGAAGGAATTCTGCCCTGTCTTTTCGAAGGAACCATCCCGGTATTTTCAAAAATTGTTCAAATGGCTCTGAGCACTATGGGACTCAACTGCTGAGGTCATAAGTCCCCTAGAACTTAGAACTAATTAAACCTAACTAACCTAAGGACATCACACACATCCATGCCCGAGGCAGGATTCGAACCTGCGACCGTAGCGGTCGCGCGGTTCCGGACTGAAGCGCCTAGAACCGCTTGTCCACTCCGGCCGGCCCGGTATTTTCCTCAAGCGATTTAGGGATCTCGTAGAAAACCTAAATCAGGATGGGCGGACTTGGGATTTGAACCGTCTTCCTCTCGAATGCGTGTCCAGTGTGCGAAACACTGTGTCACCTCGCTCGATGCGACACAAAGTGAAATCAGTTACTTACCGCTATGCGAGAGTAATCTACATAACGGCGGAAGTCTTGTCGATGAAAAAGAAATGCAAAAATCTATGGACGTCAATCAAAAAATAACATATTGTTTTCAAAAATATAGTATCGTCTGTATAAGCAAATTAGAAACACTTTTCTGAATTTGCACACTTCCGCTGGCCACCAAACTCCCCAGACACGAACATTGTTCAGCGTATCTGGGATGTCTTGCAACTTATTGTTCAGAAGAGATCTCCCGCTCGCACTCTTATGGGATTATGGACAGCCCTGGAAGACTCATGGTGTCAGTTCCCTCCAGCACTACTCCAGAAGTTAGTCGAGTCCATGCTAGGTCGTGTTGCGGCACTTCTGCGTGCTCGCTGGGACCCTACACGATATTAGGAAGGGTTACCACTTTCTTTGGTTCTTCAGTGTAGTTAGTACTGGACTGTAATTTAGGTGTTCAGATAAATCAGGATTCGACTTCCAGTGATTACAGCATTTAGACGCAACAAGCATAACAAAGTTGAAGAAATACGCCAATTAACCAGAATTTAGCAAAGAGGATTATTTAAGTGGTTTTAAGACTAAGAATACTGCAAGCGTATTAAATGTACTACAATCTTCAGTCACTATACTATGTGGAGAGAAGACTAAGGAGAAATCCACGCAGGAGTGGCACAGGGTTCAAGAATGGCATTATACATACACTAGTCATTCTCGTCAAAATGAAGAAACACCGAAATCATCTGTCGTCGACACGTGAACTGAAATACAGACAAAAACACCGTTCCCAAAAAATACGATAAGATATTGCTGGGTTATTCACGAATCTCTTATAGAATGTCATCTTTAATCAATCAGGTTGATCCGTGGCGGCTCAGTTCACCTTCCATCTATCGATAGCTTGTAGCAGACGTCTCACCAGGAGGTGTGTATTAGTTCCTTTTGCGGTTATCGGCGCCAGAGGAGGCCTTAGAACAACGCAGTGCTCGCAGTTTACGGGTAGTCTCCGCGCAGTGTGAAGCCACGGCCAGCGGCTGTGCTTAGAGGACCGGGCACGTCTTTTCCGGGTCATGACTCTCTCTCTTCTTCGCCAGGGCTGGATAGAACGCGGAAGGTCTGGCTCACCCATGTCGTGCGTATCTGGGTGTTCAGCTCTGAGCACTGATCTCCCGTTCCGCAAGCTGTTTGAGCCCATACATTCACTGAGTCGTCATGCACGCCTTTGTGGTTTGACTCTGTGTGAGTCCGCCAAGGGGCCTTCGTCTGATGAACTGGCTTCGCACAGGAAATTTTCCTTTTAATGTTATTGTTCTGTTTAACATATACTGTAATATTTTTCTAAATTTTATTGTAAATTATTTGGTCTGATATTTCTGGGCAAGCCGTAAAGGCAAACTGTTATTTCTTGTTAACTAGTTAGAATTTATCTTTTGGGGTCTGCCTAACGTGTTGATTTTGAACTCGCTTGAAAAAAATTATCTTGAGCTCTGTTTTAATTGTTTGAAAGTTTACTTACATTTTTTAAACTTAAATTTTTAAGATCAATGTTGTTAGTCATAACTTCTTGTATATTGTTTAACGCCTTTAAAAACTTCCAATGTGAAAGCTTTTCTGTCTAAAACTGTGAATGTTGTTAGCCTGGTGAACGACGTGCGTAAATTCTATCAGGGCAATATTATCGTTACCTATACTTTCCCCTAAATATTGCGAGGCCATCTAGTGTAAGTTTTTTACCGTTTTCACAAAATTTAATATGTAGCTTCCGGCCGGAGTGGCCGAGCGGTTCTAGGCGCTACATTCAGGAACCGCGCGACTGCTACGGTCACAGGTTCGAGTCCTGCCTCGGATATGGATGTGTGTGATGTCCTTAGGTTAGTTAGGTTTACGTAGTTCTAAGTTCTAGGGGACTGATGACCTCAGCAGTTAAGTCCCATAGTGCTCAGAGCCTTTTCAACCGTAATATGTAGCCGTACAACATGAATTATGAAATCCCTTATTCCGACGTGTCAGTACTGAAACATTTTCTGTAATCTCCCACTACAGGAAATGTCAGTATTTCTGATAGCGAACCAAAACAAAAATTAGTTATCTTCCTATAAATCATGAAAAATCAATTGTGTAGTGTTTAACTCCCCGATATATTAAATATTCTCTGACGTCTCCTGACAATTACAGTGCAATGCTCCTGCCAGCCTGCAGCTTCTCGTGATGTGGTTTCTCTCCACGCCACCAACAACTGTTCGGTCGTCACCACTCGCGATAACAATATGTTTGTGTATGCACGCAACAGCAGAATTAGCAGCCAACTTAAAAAAGCGTATATGAACGTCCAAGTTTCACACGTATTTCAAGTCTGTAAATTTAATATGGCAAATTAACTTGGAACATTCTTTCCTGTTTTCCTTAAAGGAGACCCATTGTTACGTTGAAAAACTAAATATTTGTTTTGAAAAGGATAAAAGATGTAACATAAAGGGCCTAGTCCTTCCATGTCGTTTCCCTGATTCTGGTCCCCATGTATAGGAGATTTCATCCTGTACAGTTGAAAACAGCCTCACAATTTTCTCGACCGGAAGCGAGGTCATGATCTTGTGATCAGATGTGCTGCCATTTTAAGTGTTTAGCGTTAATAACAGGCCTTGACCTTCTCAAATGGTCAGTAATCTGTTGGGTGTCGTAGTTTGCAGACATGTTACTCATGATAAGAAGAGAAAAACACTTCCTTCATGTTTGGGAAGAGGATTACTATTTGCATAAGATAGCACAGTACTGTGTTTTCTATTTTTTCCAGAAACATGTACAACTTCGTTGACTGACAAGAATTCTGCACCATTCATTTGATTTGCGATGGTGATTTGAAAAGTTATCGGAATCTACATCTACATCTACATCTACATCCATACTCCGCAAGCCACCTGACGGTGTGTGGCGTAGGGTACTTTGAGTACCTCTATCGGTTCTCCCTTCTATTCCAGTCTCGCATTGTTCGTGGAAAGAAGGATTGTCGGTATGCCTCTGTGTGGGCTCTAATCTCTCAGATTTTATCCTCATGGTCTCTTCGCGAGATATACGTAGGAGGGAGCAATATACTGCTTGACTCCTCGGTGAAGGTATGTTCTCGAAACTTCAAGAAACCCGTACCGAGCTACTGAGCGTCTCTCCTGCAGAGTCTTCCACTGGAGTTTATCTATCATCTCCGTAACGCTTTCGCGATTACTAAATGACCCTTTAACGAAGCGCGCTGCTCTCCGTTGGATCTTCTCTATCTCTTCTATCAAACCTATCTGGTAAGGATCCCACACTGCTGAGCAGAATTCAAGCAGTGGGCGAACAAGCGTACTGTAACCTACTTCCTTTGTTTTCGGATTGCATTTCCTTAGGATTCTTCCAATGAATCTCAGTCTGGCATCTGCTTTACCGACGATCAACTTTATATGACCATTCCATTTTAAATCACTCCTAATGCGTACTCCCCGATAGTTTATGGAATTAACCGCTTCCAGTTGCTGACCTGCTATATTGTAGCTAAATGATAAGGGATCTTTCTTTCTTTGTATTCACAGCACATTACACTTGTCTACATCGAGATTCAATTGCCATTCCCTGCACCATGCGTCAATTCGCTGCAGATCCTCCAGCATTTCAGTACAATTTTCCATTGTTACAACCTCTCGATATACCACAGCATCATCCGCAAAAAGCCTCAGTGAACTTCCGATGTTATCCACAAGGTAATTTATGTATAATTTGAATAGCAACGGTCCTACGACACTCCACTGCGGCACACCTGAAATCACTCTTACTTCGGAAGACTTCTCTCCATTGAGAATGACATGCTGCGTTCTGTTATCTAGGAACTCTCCAATCCAGTCTCACAATTGGTCTGATAGTCCATACGCTCTTACTTTGTTCATTAAACGACTGTGGGGAACTGTATCGAACGTCTTGCGGAAGTCAAGAAACACGGCATCTACCTGGGAACCCGTGTCTATGGCCATCTGAGTCTCGTGGACGAATAACGCGAGCTGGGTTTCACACGATCGTCTTTTTCGAAACCCATGATGATTCCTACAGACTAGATTTCTAGTCTCCAGAAAAGTCACTATACTCGAAGATAATAAGTGTTCCAAAATTCTACAACTGATAGACGTTGGAGATATAGGTCTATAGTTCTGCACATCTGTTCGACGTCCGTTCTGGAAAACGGGGATGACCTGTGCCCTTTTCCAATCCTTTGGAACGCTACGCTCTTCTAGAGACCTATGGTACACCGCTGCAAGAAGGGGGGCAAGTTCTCTCACGTACTCTGTGTAAAATCGAACTGGTATCCCATCAGGTCCAGTGGCCTTTCCTCTTTTGAGCGATTTTAATTGTTTCTCTATCCTTCTGTCGTCTATTTCGATATCTACCATTTTGTAATCTGTGCGACAATCTATAGAAGGAACTACAGTGCAGTCTTCCTCTGTGAAACAGCTTTGGAAAAAGACATTTCGTATTTCGGCCTTCAGTCTGTCATCCTCTGTTTCAGTACCATTTTGGTCACAGAGTGTCTGGACATTTTGTTTTGATCCACCTACCGCTTTGACATAAGACCAAAATTTCTTAGGATTTTCTGCCAAGTCAGTACTTAGAACTTTACTTTCGAATTCATTGAACGCCTCTCGCATAGCTCTCCTCACACTACATTTCGCTTCGCGTAGTTTTTGTTTGTCTGCAAGGCTTTGGTTATGTTTATGTTTGCTGTGAAGTTCCCTTTGCTTCCGCAGCAGTTTTCTAACACGGTTGTTGTTGCGTGGCACATACTCATCTAACACATATTGCACGATAGTTTTGAACTTTGTCCACTGATCCTCAACACTATCTGTACTTGAGACAAAACTTTTGCGTTGAGCCATCAGGTGCTCTGAAATCTGCTTTTTGTCACTTTTGCTAAACAGAAAAATCTTCCTACTTTTTTAATATTTCTATTTACGGCTGAAATCATCGATGCAGTAACCGCTTTATGATCGCTGATTCCCTGTTCTGCGTTAACTGTTTCAAATAGCTCGGGTCTGTTTGTCACCTGTTTGTCACCAGAAGGTCTAATATGTTATCGCCACGAGTCGGTTTTCAGTTTAATTGCTCAAGGAAGTTTTCAGATAAAGCACTTAAAAAAATTACACTGGATTCTTTGTCCCTGCCACCCATTATGAACGTCTGAGTCTCCCAGTCTATATCCGGCAAATTAAAATCTCCACCAAGAACTATAACATGGAGGGAAATCTACTAGTAATATTTTCCAAATTATCCTTCTGGTGCTCAGCCACAACAGCTGCTGAGCCAGGAGGCCTATAGAGACATCCAATGCCCATGTCTGAGCCAGCTTTAACCGTGACCTTCACCCAAATTATTTCACATTTCGGATCTCCGTCAGTTTCCTTCGATGCTATTGCACTTCTTATCCCTATAAACATGCCTCCCCTTCACTGTCCAGCCTGTCTCTGCGGTATACATTCAAATCTGAGTTTAGGATTTTATTACTGTTTACGTCTGGTTTCAGCCAACTTTCTGTCCCTAGTACTATATGGGCATTGTGACCGTTTATTAATGAGAGCAGTTGTGGGACCTTTCTATAGACGCCCCTACAGTTTACTATTAGCAGATTAATATTGTTATTCCCTGTTGCATTTTGCCTACTCCTACCTTGCCGCGTCTCAGGAGGCGTCTTGTCGGGCCTAGGGAGGGAATTCTCTAACCTAAAAAACCCACATGTGCACTCCCCACGTACTCCGCTACCCTTGTAGCCGCTTCCTGCGTGTAGTGCACGCCTGACCTATTCAGGGGGACCCTACACTTCTTCACCCGATAGCGGAGGTCGAGAAATTTGCACCCCAGATCTCCGCAGAATTGTCTGAGCCTCTGGTTTAAGCCTTCCACTCGGCTCCAAACCAGAGGACGGCGATCGGTTCTGGGAGCGATACTACAAATAGTTAGCTCAGATTCCACCCCGCGAGCGAGGCATTCCGCCTTCACCAACTCCGCCAACCGCCTGTATGAACTGAGGATGACCTCTGAACACAGACGGCAGGAGTCATTGGTGCCGACATGAGCAACAATTGGCAGTCGGGTGCACCCAGTGCTCTCTATCGCCGCCGGCAGGGCCTCCTCCACATCTCGGATGAGACCCCCCGGCAAGCAGACAGAGTGAACACTGGCCTTCTTCCCCGACCTTTCCGCTATTTCCGTAAGGAGCTCCATTACCCGCCTCACGTTGGAGCTCCCAATCACTAACAAACCCCTCCCCCCGTGTGACTGCTCGGACCGGCCACATGTCCACTCACAGGCAGAGCGGGCGATGCCACAGAGCCAGCCTCCACATTGACCCTCCGCCTCGTGCGCCGCACACGCCGCTGAACCCGACACTCCCCTTGGTGAGAGGGTGGCCCAACCGTGCCCGGTACCCGCGAAGATATCTCGACAGCAGGGACAGTGGGTGAAGCAAGTAACACGTGGGGTGTACCATGCGACGCACCAGACTCCCCACTGCCGCTACACTCCGAGGCAGCAGCCTGAAGACGGCTGACCGTGGCCATCAACACGTTCAGCTGTTCGCGAACAGTGGCCAGCTCCTCCTGCGTCCGTACACAGCAGTCACACATCCTATCTATCCTAAGAAATCAATTTACTGTAGAAAGTTAATCAACTTTTAACTAGACTGCTAATTCACTAAAGGCGGCTGATACCTGACTAAACTGTGGTTACTAGACACTTCTTGTAGAAAACAATGAAAATAGCACTACCTGTCCCTGGACTGTATTCAAAACAAACACTAGTATTACTGGCACTGTGGCTGACTAAAGGGACTCTCTCTGACTGTATTCAAAACAAACACGATATCTATGGAACACTATTACTAGCACTCGACAATTAAAGCTTCCTAAAAGCAAAAACGCACGGAAGAAGAAGTGGCAAGTAAGAAAAATACAGTTAATACTTAAATTAACGTAGCTCGCTGCACAGCAGACGTGACACAGGCGGCAGTTAGGACGAGCTGAATCACCAAGAGAGGTCAGGGTAACGAGTTGTTCACATGATATTAATTGGACTGTTGCCTGTAAAAACGTGCCCCATCAGTACTCTTGGAAGAGGGCTGCGGCGGTAACGCTATTCTGTTGGTGTTCCCGTGTAGTGATTTGCGAAGATTGAAAAAATCGAGATTCGAACAGTGATTAAGTACTTCTTAAAGAAAGGTATGAAAACAAAGGACATTCATGCTGCTTTCCAGAATGCACTAGGGGACTCTGGTCCTTCATATTCAACTGTTGTCAACAGGACAAATGAATTTAAATTTGTTCGGGAGAGCTTAGATGATGATCCGCGCAGTGGTCGGCCAAGATGTATCACTACTCCAGAAATCAATAAAAAAGTGCACAAAGTGGTCGCGGATTAGCGTCCATTGAATTTGCCTGAAATTACCCACTCTTGCCAGATGTCATCTGAAAGGGTATATTACATTTTAACTGAAGAATTAGAAATGAAAATATTATCTGCACGATGGGTTCCGCGACTCTTGACGCTGGATCAAAAAAGTATGAGAATGGATATCGCAAAATAACAGGAACTAAGGTATAAATTGTTGCCACACCTCCCTAATTCACCTGATATGGCTTCGTCAGAGTTTCACCTCTCCCCGAAACTGAAAATTTTTCTTGGGGGACGAAAATTCGCTTCAAACTAAGAATTGATAGCCGGAGTTGACAATTATTTTGCAGGCCTGGAGGAAACTCATTTTAGAGATGTGATCAAGGCACTTGAACATCGTTGGACCAAGTGCATTAATCTACAAGAAGACTACATTGAAAAATAAAAAAAGGTTCATTGATGTAAGTACTTTTTTTCTATTACGTTCCGAGAACTTTTCACACCACCCTCGTATTCTGAATGAAGCACTTGGAGGGAGCGAAGGGAGCGATGTGGATTAAAGACTCCTTGCTAGTGTGTGATGTACATTATACTGAATACAAAGGATGCCCCTTATTTCCTGCGCTACCATCAAAAATGCATGACAATAACCAACAAACAGTAAGTGTAGAGTTAAATATGAATTTGTTGAAACGCTGGTGGCATGACTGTGACTTGTGAGAATTCCCATATGACGCGAATGAGCGAAATGGACCTTGTTGCTGAACAACAAAAGAAATGGAATGCTATTCTACAGTGAAATAAACGTTTAGTGAATTTCATATCCTGTTGTTGATGAATGTTGGAATTGTATAGTAAAATTATATTACTTGTTTTAAACAATGAGATTAATTTAAGGTCTTACATAATAAAATTTTTATCTGTAGTATTTTTCGTTGATTCGCTTACCCCCTATAGCATACTACGTAAAGTAGTAATTCATTGCTGGCACCTCATTCTGACGAGAGATCGTGCTCTTGTTACTGACTGACACTGTAATCAACATGAGAGTTGTAACATCTGAAGCACTACAGCGGTCAACAGGAAAAATTTATCCATGGAAAGCAGTTATGACGAAAGAAATTTATGAGTTCCATCAAGCCAATCAGGTTAATCTGACTGCATATTCCAAATACAATTCAGGATACAAATATTTATTAAAAGTCGTTGATGTGTACTCCAAATATATGTGGGTCTCTAGTCTAAAGACAGAAACAGGTGTTGAGGTTGCAGATACATTTAGAAAAAACTGCAGTTTCAAAATTACGATTGTAATTCGTTTACAAAGAGTGTTGGGTAAGAAATTTTCCAATAGTCATTTCAAGAAAGTGAAAGGATAACGAATAAGTAATGCGTTACCATTTTCCAACTACAAGTTTCAGTTGTAGAACGGTTCAGTAGTACTCGTAAAGGAATGATGTTTACAAGTTCCACCACTCAGATGTCTTTCAAATCAACTGATATGGTACAAAATCTAGAAAGTCCGTATAATCAAAGAAAACATAGACCGTTGATATGAGACCTGTGGATGTGAGATGTAACAGGTTTTTGAGTACTGTATATAATAGGACCCATCCACATATCTTGTGGTGTCACAGCCAGACACCACACGTGCTAGGTGGTAGCTTAAATCGGCCGCGGTCCTGTAGTACATGTCGGACCCGCGTGTCGCCACTGTGTGATCGCAAACCTAGCGCCACCACAAGGCAGGTCTCGAGAGACTGACTCGAACTCAGCCCCAGTTGTACGGACGACAGAGCTAGCGACTAGACGTACTAAGCCTTTCGCTCTCATTAGCCGAGAGACAGAATAGCCTTCAGCTAAGTTAATGGCTACGAACTAGCAAGGCGCCATTAGCCTTACAGTGATTGTAATTAGAGTCTCACTTGTGTTCACCATAGAGATGTACAAGAAGAAATTAAAGATAAGTATATGAGAAACTCCGTTCTTTTCTTCATAGCATTAATTACGTATCCTGTTCCAGTACTTCACGCCCGTCTGCGTTAGTCTCGCGTGCCCTTTAAGCCACCTCTATCTACAAGGTGTTGGCCCAGCTGCCGACACATCATATCTGGTTGAGAAAGTCCTAATAAGGAATGTCTTGGGTTTGGTAAAACACACCTCTCCTTGATTTCTTAGTTAGACAGAGATCACATGTGTTTGGAGGCAGAGAATTTTACGTACGAAATACTCAGAAGAGTGTGTGTGTGTTTGCGTGTGCACCAGAGGGCTCGTAGCGCTTCAGAACTCACGAGTGACTCCTTCCTCGATTTCTTGCGATTTTTAAATACCACCCTTCACACTGTTTGACGGTCTTCGTCTGCCAGTATATGAGGCCTGACTGGTCTTGGTTCAGCTGCTGTGGCTCCTTCGAGTTTCGACTGCACAGTCACATCATCAACAGTCTTCTTGTGCCGTTTTAGAATAGTTGAAACGTCACTGATGGATTTGTTACTCAGGTGGCAGCCAGTGATTGGTCCATGTTCGTAGTAACTGAACTCTCCTCACCAAGCTGTTACGTTGTTACTGCTTCTCCTCTAACAAGACAATAATCTCCGTCCCCTTTTATACCGTGGATCCACCTCTCGTTACAGCTTGTCCTCAGTTCTGCATAGAAGTGTCCCGATACTTTTTTTTAGTTAGTTATAACCTGAACAACAACAGCTGGAAAATAGGAACAAATTCAGCGTAGCTGAACGCCTTGGAGAGAATGTTTTAATTGGACAACGCTTCAGCCATTTGCTTTCCACCTCATTAATCCTGTCTTGTAAAAGCGACTTAAAGTATAACGTGGAATGCAAAATAAGTGTCTTTCTTGATTCGATCACTCTTTACCAGCAGATCACCAAACCAAACGGTCGAAGTTACTTTTTCAATATGCCTGTACTCTTTACCTAAAAATATTAGTGGTCGAAACAGTGACATAAATGATCGTAAATGTGAGATGAGAAGACTAAATCGCTGCAAAGGTGAAACTTTAATACAAATAAAAAAATAATCCCTGCTTTACGTACAAACTCATTGTTGTATCAAATCTGAACCGTTGTTGTAAGGTGTGTCACAGTCAATATGGCATTATAGAACAGAGTTTCCCGAGCATTTTTCGCACTCAGCAATTTTTGGCCACGTTGTGGGTTACAGGAGAGTTTGGAGAAGAGACGGCGCGAGCACACAGGGAACGTAACGCCGACACTGAGCTAACGTTTAATATTTACTAATGAAACAAGCGAAGCGAAACGGCGACTCCACTCCAGTAAACGTTTTTCAAAAACAAAAAATCTGTTCCGTAATCGTACTAAATCGTGCTGTAACGGGCGAGGCGTGTTGCAATACCAGTGGCGAACCCAGAACTAAGAGTGGGAGAGGTGCAGCGAGTCCCTTGTGTGTGTGGAATGAGCGGCTGCACAGTTCCGGACGAGCGTGGCTACGGCGAGAACGCGATCCGGTGGCGTCGCCACAGTAGCAAAACACACACACACACACACACACACACACACACGTAGCGAGCCACCCTGCCGCCTTCCGAATTAAACTGGTGCGGCCCACCCGTAGTGGGATGGCGTGTGAAATCCAATTTCACCGGGAAACAAAGCCTACCCTGGATTTTCTATTATTTACAAAGCGCCGACTGTACGCATCGATTCTGATACATCGGCAAAATTCGGGCGATCGCAGTTCTATTAATCACTTGTGCCCGACTTTTTTCCTCTCCCGCGCCTAAACGGATGCGTCTGCACGTCTGACTGATTTGTATTACGACGCCTGCGAATAATAACGTTTATTTAAAACATTGATTTTGTTCAGTGTTGCACAATGGCTGCAATTTTACCAGCACAATTTACGCAAATATGCGCTGAGACACATAAACACACTATTCGTATTTGAGGTTAAAGTACCTACAGTTGGTCCATCACCTGACGTAATCTGACTTGTGATCACTTAGCTTTGACATAGGAGTTTGCTCGATAACACACCCGTCTCTTGTAACATGGTTTAGGTATAATTCGCTTTGTAAATTTAGGTATTGTTATGTGTGACACATATTTTCTTTCAAACAGTAAAATAGATCCAGAAGCTATAACTGAATTTGAAATGAGCCATTGACTACCAGACTGAGAGTACACACTTACTGTTGAGCATGAAGATAGGATTATTAGATTTTGTAAATATAAAAGTAGTTTTAGTACAGGGCACTGACGGAAAGTGCCTTCAGCGAACATAGGCTGCTAATAATCTTTTGAGATTTAGTAAATGAAATCGACGGATAACTGCGTTAAAATACGTAGGTCACTAATAATGTTTGGATATTTTAAAGTAGCTTTATTAAACGAAACTGACAGAAAATGGCATAAACGTAAGTAGGCTACTAATAATTTACTGTCATTGTAATATTTTACTGCTTGTATGACTCAAAAAAAGTACTACTCTAACATCCAAAGCTTCCGTGTAACAAACAGATCTAAACCATCAGACTACGACTGCCTTGGGTTAACACCATGACGGGTTACATGGAGTAAACTTTCAACTGCAGGTTTAAATTTTTTATATTTGTATGTTGTTTTGAAAAATTTATCTCGTAGATGTAGGCACCACTAGTAAATTGCCGAAATATGCGTTAAACCTTATGTCTTATGATATCATAAAAATAACTGGAATGGCTAATAATCAAAAGCACTTTCGTACTGTATACAGCTCTATAAACCATTAAGAAAATTTTTAAATAATTTCAAGAGTGTGTCCATCTGGATTAAGGTTGATACGTCAGAAAATAAGATAAAATGAAATAAATGGAGGTCAAATTCGGTAGTAAACTAGGGAAAAAGGGAGACAGAGAAAGAAGCTGCAGCATTTGGGGAACTACTGCAGTCAGTTGTATCAGTGTGCCCCAGCCACACAGTGCTAGTCCAAACAAACCACCACATCCAGGTTGAATGTTTCGTTTAAAGTCTCATATTCAAGAATGGAGGCCAGAAAAATTTCTACGCCATCTCCTAACAATTGACTCTCCGAAACGAGAATGTAGAGAGGAATATCTTATCCTTGTGATTCTGGAACATTTGTTACGACAACAATCATCTGAGTCACTACTACCTCAAGTTAGGGATGCAAGTAAATCATTCAAGGTGGATCACCTCCTGGAAATATCAGATGTAAGGACTTCCCTTAAAGTCGCGAATGTAGAAATTTTCCGTGGCAAGTACACATCCGTAAAAAGTATTCATGATATTGGCTGCTTTGAAAACTTTGTATGTGTTCCCATGTTGCACAAAACATTTTGAACCTCGACATAGTCACAGTACTACATTACAAACTCGACACACATGTTTGTAAACCGAACGATGGGTGTCTCATGAATATATAATACAATCAATGTGCGAAAAGAACAACATTATTTTGTCGTTTATTGCGCGTATGGATGTAAAAAATCAAAACCAAAAACGATGAGAAGAATAGCGCCTTTAGTGAGAATGGGAGCAAAAAGTTCATGTCTTGCAAAGATTTTTAGTAAAAAGTTTTTAAATAGTTGCTCAGGATACTCGTATTGGTGGTAGCTGTCCAGAAGAGAAATCGGAACAGCACATTGAGAAACACTACACGTAATAAATCAGTGAAATTACAATTTCCACCAAGATAAACCATCAAAGTAGTAACCATTAAACGTTAGCGTGTTGCTGAAGAGGTTTATGGCTAGACACTCAACCTTGCTGTGCTGCAATATGCGTACCATGTTGGAGGGTACAATGCCAGTGGGCGGCGACTTCTTATTCGTCAGGCTGCACTCTGTTTCCACCTGGGTCATCCATTGGGTCTGTGTGATGGCGAGGGAGGCAGGAGGGCGTGATGATAGGCTGCAGAGAAGCAATTTACGAACAAAACAGCTCTTTATCAGATTTGGACACTTCACTTGTTGGGCCGGCCGGTGTGGCAAAAGCGCTTCAGTCTGGAACCGCGCGACCGCTACGGTCTCAGGTTCGAATCCTGCCTCGGGCATGGATGTGTGTGTTGTCCTTAGGTTAGTTAGGTTTAAGTTGTTCTAAGTTCTAGGGGACTGATGACCTCAGAAGTGAAGTCCCATAGTGCTCAGAACCATTTGAATCAGCTATTGTCAGATACAAATATGTCAAAGTATTAAACATATGAGATACACAAAACTCGTTTCGACAGTACATGGGTTGCCTTCTCTGGGCCTGTTGGAGAACCATTTAGAAGCTAATAGTACCTATTAGTAACCAAATTCATTCAGGTACTGGGCGTTTCTGTGCTGTGACAAGTTTGTACCTTGAGTACCTCGAGATAGGAACGAACATCCACGGCAGGATCTACTACTGTGAGCTAAAACGTGTTGATTACGGAGGCTATTGTAACATGGTACCAATAAGGCTATTGTTGGAGACTTTCCATTGTGGGGCATGCAAAGCAGTATCCATTGCAATACTTAATATGTATCCCATCGCCCCTCATCAGCTTCCATCAGAGGAACTCATACAGTCGGATTATCACCGTGTGTCTGTTCCTGTATAGTCTTCTAAAACTGGAGGTAGCATGTACCTTCTACAAGTTAATGAACAAGCCCGTCACTCCCACATTGTGTCAGAGACAGTCCTCCAACATGAGATGCTTACCTCTCTCCCCATCTCCAGGACTCAATTAATCTCAGTTCCACCAAGAACATTTACGCAGGACATTTCCTGAAGTATACTATTGGGACTGATGTTTGGCAGTGCTTGAGAGATCATGCATCAAAACTGTTCCCCAATACTTTCGGTGTCTCGTGGACGCTTCGATACCTGCATCAGGAATCAATGTGATTTTACACGTTAAAAAGTAGATCAATTAGCTACGCTCGCTATCGCTCTTCCCAGAGTGTGGAATTCAAAAATCTTGCTTAGGATGCGAAAACCATACTAAGATAGTTTCTCTGATGTCTGTAAATATTGCAAAGAATTTAAGGGTTAAATTTCAATTCCATTCAAGTGATGTGAACATCCTCATATACACAGTGACCAGAACTTCACCGACAAATTTTCAGAGGTCGTTCAGATATACCCTGTAAGCACTTTGGTACAAGGAATCCACAGTTTACGCCGGCTTGTTACAGAGTAACCTCGTAATTATAGCTTTATCGGTTTGTTACAGCAATCACTCTTGTTTCTATGAAAACACCGTCACAGTCAACAAGTCTGTAATATGCAATAACCTGAGCATACATCATCCAACACAGCGTAATGCAGCAACACTCGCCGCCATTGCGGGAACAATTCACCAAAGAATCGTTGTGCCTCTCTCCATTGCTCTGACTGAAACCACACACAAGGCGCAAATGGGCGTATTCTTCGTCAGTAAACCTATCCATACAGCTGTGTATTACCTCTAACGTGCATCTGACACTTACAATAAATTAATAAAAACAGTGAACAGTAGAGAATGCAAGGTTGAATGATAGGGGGGGGGGGGGTGAGGAGGGGAAGTGTGTAAAATGGGTACACCTACTGTCGACAGCAGGCACCGTATGTGAATTGAAACGAGACATGCAGCGCGTATCGTCGACATTTCCGCTGCTGCACACTATTTTCAGTGCAGTGGAGATACAGAGCTAATTGCGAGAAGAAACCAAACGAAATTAATTAATTTTGCAACTAACCGCCGGAGACTTTGGTTTCTTATACCAAAATACTCAAGAGGTATCCTCGAAAAGCCTCTGAAAGTTTGTCCTGGTTCACCCTACGTATCAATCCCCGCGGGCTATGGGCTGCCAACCGCTTGACGTCTCCTCCTGTGTCACATGGTATCATTTGGCTGTGGAATGTACAGTTACGGGCCATCTCAACGCTGTCGTCTCCATTGACAGCTTTCCATATCTCGGTTCTAGTTACATCACGAAGAAAAAATCCTGTCAACATTGGGGAACTCAGTATCTCTACACCGGCAGGTTACACATACAATGGGTTGTGGTGAAGTGAGCCAGGACGATTGGTGGCGAAATGGAACAGGGACACGAGGTAAGAAGAACTAAAACGGTTCCTTCCAGGACTACACCGCAGGGCCATTGTATAAGAATTCCACTCACTCTGACGAATAGATGGATTACAACAGCCGAGATCCGGGCAGAGGATACTGGGGAGTGGTACCACGAATCGTCGGTAGCATGTTACTGTAATCTGGGTTGAATCTCGAGTAGCCAAGCGTCGTTTAACTTTGCCTCCACATCATAGACAACCGGGGGTGTGTAGAACCATAGAGAACTGGGACACTCAGTGCTATCTGCGGTGGTCACCTGTGGTGGTCTTCGATGCGTCTCGTTAGTGTGTGTGATGGTTAGATCGACGCCAATGTATCTTTCGACTATTTACAAGGAAACTTTACAAATTCGGCCTCCTAATTTCTTGAGAAAAAAAGTAGATGAGGTAGACATCAACCTCAGAAATCGATATCACGGGAAAATTCTAGCCTTCATGTCCGCTATTCAAACAGATATGTTACCGTCTCCGATGATGTTATACAGGGTGAGTCACCTAACATTACCGCTGGATATATTTCGTAAACCACATCAAATACTGAAGAATTGATTCCTCAGACCGAACGTGAGGAGAGGGGCTAGTGTAATTGGTTACTACAAACCATACAAAAATGCACGGAAATATGTTTTTTAACACAAACCTACGTTTCTTTAAATGGAAACCCGTTAGTTTTGTTAGCACATCTGAACATATAAACAAATACGTAATCAGTGCCGTTTGTTGCATTGTAAAATGTTAATTACATCCGGAGATATTGTAACCTGAAGTTGACGATTGAGTACCACCCCTCCGCTGTTCTGTCGTTTGTATCGGAGAGCACCGAATTACGTAGGGATCCAAAGGGAACGGTGATGGTCCTTAGGTACAGAAGAGACTGGAACAGCACATTACGTCCGCATGCTAACACCTTTTTATTGGTCTTTTTCACTGACGCACATGTTCATTACCATGAGAGGTGAGGTACACGTACACATGTGGTTTCCATTTTCAATTACGGAGTGGAATAAAGTGTGTCCCGACATGTCAGGCCAATATGTGTTCAATGTGGTGGCCATCATTTGCTGCACACAACTGCAATCTCTGGCGTAATGAATGTCGTACACGCCACAGTACATCTGGTGTAATGTCGCCGCAGGCTGCCACAATACGTTGTTTCATATCCTCTGGGGTTGTAGGCACATCACGGTACACATTCTCCTTTAACGTACCCCACAGAAGGAAGTCCAGAGGTGTAAGATCAGGAGAACGGGCTGGCCAATTTATGCGTCCTCCACGTCCTATGAAACGCCCGTCGAACATCCTCTCAAGAGTCAGCCTAGTGTTAATTGCGGAATGTGCAGGTGCACCATCATGCTGATACCACATGCGTCGACGCGTTTCCAGTGGGATATTTTCAAGCAACGTTGGCAGATCATTCTGTAGAAACGCGATGTATGTTGCAGCTGTTTGGGCCCCTGCACTGAAGTGAGGACAATGTTTCAAGCGCCAACTTGAGGTTACAATATCTCCGGATGTAATTAACATTTTACAATGCAACAAACGGCACTGATTACGTATTTGTTTATATGTTCAGATGTGCTAACAAAACTAACGGGGCTCCATTTAAAAAAACGTAGGTTTGTGTTAAAAGAAACATACTTCCGTGCATTTTTTTATGGTTTGTAGTAACCAATTACACTAGCCCCTTTCCTCACGTTCGGTCTGTGGAATCGATTCGTCAGTATTTGATGTGGTTTACGAAATATATCCAGCGGTAACGTTAGGTGACTCACCCTGTAGAACACATCATCACTTCTGTAAGTGTTCCTTGTTTACCTTCCCAGAATTTGAAGCGACAAGTACAATATTGCCCGCGTTAAATATATTTTGTTTGACATGCGGCCCAATTGATGCGGTTAATTGTTTTAAAACAATAAACACTGTGAGTGTTGGTAGAGCACTTGCCCGCGAAAGGCAAAGGTCCCGAGTTCGAGTCTCGGTCCGGCACACAGTTTCAATCTGTCAGGAAGTTTCATATCAACGCACACTCCGCTGCAGAGAGAAAATCTCATTCTGGAAACAATGTAAGCGTCCATCTGCAGATATCATTAGCATTATAGTGTAGCTAATAGTCATGTTACTGACGGACTGCATGACTGTGATGACAGCTTTTGTCCGCATTTCGTGGTCGTGAGGTAGCGTTCTCGCTTCCCGCGCCCGGGTTCCCGGGTTCGATTCCCGGCGGGGTTAGGGATTTTCTCTGCCTCGTGATGACTGGGTGTTGTGTGACGACCTTAGGTTAGTTAGGTTTAAGTAGTTCTAAGTTCTAGGGGACTGATGACCATAGATGTTAAGTCCCATAGTGCTCAGAGCCATTTGAACCATTTTTGACATCTTTTGTCCCTTTCTCTCGCAAATGTTAGACCTGAAGTCATTGCTAAATGAAACCTACTCTGTTTACCGACCAGTTTACATAACAGCACTAGTGTTGGCGACGAGTTTTTCGCAGGCAGTAATTACGGTTTTGTTACGTAGTTTTTGTTGTTGTTGTTGTTGTTGTTGTTGTTGTGACGTGGGTTCAAAAATGTTTCGAATGGCTCTGACCATATGGGACTTAACATCTGAGGTCATCAGTCCCTACAACTTAGAACTACTTAAACCTAAGTACCCTAAGGGCATCACACACATCCATGCCCGAGGCAGGATTCGAACCTGTGACCGTAGCAGTCGGCGGTTCCATACTGAAGCGCCTAGAGCCGCTTGGGCACCGATGCCGGCTCGTGACGTCGGGTATCTTTCGTGACACAATACTACATTTCTTCTTGAAGGTGTAAACCCACCCAGTAGATGTCTTGGAATTATTTAGGCCCACTTCCACTGTGGCTTGAACGCCCCACTGCTGTACGTTATCGTTGCGGATCGTGAACTTATCGCTGTAAATTTATCTGACCAGATTGTGTTCACTTTCGCAAACTTTTCGCGACACGTAATAATATTTTTGACGTATTTATTCCAAACATACAGATACCTTTTCTGTTTACTACTTTAAAGCTATTATTGACGGTCTTGAAAGATAGAGTCCGCCTCTTTTCACCTTTACAAAAGGCAACGGCCCATTGCATATATTCCTCTTTTGCGGACACGAGCGGAATGGAATTCCACGGTTTTACATCATCAAAGCAGCCTTCATCATCACCAGCGTCCTCGATTAAAAGCTCCAGCTCCGGTGAAGAGATGGAAGTGATCGACGAATGTCATTTGGTGAAATGGCAGCTTCATTATCGCCCAGCACTTTATCCGTGCAATGGTCTATGATATCTACAACGAAGTTGAAAGACATAAGAAAAAGCATAAAAAAAGCGTCATGTGCTTTTGTTTACTATGTGTAGAAGTTATTGATGCCTACCTGTGACGACTTTCAGGATCCCTAGTTCTTTGATGTTTAATCGTTGCAGTTTAGCCGTCCTTTTATACCACCCCCGGTTGTGTCGCCCGACAGTTTGTGGGTTCATCGAGATCATGAACACAAACCTGTTACTGAACTCTGCACACACTACTCCGAGTTTGGGCATTAAGCAGCCGCAGTGAAGCGGACAAAAAACACGAATGCGAGAATGTTTACCAGGTGTACCGGTATGAAATGAGCGTTAAGATACAAATCTGTCGATAGGGAACTTTTGTTGTGAACGAGCCTTAATTTTTTTTTTTTTTGTTTGGTTCGTATGACATCTGTCAATGTTATTTAGTACACGTCAAGTCATGGAACAAACAACATCATATGTTTTCATCGTGTTAACAATGTCGAATTTTGTACCAGAAAGTGATGATTTGCGGAAAGCATCAATTTTTTGTTTTCATTTGAAAAAAAGGGCTGTAGAGTCTCATCGAATGCTTGTCGAGGCATGTGGTGATCATGCTCTATCAGAAGCATTTACCGAGCGAGGTGGCGCAGTGGTTAGCACACTGGACTCGCATTCGGGAGGACGACGGTTCAATCCCGTCTCCAGCCATCCTGATTTAGGTTTTCCGTGATTTCCCTAAATCGTTTCAGGCAAATGCCGGGATGGCTCCTTTGAAAGGGCACGGCCTATTTCCTTCCCACTCCTTCCCTACCCCGAGCTTGCGCTCCGTCTCTAATGACCTCGTTGTCGACGGGACGTTAAACACTAACCACCACCACCACCACCAGAAGCATTATGCAAAAGATGGTTTCAACAGTTCAGAAATAGTGATTTTGATGTAAGAAATGAAGAACGTGAAAGTCCACTAAAAAACTTCGAAGACGCCGAATTGCAAGCAATATTGGATGAAGATGATACTTTGAGTCAGAATCAAATGGTAGCAATGCTAATTGTTGCACAACAAACAATTTCTGACCGTTTGAAAGCTATGGGAAAGATCCAAACCTGTGGAAAATAAGTGCCTCATGAATTGAATGAAAGGCAGATGGAAAACCGAAAAACCATTTGTCATATTTTGCTTCAAAGACATGAAAGAAAATCAGTTTTGCCTCGAATTGTTACTGGCGATGAAAAATGGATCTATTTTAAGAATCCTAAACGGGATAAATCATGAGCTAATGCGGGACAACCATCAACATCGACTGCAAAACCAGATCGATTCGGCAAGAAGACAATGCTCTTTGGTGGAATCAGAAAGGTGTGGTGTATCATGAGCTTCTGAAACCCAGTGAAACTGTGAATACCAATCGCTACAGACAACAAATGATCAATTTGAACTATGGATTGATATAAAAAAAGACCATAATGGGCCAGAAGACACGGCAAAGTAATTTTTTTACTCCACAATGCACCTGCACACAAAGCAAAACTGGTTCAGGATACAATCAAAACACTTGATTGGGAGCTGCTACCCCACCCGCCGTATTCACCAGACTTGGCCCCTTCCGACTACCATTTGTTTTCATCAATGGGACACGCACTGGCTGAGGAATACTTCGATTCCTACGAAGAATTCGAAAATTGGGTGTCTGATTGGTTTGCTTCGAAAGACGAACATTTCTATTGGCGTGGTGTCCACAAATTGCCAGAAAGGTGGTCAAAATGTACAGAAAGCAATTGTCAGTACTTTGAATAAAATGTTTTTACTTTTCAATTCAAAATTAGTGTTTCATTTAAAAAAGAAAAAAAAGACGCTCACTTCATACCAGTACACTTGGTAAGAGGCTGTACGTTCACAGAACCATACCTGCTTAGTATCTGCATAATGGCCCAGATTTTCGAATGGGATCGATTGCTGGGTTTGATATCTAACTAATGTGTTTCTTTCTCAAGAAAATACGAGGTATAGTGTATAAAGTTCCCTTCTTAGTGAAAGCTCACGGGTGACATACGTCTCTCGGTTCTGGAATTTTGACGTATTTAAGATACCTGAGACTACAAGGTAAATGTTCATGCGTATCTAGCACGAAGGGTGAAGAAATCTGTTGCGTTTCGTGACTGTTGTCAGTGATGGTAAAATCTCTTGAGCCGCTAGACGGAGTCACATTCCTGTTCAAAATTCTTCTTTAAATCACTCGACTTTTTGGTTTCTCAGGTGGAATCAACTTCAGGATTCTTCTGCTGTCTTCGGACTAGTGTGACGTCATGCGAGCCATATTGTCGAAAGGCAAATTTTGTGTTTTGAATTAGGTGAAAAACAAGGTTTGTTGAATGTACGACTCCATGTACACACTTGTCATGATCCATTTTATGTGAATTGGAATATGGACCAAAGTTATACAACACAGGAAAGAACTTGTGTATAAGGTTGAATTTAACTTCCTTAATTTTCCACTTTTATTGCTACCACTTCGGTCCACTAACATTTGATGAATTGAGCAACATATGAACTACATATGGAAAGATTCTAAAAGTTGGATCCCTCATATGAACCTATATAAGAAAAGCTAAAAGAAAAAGGCTTATGAAAGACCTTCGGAATGCGTTTCTTACAGGAAATACGCATATTTCGCCTGTTACATGTGTGTAACTAGGATGATGTTTTCGCATTAAACAGAGATTCAGTCATCAGGTGCTCGATTGGACTTATGTCCAGTGGTTTCTCCGTGACAATTATTGTGGCATTACTGAAGTTAAATTCCCTTTTACGCGAGAGTAGACGGTAACTATGTCCAAAGACGTAAGTGCAGGGAATCAATTCGTATGCCTAATGCAAGATTCTCTAAGAAATCCGGATTTTTCGGCGATAACAAGGGTTATACGAGCAGTTTTTCTGCCGCCGTTAGTGTTGTAGGAGTTAATGAGATGAGTAACCCAAAGCGAGTCTGTAATTACGAACAGGCTGTGGAGGCGGTGCGAGGGAGCAGCGCGCGGCGCGCCTATTGATCGGCCGTAATTAACGCCCCCAGGCACCCAGGCAGCGGCGCCACAATGGATGCCGCGTGGATTCCACGCCTGTTTTGAGCCGGGAACGCGACGAGACGCGAAGCGACGCTTAGCGCCGAGGCGCCGTGCGTCGGGCGCCTCGGTCGCCTCAGGAACGCCGAATTATATTCCTGGGGGGACCTCGCGGCGCGAGAGTCAATTTCCGCCGACACAAAGCGGGCACGTCAAACTAGTGCAACGCGTGCCACTTTGCCAGCCGTTGTGTCTGTCCTCTCTGCAGTGCGATCCTCTCTGCTCTGCTTCTCCCTTACCAGCTTTCGCACATATACATGTATCCCTTTCCCTTCACGTACAGTCAGAGCGGGTGCGGAACCACAGAGGCACTGACACAGGGAGAAAGGAGAACGACAGGGAAGGAAGAGAGTGACACAGAGAGAGAGAGGGAGAGAGCGAGTAGTGTGGGGCGGGGGGGAGGGGGGGGGAAGTGCGCACACACATGGCTAGATCTAAGCTGGTAAACATGACCGGCCCGCAAACACACTGTACCTCCTGTGTAGTGCGCGTGCGCAAACACGCACGCAGCTGGCGGCTACCACAGTGCAGGTTAGGCACAAACACAGCGTCTGCAGGCTGCCTGCGTGCCCATACGCTACACGCTCGCTGACAGACGTCACACGGCGCCTGATAAACACGCCGCCAGTCGAGGGCTGCGGGGTTTGCGGCCACACACGCGCTGTCGGCTCTACAACCTCTTCGTTCCCTGCGTATACGTGTTGCGCAGGTTATTCCGTAGCTGACCTTTTCGCAGAGTCTTAGCTCGTTACCCGTCCTGTAACAAAAGCAGAACAGTTCGCAGTGCTGCTTACCAGATTTTTTGTACTGATCATGGTACGTACAAGCACCACTGCGTGAATAGGACAACATGTTTGTGAATCCTGGTGTATTAGTGTTTACGTGATAAGTACCAACATCTAAATCTACATTATTGCCCGACCACGATATTATAAAACTTGCAGCTCCGTGACCGCTATCAGAAACACACGTAGAGCATGGTGGTCGCTGAGGGAAACGCATCGCATTGCTAATGCTTTCAAGACAATTGTTTGTATACTATCAAATGAAATATCATAGTAAAATTTCACTCTAATCCGGCCGAAGCGCCGGTCGCTGTGGCCGAGCGGTTCTAGGCGCTTTAGTCCGGAACCGCGCTGCTGCTGCGGTCACAGGTTCGAATCCTGCCTCGGGCAGGGATGTGTGTGATGCCCTTAGGTTAGTCAGGTTTAAGTAGTTCTAAGTCAAGGGACTGGTGACCTCAGTCCCATAGTGCTTAGAGCCATTTGAACCATTTGAACCGGCCGAAGCACCCTTCATCCCAGCTGGAGTAATACAGTGTACCGTGTTTCGAGCCATGCCCATGGAGCCATCTCAATATTAATTCCAGTTATGGTGCTAGGAAAGTAAGGACAACGTGTCACCTTGTGCCTGAGCGAAAACACCATCTGTTTGCAATCTGCACAGCTACCGAGGAGGACAGGTGCTATAATATTGTGGTCGACTAAAAATACTCTGGAAACCACGTTGAAGTGTTCGGCAGAGGGTACTCACTTTGATGGCACCCTTTAAGGTTTCTTCTTGTACCAGTCGCGTAAATTCCAAGTGGTCCATTCACATAATAGAGTAATGGATTAATGTATGAGATCACCAACAGCATAGGTACAGCTGATTAAATCTAGCGTATACAGTTCTGAAATGGGCCTGCACATCTGTGCAGCGACTCGGTTCAGAGGTAGCCGATTCGAATTCTGGTTGTGCATGATATTTTATAGTACTTGGCAGGCAACGTGAGGAGAAGCAGTGGCGTACATTTCGTTGTCATCGGAGTTGCGTCGAAAATCTCCGCAGAGTCTCTTGGAATGAGATTACGTACCATTGTTGATGGAGATCCGTTTCTTTGATGGGTTCGTTGAGCTCTTTGTCCTCGGCGTATTGGTCAGGTGTTGAAGGCTTGCCGACACAGGAATCCACCCGCTCTCCTCCCCTAGTCAACAACAAAACAATCTCAACATTGCACTGTACTTCACAGTCATGCATACGACGCAGATACACATTTGACACTGCATTAAAAGTCGAGGAATGGCAGCGACAGACCACCCAGAGTGGAAACTTGCATTGGGAGGATACTGAAAAAAATTTTACGTCGGCCTTCAACGCTCATTTTCAGAGTATGGGATACAATAGATGTTTTGAATGATATTTACTCAAGAAATTATTCCACACTGTCTGTCGCACCGGCCTCATTCGCGAAAATAGCACGTATGCTACACTCTGTCTGAGCAAATGTCGGCTGTATACCTCCGTAGGACCTCTTGCTGCAAACCATAGGCGACTAGAGCATAAAAAGAAGGAAAAGAGACTAGTACACGAAATACCCTCCACTTCATATTGTAAAGTGGCCTGGAGAAAAGAGATGTAGATGCTGGTGTATGTTATCTAAAACTGTTTTGTGCAACTGCAATTCCACAGCAGTGACATCAAGACGCCTTGCCGACAATCCGTCCCCAGACTCGTGAGCAACTTCCCGTCTCACGACTGTTCCACTGTTCGACTGTCAACCGTCAGTTATTCGCCACTGACTTCACGCACGTTGTAGCCGAACCGTCCGCTAAACTGTCTTGGAATCAAGTGTCCTACATCTTCAATCATACGCTGAGTGTTTTACGATCTCTCTTCCCCTACAATGTTCACTCTATATAATCCCATGGAGACAATGCCTTGATGCCATAAGAAATGTCCTATCACCCCGTCCTTTCTTCTTGCCAGGAAGAAGTAAAAAGTATCTGATGAACAGGTAGAGGAAGAAAATTGTGTCAATAATGCAAACATAGAGGATCAAATGTTGCAGTCACACCTCAAAAGAGCTCTGGAAGACTTTAGATCAAATAAAGCAGAGGGGATAGAAAATATTCCAACTAAATTTCTAAAATTACTAGGGAAGTGGGAACGAAGCGATTATTGAATATGGTGTGTAGAGTCTCTGAGACCGGCAACTTTCCATCAGACATTCAGAGAAACATCATCCACGAAATTCCGTAGTAAGGGCCAGTAGGTACGAAAACTATCACACCGTAATCTTAACAGCTCATGCATCCAAAATCATGGTAAGTATGTTTAACAGAAGAATGCTAAAGAAAACTGAGGATCTGTTAGATGAAGATCAGAAAGGCTTTAGAAGAGTTTGAAATCCGGTAGGGAGCTGGTGTTGAGTGGAAAGGTAGTGAGCGATAATGAATTTATTAACGTTTCTAAAATCGCTAATGAATTTATTTTTAAAAAGCAAATATCCAGAGATAACGTTAACAAATTGCCTGATAGCAAACACTTCAAAACGGCAACAGTATAAAATCACTTAATCTCAGTTAAGAATTTTAAATTAATTAAAAATACATTTACATTACAAACAGCAGAACATATGATCAAATGAATGAGTCACAAATATCAACCATCCACTATTGCCAGTAATTATCAAAATGCCTTCGCATTGGCCAAAATTACTGACAAATGTGGTTCAAACTTATGATAGAGGTGGTGGCAGAGGCAACACCAGCAACAATAATTCCTCCTTCTCTACTAACATAGGACGGCGGTTGCCACTACCACAGTACTAGAAACTTTAGTTAAAAATTTCAATCATGGTACACAGGTAACTTTAACTAGACCACAGTTAACAAGAGACACAATCACCTATCAATGACAACTTGTTAATTATTTAGTAAAATTGAAACATACTATAAATGCAGCAAAGAACGAACGTTAAGCTGGAAACTTTGACTTGACTACTGAGGCATAAAATTTACCTTTAGTTTTCTTTTTAGTAGATGCAAAAATTTTTGGAATGAACTCAAGCTCGTGATACTAGCCAACAGGTAACTATAGACTTGCCTCAGACATAAGGTGGATAGATTAAACAATTTTCACTGACTAGAAAGTGTAATTCGTAAATCAGAAGAGTTACAATTGCATTCTACACCATTATATTCTAAAAGATGTTTGGAATAGTGACAGCCACAAGTCCACACACATTGACAGAACTTAACTCAAGTAGTACCAGGCGAAACCTTCGTAAATAACATATATATATATATATATATATATATATATATATATATATATATATATATATTTTACAACGAGCAACCGTTATACGGAGTCAAAACAACCACCACGCTACACCAAGTGACGCGCACGCTAATCGGATGCTCACCATCATTTCCAGCGTCCATTGACAAACGCATGCTTAGAGAGCGCCGAGAGAAGGATGTAGCGAAGATTAGTCGTAGTCGAAAACCCACGGGTATGATCCAGCAGATGCTTCCTCTACCAGTACTTGCAAAGGTCAGAACGGACTCCAACCCGGCACCGCAATGGACACAAACTGCTTGCAACTTCAATAGCAGAGGACACACAGAATACTGTGTGTCGCCCTCCTGAAGTAGCTTTTAATGAACAATGTTCACGGCCTCAACCAACGCTCGTTCCCGCCAAAACCGCAGTGAGCAAAGGCACAACTCTTGCCAACGGGCAACCTCAGACTCTTGGCCACAACCACACGCTGCCTCACTTGCGCTCACCGCCACCCGTGTCACACTCTCCCCTTCTCCAGGTCGCCGCAGCCCGTAACTACCTTCTCCCCCGACCTGCCCTCCATCGGCGACAGCAGTACTCCATGCGCTCTTGTGGCCAGAGCGTTTCCAAATCAGCCGGAACCAGGCGAAATTAAACGTGGACGCCCGGCACAGAGGTAAAGGTAGCAGAAAAGCAGTTCTGATTTTGCACTTGATAATGAACGCAAGGCTGCAAAGAAATGTGAACGGTCATAGAATTTTTCTATGTAGATAAAGAATTAGACAATGAAATGATGCAAGATGTTCGTCATTCTGAGAAAAACTGGAGCAATTCTGAGAAGAATTGGGGTAAGTTACAGCACACCACGTACAAGAACCAAGCGGGGATTAAAAGATTGTAAGACCGAGACCGGAGTGCTCGGACTAAAACGGTGAAGGGAATGGATGCTGTCTTTCCCCCTACTGACATTAATATACCCAAATGTGTGGACAACGTAGGACAACATGTTAAATTACCCTACAATGCAAGCCCACTAAGTTATCATTAGTAGAAATTAAATTTGAGGTGATCCATTCATATAATGGAGTAATGGCTTTATTTACGACAGCACTAATCACAGAAGTAGCAGCTGATTAAATCTAGCACATGAAATCCTAAACTGCGAGTAGGTAGACGAGATAGCTAAAGCACACCCGTGCTGCGACTCGCTTCAGAGGTATCCGCTTCGAATCCTGGACACGCATGATAGTATTTGGCAGGCAACGTGAGGAAAGGCAGTGGCATACGGTTGGCTATCATCGGAGTTGCGATAATCGCGTACAGTACATTCCAGTCATCTCCGTCGAGTCTCGGTGAGATTATGTACCACTGTTGATGGAGATTCGTTTGCCTGTTCAGTCTATACTTCCAAGAAGCCTTGACGGAAATAAATGATACCCGTTCCTTTCTTTGCCAGTTCTGAGGAGAACTTTCTTAGTCGTTATCTTAAAAGTCCACCTGATTCCTGATTTTCCAAAGCCTCCTTTTGTAGCACCACATCTCAAACGCATCGATTCTCTTCTTTCCACTGTCCATGATCCATTACCATTCAATTCTGTGCGCTAAACGTATATTGTCAGAAATTTGTTCCTCAGGCTGAGGCATATGTTTAACACCAGTAGATTGTTCTTGGCCTGGAATATCCTCTTTGCCGGTACTAGTTTGCATTTTATACCCTCCTTGCTTCGTTCGTCATGGGTTATTTTGTTACCAGGGTAGCTTTGTGATCATCATTTCTCAAGTTTATTTTCTCACTATTCTCGTTTCCACTACTGCTCTTTGTTTTCGTCCTTTTCCCGTTTACTTTCAATCCATATGCTGTACTTACTTGATGGTCCCTTACATTGAACATAAGCTGTAATACATCCTCACTTTCACTGAGGATAGCAATGTCGTCAGCGAATCTTAAAAATGATACACGCTTACCTCGAATTTTAATCCCATTCATGAACTCTTCTTTTATTCCGCCATTGGTTCTTCGATGTATAGATGGAACAGTAGAGGCAAAAGAGCGTATCCATGTGTTACATTTTTCTTAACAGTCCGTCACCATTGCTGCGAGGTTTAGCTGCCCGCTGCAATAAAATAACCGAGTGAATGGCTCAATGATGAACTTGAACGGGTGTCATGGAGCGTCTGCCACGAACAAATGCAACGGACAATACGACCAAAATGAGATGAACCAAAAAGAGTGGTCAATGCGGTAAAATGCCAAGCGAGAGGCCAGGGTTCGATTCCCGGCGGGGTAGGAGTCTTTATAAGCTCTAGGATTGGGTGCTGTATCGTCTGCATCATCGTATCATCCTTATCGACAGGCAAGTCGCCCAAGTGGCGTCAACTCAAAGACTTTGACCAGGCGACCGGTCTACATGACTGGAGGCACTGGCCACAAGAATCCGAGCACTTTGTTCTTGATCCTCCACTCTTATTGTTCCCTCTGGGTTCCTGTATATTCCCTGTATCATGTGTCACTTATGCTGTTGTATTCCTGTTTTTCACATAACATTTTTGTACTTCTTGCACATAATCATTTACCTGAGGTTTATTGGAGTTATCTGTCATCTACCTAAGTCTGACTGTCCACCATCTGTAATTTCCCTTTTCAGAGAAGTACCTGCCCACTGTGTTATACCTTACCCACACAGTGAAATAAAAACATGTATTACCTAGCCTCAGTACTCGAGTGTCCCACTTTCTTCCACAGTTATTCTCTTAAACATTAGTCTATTCTTTATCATTACTAAATCACGATCTGACCAAGGGTACTCCCTACAAGCCAATATCAGATTTCGGGTTCTATGTCTGACCATTATGTTAGCCAACTGGTTTCTCTTCCAGTGCCTCTGCGTCTTTTCCTAATATACCTCTTCCTCTTGTGGATCTTGAACAGAGTATTCCCTATTAACTATCCTAAATGTATTGCAAAACTCAGTCTTTCTACTGTCTCATTCCTGCTGCCTAGTCCCGAAAATCTCTCTTTGGTTCCTTCCCTTACAGCCACATTCAGATCCACCAATTATTATGTTTTCATCTCCCTTTACATACTACATCACCTGTCGTACATCTTCAGATACTTTTACTACCTCTTCCTCGTCTGCTTGTGATGCCGCTATGATTATTGATGTATCGTTGTCGCCGTAGGTTTGCTGTCGAATCTCAGAAGAACAATCTCATGACTGAACTGTTCACATTAGCACATTCTCTTTCCTACTTTTCAATTCACCACGAATCCTCCTCCCATTGTGTCATTTCTGCTGCTGAAGATGTTATCCTATATTCTCTTGGCAAGGAATCCGTACGGTTCATTGCATTTCACTTTACAGAAACGCACTTGAGTTTTTACATTTCCGTTTTAAATTTTCTAAATTATCTGAAACATTAAAACTTGTAACATTCCATGCTCGGATTCATAGAATGTTATCTTTCACTTGGTTATTTCATGTTTTTCTAGTGATGACTTCCCCCTTTGGCAATCCCCTCTCGGAGACTCGAATTAGGGGCAATCAGAAATATTTTGAAAGGGCATAGATCATCGTGACAGGTTTTTCAATTCAACGCCGCATACCTGTTGATTTACATTATGTGTCTTTAATTCAGTTGCTTCCTGTGCAGTCTACATCCCCATGCCTTTGATCGTCGCTTGTTGTTTCGCCTTTTGGGGCAGTTCTCCTCTTCAGGGGCTATAGACTACCCTGAAGCTCTTCTGCACTTCCGCCTTCTTTTACAAGGCCGTTGGCAGAGCAGGGCTGCCTTCTTATGAAGGAAGTCTTCACCCTCTATTGCTTATGATTTACATTCAATACTAAAGCCCCGGCGGAGTTCGCACGCGGCACCCATGACGTTTAGATTTTCTAGTCAAAGGCGCTACTCGTATACCACAGGTGCGACATTCCAAATACACACATCAAACGAAGTTCGGCATCACCTCGGTTCCGAGAGTTCCGGAACCTGTACAGAAAACTGGAATAGAGATCAACATAAACATCATTTCCACCCTTTTTATTGCTCTTGAAAACCACACATTGCATGTTGTGCCAGCAAACAGTGAGACCTTCAGAGGTGGTGGTCGAGAATGCAGTACGCACCAGTACCTATAATACCCAGTAGCACATCATCTTGCATTGATGTATGCTTGTATTCGTCGTGGCATACTATCGACAAGTTCATCAAGGCGCTATTGGTCCAGCTTGTCCCACTCCTCAACAGCGATTCGGCGTAGATCCCTAAGAGTAGTTGGTGGGTCACGTCGTCCATAAACAACCCTTTTCAATCTACCCCAGCCATGTTCAGTAGGGCTCATGCCTGGAGAACATGCTGCCTACTCTAGTCGAGCGATGTCGTTATCCTGAAGGAAGTCTTTCACAAGATGTGACGATCGGGGCGCGAATTGCTGTCCATGAAGACGAATGACTCGCCAATTTTCTGCCTATATGGTTGCACTATCGGTCGGATGATGGTATTCAAAGCCGTTACGGCGTACGTCGGCCCCACATATTGCAACTCCAAAACAGCAGGGAACCTCCATCCTGCACTCTCTGGGCATTGTGTCTAAGGCATTCAGCCAGACCGGGTTGCCTGCAAACACGTCACCGACGATTGTCTGGATGACGGAATATACGACAATCATCGGTGAAGAGAACGCGATGCCAATCCTCAGAGGTCCATTCGGCATATTGTTGGGCCCATCTGTACCGCGCTGTACGAGATGTGGCTAGAAAAAAACCGGACTAGTACTGGTGAAACAATAAAACGAATGCAATAAGGCTGAAAGTCGCGTGGCCTGTCACGTGACTCTCGCTCCGCCTACTGCTCGAGTTTCATCTGCCTCCTGCACTCAGTCTGCCCGTGGCGTCTGTTTTAAGTAGTTGACGTTTTGTCTGTGCGTCGGAAAATGTTGAGTGTACAGAAAGAACAGCGTGTTAACATCAAATTTTGTTTCAAACTAGGAAAATCTGCAAGTGAAACGTTTGTAATGTTACAACAAGGGTACGGCGATGATTGTTTATCGCGAACACAAGTGTTTGAGTGGTTTAAACGATTTAAAGATGGCCGCGAAGACACCAGTGATGACACTCGCATGGCAGACCATTGTCAGCAAAAACTGATGCAAACATTGAAAAAATCGGTAAACTTGTTCGACAAGATCGCCGTTTAACAATCAGAGCAGTGTCTGAGTTAACAGGAGTTGGCCCGCATCTCGTGGTCGTGCGGTAGCGTTCTCGCTTCCCACGCCCGGGTTCCCGGGTTCGATTCCCGGCGGGGTCAGGGATTTTCTCTGCCTCGTGATGGCTGGGTGTTGTGTGCTGTCCTTAGGTTAGTTAGGTTTAAGTAGTTCTAAGTTCTAGGGGACTTATAACCACAGCAGTTGAGTCCCATAGTGCTCAGAGCCAACAGGAGTTGACAAGGAAAGTGTTTACGTTACCGCTGTTGGTGAATGACGCTTCGTCGATTGCACTATTGGGCAACGGAAAATCCACTATGGCTGCGACAAGTGGAACATCAGCGACCTTGGCGGGTTAATGTATGGTGCGGCGTTATGGGAGGAAGGATAACTGGCCCCCATTTCATCGGTGGCAATCTAAATGGTGCAATATATGCTGATTTCCTACGTAATGTTCTACCGATGTTACTACAAGATGCTTCACTGCATGACAGAATGGCGATGTACTTCCAACATGATGGATGTCCGGCACATAGCTCGCGTGCGGTTGAATCGGTATTGAATAGCGTATTTCTTGACAGGTGGATTGGTCGTCGAAGCACCATACCATGGCCCGCAATTTCACCGGATCTGATGTCCCCGGATTTCTTTCTGTGGGGAAAGTTAAAAGATATTTGCTGCCATGATCCACCGACAACGCCTGACAACATGCATCAGCGCATTGTCAATGCATGTGCGAACATTACGGAATGCGAACTACTCGCTATTGAGAGGAATGTCGTTACACGTACTGCCAAATGAATTTCGGTTGACGGACATGATTCTGAGCATTTATTCTATTAATGTGGTATTTACAGGTAATGACGCTGTAACAGCATGCGTTCTCAGAAATGCTAAGTTCACAAAGGTACATGTATCACATTGGAACAACCGAAATAAAATGTTCCAACATACCTACGTTCTGTATTTTAATTTCAAAAACCTACCTGTTACCAACTTTTAGTCTAAAATTGTGAGCCATATGTTTGTGACTATCTATCACAAAGCGAAAAAAGTGGTCCAACTAAAACATTCATATTTATTTAGGTACTACACGAATATTTAAAAAAAATGGGGATTTCTATTTTAAAAAAACGCATTTGATATCTGTTTGACCTATGTCCAGCGGTTGTACCATAGCGCCATCTAGTTTCCGCCTTCAAGTTAGACAAGTTTCCTTCTTTGTAGTTTTTCCGTTTGACGCTTATTTCGTGAGATATTTGGCCCGGGCACGATCAATGGACCACCCTGTATAGTTCTGGACTGGAAATGTGGCAGATATATCCTCCTCACATACTTTTTTAAACAAATTATAGAAAATACCGGTCGCCGATGCATCGGTGTCAGTTATTAGCACTGAAGATACTTTACCTACTTCAGCTTCAAATGCAGCTTGCACCACTGTATTATTTTCCTCTCTTCAGGAATTGTTCTCTGAGAACAATTCATCACGTATATCAATACCGTTTATTGTAGCGAATCAGATTGATCTGTTTTCCATATTGATCCTTACAGTATTCAGTACCAATATCCGTGGGCTCGATGTGATCGAAATTAATCTCTTGCCAGGCTGCTTCAAGGTTGTTGCTTTCAATCACTTCAGTTAGCCACAATGGTAAATTCTCTACCCACCACTTTACAGTATTGTTACTGTTATTCTGAAAACTTTGGTTTAGGTTGTTATTCTGCATCGAATGCTGTTGCTCACTGTTTTGTGGTGCAATATTCGATTGCCAATTCGCTTGTCCGTCGTTTGACCATGTTTGTGGGATTATATCGTTACCCAGATTATTATTGTGGTTGTCGTTCCGAAGTGCTATTAGTTGTTACTTCCCTGTGCATGGTTAATAATATAACAGTGCTGGTGTACATTCAGTTATTTCCATTCCCATTCCCGTTACCGTTATTATTTCGGTTTCGGTTCTGGTTCAAGTCATCACTGTCATTGTGTTACACCCTGTCCTTACTATTCGCATGCCTGTTGTCTTGAGTCTACA
Organism: Schistocerca nitens; assembly: GCF_023898315.1. Taxonomy (NCBI): domain Eukaryota; kingdom Metazoa; phylum Arthropoda; class Insecta; order Orthoptera; family Acrididae; genus Schistocerca; species Schistocerca nitens. Next base: position 348,289,857 of record NC_064619.1, read on the forward strand.
GCTTTGTGTCCTCATGTAACAAGTCTATCGAGTCAACAAGAGTCATGACCTGCTCAATATCATTTTCAGGAGCATGAGATAGATTTTCTTTTAAATATAAAGGTAATTTTGTCTTTAATATTCGTAGAACATCTTTTACTGAAATTGGGTCATCCCAGCATCTTGTCTTATTGATATATTTCTCAAGGAACTTGCGTGGAGTACCTTGTTTACTGTTGTAAAGTTTAAGTGAGTACACTTTTCTTACTCTGTTTTGGGGGTCTGGAACCATATGTTTCGCATTCCTATATACTTTCTGATGCCAAGAGCGCATCTTCGCCTTGCAGATGTGAGGCAACAAACTGTATTCTTTGTTTGTCTGTGCAGGATCTGGGCAGTACACCTCTGAAACTCTTTGTGAAAACAACGGGGTACCCTATTTGTTGCCTGGCATGTACGTCTGAAATTGACGATGCTTGAGCATACTCTCTTTTAACAAGAAGTTCGTCAAAGCATTTGCCACTCGCGTATCACACGATGACTACCCCTCATTCATGTAAATGTTGTACGGTGTGTCTCTGTACAGCATATCCGACTGTGGAGACGGTAAATGCATATGAGGATTGATTGTTGCCGCTGCTGCTGCACTTCCCCCTGCGTTACGACGCGCAGCTGACAAACTCATGGTGAAATTTGCTTACGTTTTCTTGCACTTCATGCTTTCACCTCTGAAGATCGCGTTTTAGCATCATTTTAATTTGATCTGGTTCTGTTTATCATTAATATTCACCTTGTTGAGTTGATATGACGCTTTAGCACTAGAATTTTGAATTACAGTCTGTAACTCAGTTCTAAGCACTTAGATAACTTTTGGATCCTTTTGACGCCACCCGGTCACGAAGTCCCCATTAATTTTGTCCGTCTGAGCTGTTAAGCACTCGGTAACGTGTTTGTTTCTGTTATGCAGCCAAGCAACAAACTCTCCATTTCACTGGTCACTTCGCAACGCTATCTCTTTTTCAATATTTTGCAATTCAGACTGCGTGTCTCTTAGTTCGCTCGCTTCCTAGTTCAACTGCCTTACCGATTCAGGTTTGTCTTTACATGCAAATTGTACCTATTCCTGTAACCGTCCGCTAAGTCACACAGATTGCTGATTAGCTTAGCGTTCGTAAATAATTTTCAGTTAGTGCTGAATTTCGCCGCTTATTTTTTCCTTCTGTTGATTTACAAATTACTTAACATTTTCGTTCATTTTGTCCCGAACGCGAGTGCTAATTAGTACAGTCTGCTGTCGCGTAATGTATATGCAATTTTCATTTTTTTGTGCGGTTTGTTTTTTCGCAAGTTCTTCGAAATTTTGCTGTATAAGATCTGCTAGTTCCTTACACAGTTCGACAAAAGGAACAGATACGGGAGTTGGTAACTAAGTCTTGGCTTCTCATTCTGCCGGCATTTGAGCATTGCTTGCGACAGAGCTTGTAGCCTCTGGTTCAGCGTCTGGAATTTGCCGATCGTCGGTATTTAATACCGAAACGTGTAAATTCTTCTCGTCCTCAACTGTCGGCTTCTTTCCTTTTTTAGCCATATCCATGAGTTATACCGACAAAAAATCTTAAATAACAAAAAATTTACTTTCCGCCAAACTCTTATCCTACACCCGAAAATCACTTTCAGATTTAATAATTACCAGCATAGCTAAACAATCTACCCATGCTTAGCCACTACGCGAATCGACTAATAAATTCCGCCATCTTTTGGCTCGTTATTTCATACGTGAGTAACTAAAACTCACACGAAATAATTTTATAAATTTATACAAGAAGGTAGTTGAGGCCCATTTAAATGCTAACACGAAGTAGAAGATTTGGCCTTAAACTGTTTTTCTTACCTTATCGTTGCAATTTCTTACCGCATTACTGCATTAGCTATTTTCCTTTCCTTGGTTCGCTCTCTTGATGTTTCTCAATTGCAGACATTAGTTATGTGTTTCATACGTGAAACAGAAAATACATATAAATACCAACATGAAATTGCAACTATCATACACTCAATAAAAATTTATTATTTATTCTTTCGCATTTATGACACGTTCGCCAATTTAACGTTTTTTAAATGTATTTTAATATCAATTAATATTGAAGGCAATTTCGTGTTGTGAACTTTTTTATATTAAAACGAAAGCAATGGAAGCCCCGTTAAAAGAAAGCGGGGGTTCAGTCATTGACTGACTGACTTAACTCTGAACTTTTACGAAAGTTAGTGGAATTTCTTCTGGAAGTAGCAAAGGCCTAAAGTTTTGGCTTGGAGAACAAATTTCGTAATATTAAATGATTGCTGGCTGTACCGTATTTCACAATCAAAGGACTACGGCGCATAAAATGGCACACACAAACAGTAACAACTAAAATAAATGTTTCCGTATATAAGAAAACACACAACATTATGAATCAGCGAGGGAAGAACAAGTTTATAAATGGAAGATGATTAAACTGTAAAAGCGTATTTTAAAGAAATAAAAATGAACTTACACTATTCCACAAAGCCAGAATTTCATGCCTACATTCTCTACACCAACCGCGCTACATTCAAATGCACGCACTTTATGTCTGATTACTAATAACACAGTTCCAAATAATTAAGTAACAGTCGAAGAAGGATCTCCTATGACTACTTCATCAAATCCGCAGAATTTATTACGTAAGACGAATCACGCCAACCTAGAGAGAGAAGCACAATGGCAATAGAGTAAAAGACAAAAAAGAGCAAAAGAGAGCGGTGCCCTTGTTTCACCGCTATTTATACTAATTCCGCATTATGATCTTTGTATGGTTTTCGATATATTATCCAGAAGTGCCCGGTATAGCTACGTTACTTTGGAAATAATTTCATTTAAATATTTGTGACGTTGTAACAACATACTGATACAGCTGCATATTGGTACACTACCTTTTCAGCAGAACTACTGAAAGTATTGTCTATATCGACTATCATTCAGTTTTCTCGTTTTACCTCTAACTGGAAAGCCACACTACTTGTGATACCAGTTCAATCACAAATGTGTTACCAGTTTTTTTGGAGGTTATGTCAGTCCCTTCATGAACCTGGAATATATATTTTTCATTCATATTGCCCTGCTTGGTTCAAATAAAAGTCAACTGCTTTCGTATGACAACCAGAACCCACACATTTATTTAACTAATGCTAGTTCTCTGCTACAATGTTGTCGAATATGAATGCACTGTGACTTTACTTTCTCAGGCTGTGGACTGTCACTACCTTCGCTGAATGTCTTGTTGCTTACTTCACCACTATCCTGTAAATTTTCCTGTAAAAGCCGCTATTTTGGCTGAATGTAGTGCTTTCAATAAATATATCAGTTTGTGTTATCTGCGACGGAAATAGGTTAGTCTTCCTGCTGGCAGGTAGTCCAGCAATCATATTATGAGGAACCAGCTAACCACTTACGTCCTTCTCCTGGTGTCTGGTATCATTCCAGCAGCAATCAGCTTCTAGAAGGCTTTCATACTGAGTATGTTTAGTCCACTCTGTCCAGGCGACGACTATGCGTTTACAATAGTATTCAAAAAATAGCTCTGAGCACTATGGGACTCAACTGCTGAGGTCATAAGTCCCCTAGAACTTAGAACTACTTAAACCTAACTAACCTAAGGACAACACACACATCCATGCCCGAGGCAGGATTCGAACCTGCGACCGTAGCGGTCGCGCGGTTCCAGACTGTAGCGCCAGAACCGCTCGGCCACCAGCGGCCGGCTACAATAGTATTCAGAGAGCTTTATAGAAAACACATATCAACCTGCTTTGTTTCTCGATTTATAATTTCTTGAATGTAGCAGGACGTATGAAGGTAAGCAGGACCGGACATGTGTTCCTACTTCTGGCAAAACTGCTTCATAGCTTTCCGCTTGCACCAATGCACAACTAGAGTCGTAACATTGAGCGATGATTTCTACTAATGGGTGAAGAGATATTGGCGCCATCTGCGACAGTTCTTCCTCATTCTATCGTAATTTTCATAGACTTAAGGCTCTAGCGTTATTGACAGTGTAGAGTGTGAAAGATTGCATAACAGGAAGACAATAGATTTTTAAAAATGTGGTTCTGTAGATGAATGCCCTCTCTCATGTTAAATAACATATCTGTTCGTCGGAAGTCCCTGTTGTAATGATCACCAAGTTTAACTGAGAGAGACTGGTCGTTTCCGTGTATAAAGCAGAGATCTGCATTTTAACATGTGTCATCCAGAGATAATATTACATCAATGTCACAATATCGAAGACATTCTAATACTGCCATCGGATGGAAGTCAAGATCCAACATCATTCCCATACTGATAAATTCACAAGTATTTTGTTTAGCCGGTCGGTGTGGTCGTGCGGTTCTAGGCACTTCAGTCTGGAAACGCGTGACCGCTACGGTCGCAAGATCGAATCCTGCCTCGGGCATGGATGTGTGTGATGTCCGTAGGTTAGTTAGGTTTAAGTAGTTCTAAGTTCTAGGGGACTGATGACCACAGATGTTAAGTCCCATAGTGCTCAGAGCCATTTGAACCATTTTTTTGTTTAACCAGTGACTGACGTTAAACAGCATTATTTGAACGTCAAGTGGCTGCTACTGTGAGGAATTAGTCACGCCAGTAAAGAAAAAGGATAATTTCATTCTTATTCATCAGTGTCACTTACATGACAGTTGCCTCGCTATACGTCTTGATTATCATTTGTGAGTTCTCATATGAACAGGTGAGTGATTTAGCAACAGCTGTTAACACAAACAATTTTTTACCGGGTTTGTATGAAACTTCCCTAAAAATTATTTTCAGTGCAAAAGAATAGATACGCCGAGCTCTACAGTCAGTACATCACTTCCTTTTGTGCAACAAAAATAAAAAGTTTATAATCGCTGTGAAACCTTGTAAACTTGTGTGAGGGTGGTGTGCGTATATTATAGGTTACGATCACTGGTGCATATGCTCACTCTTATAGTACAGACATTAGCTTGCTCTTTAACGAGAATAGTGACTGCACAACGTTGTCTCATTCAATAAACCGGCTTAACCCTAACATACAGGATATTCTGGACCCTCTTATCCCCGATATTTATCAGTAATTTAGCTGGAGGACTATGGTTTCTGAAGCAAGAAGTAGGTTATTTGGATATGTAAAGGTGTTCGGATCACAAAATAAAGTGCAATCGCAGTTATTCGTTTACAAAAGTATTAAACCTTTTACAATGAGAAAAAGTGTCAAGTATAATCCTTGAAGTGAACGACAGTAAGATGATGATAAAAGCAACAAAAGTCATCCTTCCCTGAAGCAGGGCCAAAATGAAACTATCATATAATTCAAATTCTAATCAGTTGTCACCAAATTGTCATCACCCTAGGGCATTGTCCGTTACCAGGTAGATGAAAGAAAGTAATTGACGATAATTACCTTCTGCAGAAATAGCTTAAGACCCAATGAAGTCTGCCGGCCGCGGTGGTCTCGCGGTTCTAGGCGCGCAGTCCGGAACCGTGCGACTGCTACGGTCGCAGGTTCGAATCCTGCCTCGGGCATGGGTGTGTCTGATGTCCTTAGGTTAGTTAGGTTTAAGTAGTTCTAAGTTCTAGGGGACTAATGACCACAGCAGTTGAGTCCCATAGTGCTCAGAGCCATTTGAACCATTTGAACCCAATGAAGTCTACCATGGCAAATCCATTCCAATTAATAATATATTACATATAATTTTCATGACGGAATACGCCTCCCGAGTCATAAGACCAGTTTGATGGTAACACCAACAAAACACAATTGGAGAGAATTATACTGCAAGGAACGTTAATGGCATTTACAACAAATGCATGTGTAGCACGATTAACAGCCAGTGGCCGACCAACGAACTTGTAGTTGGTGAAGGTGCTTCAGTATTTACAGAAATTAGTAACTATCCTGGAGGCTCTTAAACTTAAATACAGAGATCGTAACAGCGCAATGACTGAGCAGAGCATCAAGGTTAAAATTATACGATATCCCTCCTATAGAACGTGTCACGGTATTTAGAAGAAATCAGCTGCATTAAATTATCTACAACTGACGTAAAACATCCAAGCAAGTCAACCGCTTCATTTCAGATGTTACAAGAAAATAAACAGTAGTAATAGACGACCAAATATACAAACCAAATCAACTAAGCCTGGAGGGTAACTAACGTATGACAAGGTAATTGTCACACAGGTGGCTAGTTCAGAAAATAGGAAATGAATCATTTTATGAATGTCACCAGATCAACCAAAAGATATAATGAGATCTCTGATAAATAATTTACTAAACAGTGGCTAATTTGTCCTGTATCACATATACAGGGGCAGTTTTAAACAAGGTTCTAGCTAAAAACAAAACGAAAGCATACATAAGTTTACTGAAAGCGTTAAACAGTATTCTAATAAAATACAGGAGGCCCCTTAATAAAGCCAATAGGACGAGAATTAAGTACTAAACACTATTCAAATGAAATGCCAAAACTATCAAGTCATGAATGGGTAAAGGGCTGGTGAACATCGAGTAAACATTATTTTCATAAAACACAAGACATTACAAAGCATGTGAGGCAGATAGTTTAAGGTTAACTTGAACAGTAAGTACCTTGAACAATACTTTAGTAACGTACAAGACACTTTAAAGAAGGCTGGCAAGAATGACATTAAAAGAATCACTGCAGGTAAGCTACAGAACGATGTGATAGAGAGTGTATTTTCTGCACACAGCACTTTGCTGAGTAACTTGGTGAGTACATAACACAATTTAAAATGTAATATACGTTCACCACAATTCGTGAATGCGCGCCCAGAAAACTACTCAGACACAGCGAAGCATATAAATCACACATGAGCACCTAAGACTCACTCAGGGACGACAAAAGTACCAAGTAGGCCTGAAAGGAACCAGGATGTAATGCTTCAGACGAAGATTGAGAGCAAAATACTACCCGTCCCAGAGAGAAATCACCCTATGGCCCTCAATATGGGCACACAGCAGTTCTATGAACAGGCTCTCTTCCTTGAAATGTCGAGTAGCTGACATTTAAACTGCAAGTACACTGATGGCGCCAGTAACACTGTATGGGTCAGTCCACCACCTCTGTTCAGCACCGTTGTGCCCTGGTAAACGTAAACCTTCAGCTGCCCAAGGCTGTCAGCAAGTCACTTACCCACAGCCAGCCAAGCACGTGCCAATGCCCACGTTTTCCGCAGCTTATGCGCACGCTCTCGAAGCCAGCCGTCCTCAGATTTCCCAGAGGTCGCCAGAGATGAACGCAGGCAGATACAAGCAATACTAGACCGCCGACGTTGTCATGTATGCATGTCACAGTATCGAAGAAGAGTGTTGTGTTATTCGTTATTACATGTTTGTGTCAATGAAAACTATTATGTGTGTAAAGTTTCTATAGACATTTGGAATAATCATATAAAGTTGATCGTCGATAAAGCAGATGCCGGACAGATTCACTGGAAGAATCATAAGGAAATTCAATCCGAAAACAAAGGAAGTAGGTTGCAGTACGCTTGTTCGCCCACTGCTTGAATACTGCTCAGCAGTGTGGGATCCGTACCAGACAGGATTGATAGAAGAGATAGAGGAGATCCAACGGAGAGCAGAGCGCTTCGTTACAGGATCATTTAGTAATCGCGAAAGCGTTACGGAGATGATAGATAAACTCCAGTGGAAGACTCTGCAGGAGAGACGCTCAGTAGCTCGGTACGAGCTTTTGTTAAAGTTTCGAGAACATACCTTCACCGAAGAGTCAAGTAGTATATTGCTCCCTCCTACGTGTATCTCGCAAAGAGACCATGAGGATAAAATCAGAGAGATTAGAGCACACACAGAAGCATACTGACAATCCTTCTTTCCACGAACAATTGGAGTAGAAGGGAGAACCGATAGAGGTACTCAGGGTACCCTCCGCCACACACCGTCAGGTGGCTTGCGGAGTATGGATCTAGATGTAGATGTACAGGAAAACTATTCTTGATATATTTCACAAAGATCTAATTCGCCTCCTCAAGCATTTAAGAGTAATGCGCCTCTTTCAAGTATGAACCTTGGTGTAGACAATATGATGTGAACGCACATTGTCACATTCACGGCTTACCCTCCTATTAAACTGAACTGTGGGGTTGTTTTATTTATTTATTTATTTCATGTTTCCAGGACAAGACATTCAAAATGGTCCAAATGGCTCTACGCACTATGGGACTTAACATCTGAGGTCATCAGTCCCCTAGACTTAGAACTAATGAAACCTAACTAACCTAAGGACATCACACACAATGATGCCCGAGGCAGGATTCGAACCTGCGACCGTAGCAGGAGTGCGGTTCCGGAGAGAAGCGCCTAGAACCGAGAAGATATTAGCACAACACTGATAGAGCATTAATAACATACAGAGGTTCACTGCATACGAGGTGTCCTTTTCTGAGGAAATGCAGGGAATTAAAGACAGAATGTATTTTTTTTTCTTTTTGGTCATCAATGTACTGACTGGTATGATGAAGCTGCCCGCCCGAATTCAACTCCTGTTCTAACCTCTTCAGACAGTTTTTGCCCTCTGTAGTTCCCTCTAGTACCATGGACGTCGTCCCTGATGTTTTAACAGCTGTCCTATCATCCCGTTCTCTCTCCTTGCCAGTGTTCTCCACATATCCCGCCTGCCGCTGTGGCCAAGCGGTTCTAGGCGCTTCAGTCTGGAACCGCGCGACTGCTACGGTCAGAGATTCGAATCCTGCCTCGGGCATGGATGTGTGTGATGTCCTTACGTTAGTTAGGTTTAAGTAGTTCCAAGTTCAAGGGACTGATGACCTCAGATGTTAAGTCCCATAGTGCTCAGTGCCATTTGAACCATTTGAATCACCAATATTCCCTTCCTTCCAGATTCTCCGCAGAACCTCCTCATTCCTTACACTATGAGTTCGTCTAATTTTCAATATTCACCTGTAGAACGAAGATTCAAATGCTTCGATTATCTTCCGCTCCGCTTTCCCCACAGTCCATGTTTCACTACCATACAATGCTGTGCTCCAGATGCATATTTTCAGAAATATCTTCCTCAAATTAAGGCGTTTGTTTGATACTAGCAGACTTCTCTTGACCAGGAATACCCTTTTTGCCAGTGCTACTCTGCTTTTGATGGCCTACTTGCTCCGCTAGTGATGGTTATTTTGCTCCCTAGGTAGCAGAACTCCTTAACGGCGTGTCCTTCGTGGCCATCAATCCTCATGTTAAGCGTCTCGCTGTTCTTATTTCTGCTACATCTCATTACCTTCGCCTTTCTTCGATTTACTCTCAGTCCGTATTCTGTAGTCGTAAGATTGTTCATTCCATTCAGGATATGACGTAATTCTTTTTCACTTTCACTCAGGATAGCAATGTCATTAGCGAATCGTATCATTGATATCCTCCGATCTGGAATTTTAACTCCACTCCTGAACCTTTCTTGTATTTCCATCAATGCTTTTTCGATGTACAGACTGAACAGTAGAAGGTAAAGACTACATACATGTCTTACACCCTTTGTAATCCGAGCGCTTCGGTTTTGGTCATCCACTCTTGTCATTTCCTCTTCGCTCTTGTAGATATTATATATGACTCTTCTCTCCCTGTAGTTTTACTCTATTTGTTCAGAATTTCGAACATCTTGCACCATTTTATATTGTCGAGTGCTTTTCCGGGTCGACGAATCCTATGAACGTGTCTTATTGTTTCTTTAATCTTGCTTCCATTATCAACCGCAACGTAAGAATTGGCTCTCTGGCTCCTGAAGCCAAACTAATCGTCACCCAACACATCCTCATTTATCTTTTCCATTCTTCTGCATATTATTATTGACAAAAATTTTGGTGCTTGAGCTGTCAAGCTGATTGAGCAATAACTTCGTACTTGTCAGCTCTTGCAGTCTTTGTAGCTGTGTAGATGATATTTTTCTCAAAGTCAGATGGTATGTCGCCAGACTCAGACATTCTACACACCAACGTGAATTGTCGTTTTTTTTCCACTTCCCTTAATGATTTTAGAAATTCTGATGGAATATTATCTATCCATTCCGGCTAATTCGATGTTATGTCCTCAAAAGCTGTCTTACATTCTGATTCTAATTCGGGATCCTCTATCTCGTCTAAATCGACTATTGTTTCGTCTTCTATAATATTAGACAAATCTTCCACCTCAGAGGACTTCAGTGTACTCTTTCCACTTATCACCTCTCTCCTCTGCATTAACAATGGAATGCCTGTTGCCCTTTTAATGTGACAACCCTTGGTTTCCTATATGCTGAGTCAGTCCTTCCGACAATCTTTCGGTTTTCGATTTCTTCACATTTTTCATGCATCTATTTCGTGTTAACTTTCCTACACTTCTTGTTTATTTCATTCCCCAGAGACTTTTATTTCTTTATTTCTGAATTTCTCTGAACCTTTTTTGTACTTTCTTTTGTCATTGATCAACTGAAGTACTTCATCTGTTACCCATGGTTTCCTCGCAGTTACGTTCTTTGTACCTATGTTTTTCTTTCCAACTTCTATGATTGTTCTTTTTAGAGATATCCATTCCTCTTCAACTATACTGCCCATTGAGCTATTCCTTATTTCTGTATCTATAGCCTTAGAGAAATTCAAAACTGTGTCTTCATCTTTTAGTATTTCTGTGTCCCATTTCTTTGCGTTTTGATTCTTTCTAACTGATCTCCTGAACTTCTGCCTAGGCATAATCACTATTACATCGTGATCTTAGTCTATATTTGGCCCTGGGTACTTCTTCCAATCAATTATCTGATTTCTGAATCTCTGTCTGACGATGATGTACTCTAACTGAAATCTTCCCGTATCACTCATCTTTTCCAAGTATACCTTCTCCTCTTGTGGTTCTCAAACAGAGTATTCACTATTATTAGCTGAAGTTTATTACAAAAGTCAATTAGTCTTTCTAATTCCTTATGCGAAACCCATATTTTCATGTAACCTTTTCTACTATTCCTTCCCCTACAACTGAGTTCCAGTATTCCATGAGTTGTTGAGATTCAGGATTTAATGACACTAGATATTGAGCATCAGTGACATATGGGAGCAAAGTTCCATTATTTTGTCAGGCATGGCGGGAGGGAGAACGACACTTTGTGGACGGTGGAGTTGGCTCCTTTCCTGGTTCAGATGGTGAGGTGTGAGAGAGGCATTGGTGGTTCCACTATCAGCCATTTATTGAGACATTAGACCATTTGAACAAACAGAGTAATACAACGTGTTTCAATTTGACCAATTCCTCGCGGCTGCGGAATGGCGGAATCGCAGTTTGCAGATAACAGTGACCGCTGATGCAGCTACGGCTGGTGTTGCATCGGCGCACCAGGCGTCGTATTCTTTCCTCACTACCGTAACAGTGACCCACTGTGACGGCGGCACTGTCTTCTCCTTGTGAATTCGCTAGTTGCGTTGTTAACAAGCGGCTACGGCTTGGCGCGGAGTGCTCCGTCCCGGAATCGTGCTAGCGACTCTCAAGTTAGGCATCTTCTGGCGGATTTCATCAACCTCTAGGTTCACAGGTGACTCCTTTTGTGAGGCCAAAGCCCCTTCGCCCTTAGCAGCTACCTGCGCATGTACCACACGATCTTTCTGATAAGGTCTGGGATGTTATCTTATGCATTGACTTATCAGCGCGGTACCGACATCGTCATATTTCGAGCAGCGTAGCGGCTAAGTCATTGTAGCGAAGTATAACGTCCCCTGACTGACCATCGGCTCGTTCTTCCAGGTGACGTTTCTTTGTGTCTTCTTTCTCAACTTCGAAGGACCCTCTCAATGGAGTACCTCACACCCGTTTGTCGGAGGTATTTATTTGGTGTTCTTTGCATTGTCACGAAGTTTGTTGGGCGGTGACTGACTCTACGGTCTTTGCTCTGCGCTTCCCACGTTGGGCAGAATCGTGACCAATGTCGATATACGTGCAAGCGCCATGTCGTCCTCCCCCGCATGACTAGATACATCACGCTCGTGAGTTCAGTACGCTGACAGTTCCTGGATCATTGACTGCTGATGTGTGAACTGCGCTGGTCGTTGTTCTCCTCGGATGCATTGCCCGTCTGCGCAGTCACTTATCTGTCTCAGTGCTGACTGCTGCTGTGGAAGCTCCGCTGGTCATCGGCCTTCTTACATTTGACACAGACGTGATCAATGTCGACCAACGTGCTGGCATTCCACGTTCTACTGCTGCCGCTTCCGAATATTGTCGCTTAACGTGTCAAAGTCTCTACAATGTTCACTTAAACTTTATACGTCTTTACGTATTTCTCTGCTTTGAACAACCAATAATAAAACATAATTATTATGCACTCTATATATTGGAGTTTCATCTCCCTTTATGTACTATATTGTTTCAATATCCTCATATACTTTATCTCTTCAACGGCCTGAGACCTCGACATGTATACCTGCAACATCGTTGTCGGTGTTGGTTTGCTGTAGATTCTCACAAGGACAATGTTATGACTTACATGTTCACTGTAGCACACTCTTTGCCCTACAATTCTATCCATTATCTTCTGTAGATGATATTACCGAAAACAAATCTGACCAGAAATCTTCTTTCCGTTTCACTTCGCAGATCTCTACTCCATCTTGATTGAGCCTCTGCATTTCCCTTTTAAGATTATCTAGCTTCCCTACAACATTCAGGTTTCTAACATTCCACATAGAACGTTATCCTTTCGTTGATTACTTAGTATTTTTCTGATGGTCATCTCCTCCTAGGCAGTTCCCTCCCTGAAATCCGAGTGGTGGGCTATTCCGGAATCTTTTGCCAACGGAGAGATCATCATGACACATTTTCTATTACAGGTAACGTGTGCTGTAAGAACACGTTATGAGTCTTTACGGCAGTGGTTTCTATTCCCTTCTGCATCCTCATGCCGTTAGTGAATTCCTATTCTTCCGCCTTTGGGGGCAGTTTCCCACTCCAAGGACAGGCGAGTGCCCTGAATCTCCGTCCGCTCCTCTGGCCTCTTTGTCAAGGCCGTTAGCAGAATGAGGATGACCTCTTATGCAGGAAGTTTTCGGCCGCCAATGTAATAAAAAAAAAGAACAATGATCTGCGTGTACAATATGCAACTATGAGAAGTAGATAGAAAAATAAGGAAGAACAAAATAGCAAGATAATTCTCTTCATATTCTTTGGAGAGCCCTGCGCTTGGCCCTTTTGCTTGCTGTTCTGTCGGTCGTATCATGATCACCAACAATACAGGCATCTAGCAGCTTTCTGCAGACTAGTAGACGGTCCTCAGTTATAACTATTTTACGTTTGGGGGTCAAACGATCATTCAAAAGCGCAGCTTCGCTATAGGACCTCCTCTGATCTAGAGCCTTGGGAATATTTACATTACCAAGTTTGAATGGGATGTCATGATCTCGTTCTCGATGTGTAATAACGTTATCATATGGAGCTGGTATGTGAATGATGTTTTAATATTGTACAGGGGCACCAAATGCTCTTGTTTGGAGTTTGTTCAAAATCTGAATAGAGTCCACGAAATGATCTAGTTAACTACACAGAATGAAGAGGTAGGCTAGTTGCCGTATTTGAAGATTTCCTTCCACGATTCCAAGACATTTTTACGCATCTATAGGAAACCATCCAGCCCCGTTGTAGTTATTCATTGGAGTTGTAACCAACTGGTTCCGTATCAGATAGCGGATCTCTGGTCTATGCTATGAAGATTCCATAGTTTTCCCTTGTCGAGTGAGGTCTTTGATGAGGAATTCCGGGTCATCATTCATGTTGGCCATATTAACGACTTTTTTTTATTCATCAGTTTTCTGACTGTAGCCGACCACGAGTATCTCTACTTCACCAGCCTTTTCATCTCAGAGTAACACTTGCAACTTACGTCTCAGTTCTTTGCTGGATATATCCTAATCTCGGTCTTCCTCTACAATCTTTACCCACTGCAGGTCCCTCTATACCATGAAAGTTACTCCCTGACGTCGTAACAGATATCCTGTCATCCTGTCTCCTTTCCTTAACATTGATTTCCATGTGTTCCTTCCTTCACCTAATCTGCAGGGAACCCCCATATTCCCTACCGTACCAGTCCATGTAATTTTCAACGTTCCTCTGTAGCACTACATCTGAAATGCTGCTGCGTTCTTATGTTCCGGTTTTCCCAAGCCCATGTTTCACTGCCATACAATGATGTGTTCGAAACGTATATTCTCCGAAAGTTCTTCCTCAAATTAGGAACTATGTTTGACACTAGCTGACTACTCTTGACCAGGAATACCCCTTTTGCCAGCGCTAGTCCGTTTTTTATGTCTCCCTTGCACGCCCGTCAAAGGTTATTTTGCTGCCTAGTTAGCAGAATCCTTTAAATTCATCTACTTCGTGAACACCAGTCCTGATGTTAAGGTTGTCGCTTTACTTATTTATGATACATCTCACTATTTTCGTCCACCTTCGATTTACTGTCATTCCATTCTCTGTACTCATGACATTGTTCATTCCATTCAATAGATCCTGCATTCATCATCAGTTTCACTGAGGACAGTAATGTTATTAGCGAATCTTATCACAGATATCCTTTCTCCTTGTGCTGTAGTCCCACTCTTGAACCTTTCTTTTATTTCAATCATTGCTTTTTCGACATTAAGGTTGAACAACAGGACCTGAAGACTGCATCCTCGTCTTAAAGGCTTTTCAATCCATGTACTTCGTTTGTGGTGTTCTAGTCTTATGGTTCCCCCTTGGTTCTTGTACGCACTGTATATTACCCGTCTTTCCCTGTAGGTTATCCCTATTTGACAGAATTTCGATTCTCCCGCACAATATGACATCATGGTACGCTTGTACCTCTGTGTTCCTGAATTTCCCTGATCATTTTTGTACTTTCTTCTATCGTCAATCAACTGAGGTACTTCCGTTACCCATGGTTTCATCACAATTACCTTGCTTCTACCTACATTTTTCTCTCCAGCTTCTGTGACCGCTCTTTGTAGAGTTGTCCATTCCATAGCCTCAGAGAACCTCTAGCGTATCTCTTCATTTGTTAGGACTTACGTATCCCACTTCTTTCGCCACTGAATATTTCTGTCTAGTCTCTTCAACTTCAGCCTACTCTTCATCATTACCAATTGTGGTCTGAGTCTATATCTGCCCATGGAAACGCCTTGCAAGGCAATATATGATTTAGGAATCTCTACCAGACTCCCTGTATCTCTCGGTCTTTTCGAAGTATACCTCCTCTGGTGATTCTGGAACAGGGTATTCGCTGTATCATCTGAAATTTATTGCAGGACTCGTCTTTCTCCTCCCTCGTCCCTAATACCAAGCCCATATTCTCCCATAACCCTTTCTGGTACCCCTTCTCCTAACACTGCATTCCAGTCCCTCATATCTACTAGGATTTTCATCTCCCACTGAATATTCTCATATACTGTCTCCGTCTCTTCATCTTCCTAAATCGCTCCAGGCAAATGCCGAGATGGTTCCTTGGAAAGGGTACGGCCGACTTCCTTCCCCATTCTTCCCTAATCCGATGAGACCGAGGACCTCGCTGTTTGGTCTCTTCCCCCAAACAACCCCCCCCCCCCCACCCTCTCTTCATCTTACGTTTGCGACTTTGGGGTGTGTAGCTGATGTACTGTTATTAGTTTGCTGTCGATTCTGATGAGAACAACCCTGTCACTGTAAGGTTCACAGTAATTGACTCTCTGTTACACCCTCCTAGGAGAATACTTCGCAAAAAAGCCATGTGTGAGAATGGACAAGGACGGAAGGGAGGGGGCAGAGTAGATAATTAGAACATTTACCACAGGCCGAAAACTGTAAAACCTACTCTCCTTATCTCTAATAATATGGGTGATAGAGTGAGGTAGAGAGATCAGACGCCTTGCCAAAAGTATAAGGCTACAGTCGTTTACTTCATCCGGTGCGACCATTACATTAAGTGTTACGTGGCGCACACTGATCGTCCGTTCGATGTGAGGTTCAGAGAGCACGCAAATTGGAGAAGTTCAAGGTCTACCTTGAGTACCGACTTTCAAGAGTATGGTGACTCTGTGGTCAGTATGCGTAAAGTTCTAAGAACTTCACATAAGCAGGGAAATAGTCCGTTCCTGAGTATTTTAGGGGAAATGGAAAGCAGGCACAACATAAAACTATATCTGCAACTCACGTTGTACAATCAGATCGAGTTAAGCCATGGGGGCATATTATCTAATTTTGACTGTACAGCGAGAGCCTAGAGGTCCGTTCATCCCCATTCATTACAGTAGTTTGTCTCCTTTGTTTACCCTTAGAAATATTTTTGATTTTGTGATATCTGTTCACTAGTATGTATTCGGTTGTGCCGCCATTTTACGTGCAAAGTGATCGGTACTTCCTCAGCTTAACCTGTAGACAATGGATTGGTGGTATTGGCTTTGTCAAAACTGATGAAATGAAGGCCGAACTTTCATAGTACGCTTTTGGAACAGGACACGTGGTTTTGGTTTCTCCCGTCTCGCGTCATGTAGGCGGTCTTTGCGCTGAGTCTCTCATCGCCGGACACTGTTTGGGTTATTGCAGCCGCTCATCTGTGTGGTCTGTGCTGTGCTGACTTGCTGGTAAGCACTGTACGTCTCGCCCCAAAGATACCTTGTCTGACACATAGCGTACGAAGTTTTCCGTGGCTCTAAGGACGTTGTGGTTTTAACTATGAAGTTCTGACCTCCTATACTCTCCGCCGTGTTTGTTATCGTGATTTAATGTTTGCCATTAGGTTTTTGTTTTTATCTATTGCCTTAATTAGGTGCTTATGGCTCTGGTATTACTTTGAAGTGTAGAACTTCAAACAATATATTTGTTTAGTTCTTGTTGTTTAAACAGGTACTGATGAAGTGGTTATAAGCCAAAAAACCGATAGTGCCTTAATAAAAATAGTTTCGTGATGTTGTTGTATGCGGAATTCGTACTACAAAAATATTTAGGCACCTTATAGGCAGCTATGACATCACTCTTGATGGTGAAACTAATACTTAAGGATTATAATGACACGCCAAATGATTCGAGACCTGTAAAATCATTTAAAAATGTAACAGTGTGCAAGATGTTCGAATTTCTCAAGAAAATAGTTGTAAGCTGCAGGGAAGAGCAGGATCTATACAATATGCACAAAGACGAAGAAGGGAAAATAAATATCGAGGACCCAAAAACAAGTCCTCGGATTAGAAAGAGGATGAAATATTGTTTTAGGTTTAACCCCGTACCGCTCAATCTGTACATCTAAGAAGAAATGCCGAAGTAAACTAACTTAAGAAATTCCGGTACCTAGAAAACAAAATATCACATTATGGACCGACTAAGGTGGACATTAGAGTACCACTAGCACTGACGAAGACAGCATTCCTGCTCAAAACAAGTTCACTAGTATCAAAAATCGGCCTTCATTAGTGGAAGAAATTTCTGAAAATGAACGTTTGTAGCGTAGCATTGTATGGACGTGGATTATGAAGCGTCGAAAAATCGTAAATGGGCAACATCGAAAGGTTTGATTTGTGGTGTTACAGAAGGTTTCTGGAAATTTGGTAGACTGATGAGAAATGAAGAGGTTCTACACAGGCTGGGCAAGGGGAACGATATATGGAAAACATTGATAAGAAGGTAGACAATGATAGGACTGATGTTAAGACATCAGGGAATAACTTCCGTGATGTTAGAGGGTACTATAGAGGGCGGAAACGGTAGGGGAAGACCGATAACTTACAACGTTCTGTAAAATTGTTATTCTGAGATGAAACTTCTGGCATAAGAGAGAAATTCGTGATGGGTCACTTCAAACTAGTCAGGTAACCGATGCCGCAGAAACACTCTTGTTATGTGATACGATGCTTGATTTAAGGAGGACGAAGCCCAGCCACAACCCACAAGAAATGTACAATTCTCCTCACTGAGTGTTAAGTTTTGCATGGGGCCTGGACATATGGCCTCGTCATACATAGACTGATAAGTGAAAACATTACGACCACTGCCCACCGCGCCGTTAGATGCCGCCTGGTGGCGTTGCGGGCACGTGACGCTGTAACAAAGTATGTATGTGGAGCAGGCATGGACGGGGGATCAGTACGCCGAAGATATGGGATGCAGATCGAGAAATGCATTGATATAAGCGACTCTGACAAATGGAAGATTATGACGCAGAGCCTGTTAACGAGTATCTCGAAAGCGGCGAAGCTGTCGAATGTTCACGAGCCTTTGTCGTGAGCATCTACGGAAAGAGGTAGAAAAACAGTGAAGCCACCGCTAGGCGCTGAATGGTTAACGTCCACGACTCTAAACAGAACGTGAAGTTCGGAGACTTGTCCGCTGTGTAAAGTAGGACAGACGGTGATCTCTGGCATCTATGCCAAACGAGCACAACGCTAGTGCACACAAAAGTGTCTCAGAACTCACCGTTTGCCGCACATCGTTGAACATGGAGCCCCGCAGCAGACCACCCCTACGTGTTCATATGCTGATCGAACGACATCGTCAGTTATGATTATAGTGGGCACGGGACCATCGGGATTCGACCGTCTATCAATGAAATCGTGTTGGCTCTTTTGGCGAATCACATTTTTGCTGCGCTAGGTAGCAACTTCTCAATCGCCGTTATCGAGGTGAACGGCGGATCGAAACGTGCAGCGTGGGAGTAATATTATGCTATGGGAGACATTCTCCTCCGCTTGCATCGGACCTGTGGTGGTAATTGAAGACACTCTGACAGCTGCGAACCACAAGCATCCATCCGTGTTCGATTTCTATCCTGACGACGATGTCATCTTTCAGCAGTATAAATTTCCGTGGCTCTGATACAAGCTGTATGGGGCGCTATCGGGCGCCATTACCACGTACGCGAATCAGCGACCTGTTATTTAAGTGAATTTGATGACCTGTGCGTAGACATCTGATGGCACATACCTCCACATAGCTGCCAAGAAACTTCCAGATCCCTGATACGCAGAATCAGTGATGTATTTCGTTCCAAAAACGGACAGACAATCTAGTAAGCAGGTGGTAATAATGTTTCGGCTCATCAGTGTTTTACGTGTATTAGAGAAATTAATCGTCACAGCTTTGCAGCACATAAACGGAATGGAGGAAGATTCAGCGGGAATATAGTCAGCCCCTCTTTCATTGCAAGCGACAGTATCTGGAGACATCTATTGCAATGTTGAAGTAGTTTATTCCACATTGATTCACTTATGTGAGAGTTTGTGCACTGTTCTGTAATAGCATCATTTATGTACTGTTATGTAGCTAATATTTAGTATCAATTGCATTTGAGCTGTGTTTATCTTCCTTGAAGACGTCGCTATTTTTATGAACGGCAGTGTAATACATAAGAAGAAATGCGCTCGGTCGAAAGCAAAAAGGAGATTGTTGCTCAAAACGTGAGCAGAAGGACTGAAAGTACTCCCTGTGACGAAACGATGTGCGTCGGGAGGAACGTAACTGCGAACATAGTACTCTTGCATCATAGAATTATTGTCTTTCAGAAATGGTTAGCAAAAAGGAGTTTATACGTATATTCAGCAATACAAGAACACATAACAGTTCAACACAGTTCATCATACAAAACCTGTGGATTAAGAGTGTGGAGTTTCACTTACTTACATTAGTGATAATAAAGACGACACAACAGAGATCTTTAAAATCCACTCAAATAGGTTAAACCACATTTAGCTGGATACACTTCACTGATCGTGTTTATTTCCATTCAGTGCCACAGTACTGAAGGAAGATGACTGCGGCTTATACAACGTGATTCTCTGGTAAATATGAAGGAGAAATTTCGACATTAGCAATAGCAACAGATTTATTTTAACGTTTCTTGAAACTTGAGAAATCATTATCACGTTAGCGATAGAGCAAAGTTTAATGTACATTCATTATAATTATATACCAATTATATAATTCTGAAGATAATATGGTACAGAATTTCGCAAAAAACATGCATCAAAAAACGTTTTGCATCACCACGGTTCCGAGAGTTCCGGAACCTGTACAGAAATAGGAATAGAGATCAACATAAACATCATTTCTGCCCTTTTTTTACCATGAAAACCACACATTGCCTGTTGCACCACCATACAGAGGTGGAGGTCCAGATTGCTGTACACACCTGTATCCCATAATCTAGTAGCACGTCCTCTTGCATTGATGCATGTCTTTATTCGTCGTGGGAAACTATCCACAAGTTCATCAAGGCACTGTTGGTCCAGATTGTCCCACCCCTCAACGACGATTCGACGTAGATCCTTACATCTCCCATAAACAGCCCTTGTCAGTCTATCCCAGGCATGTTCGGTGGGGTACATGTCTGGAGAACATGATGGCCACTCTAGTCGAGCGATGTCGTTATCCTGTAGGAACTCATTCACAACATGTGCACGATGGGGGAGCGAATTTTTGTCCACGAAAACAAATTCCTCGCCAATATGCTGCCGATATGGCTGCACTAACGGTCGGAGGATGGCATTCACATATCGTACAGCCGTTACGGCGCATTGCATGACCACCAGCGGCGAACGTCGGCCCCACATAAAGCCACCCCAAAACAGCAGGGAAATTCCACCTTCGTGCACTCGCTGAACAGTGTGTCTAAGGCATTCAGCTTGCCCGGGTTGCCTCCAAACACGCCTCCGACAATTGTCTGGTTGAAGGCATGTGCGACACTCATCGGTGAAGAGAGCGTGATGCCAATCCTGAGCGGTCTATTCGGCATGTTGTTGGGCTCGTCTGTACCGCGTTGCATGGTGTCGTAGTTGCAAAGATGGACCTCGCCATGGACGTCGGGAGTCAAGTTGCATATCATGCAGCCTATTGCTCACATTTTGGGTTATAAGACGACGTCCTGTGGCTTCACGAAAAGCATTATTCAACATGGTGGCGTTGCTGTCAGGGTTCCTCCGAGCCATATTCCGTAGGTAGCGGTCATCCATTGCAGTAGTAGCCCTTGGGCGGCCTGAGCGAGGCATGTCACCTACAGTTCCAGTCTCTTTGTATCTCTTTCATGTCCGAACAGGATCGCTTTGGTTCACTCCGAGATGCTTGGACACTTCCCTTGTTGAGACCCCTCCTGGAACAATGTAACTATGCGGACGCGATCGAACCGCGGTATTGACCGTCTAGACATGGTTGAACTACAGGCAATTCGAGCTATGTACCTCCTTCCTGGTGGAATGACCGGAAGTGATTGACTGTCGGACCCCCTCCGTCTAATAGGCACTGTTCATGCAAGGTTGTTTACATCTTTGGACGGGTTAAGTGATATCTCTGAACAGTCAATGGGAGTGTATCTGTGATCTAATATTCACAGTCACTGTCTATCTTCAGGAGTTCTGGGAACCGGGATGATCTGATGTGTGTACATGTGCATGTACTGAAGAAACAAAGGAAGAATTAATAACAGTAACTGATGCTGAAGTGGTATTAAATTGGGATCAAATTATGCATTACATGTCAGATAGGACCACGTAATCATCTCAGAATTCTTAATAGGGTTTAGAAACTTAGACTAAAAAAGAAACAATAGATGAAAGCTGGAACTGTCTAATCCAAAAAGACTCTTCGTCCAACAAAAGAGACCTGACCCCGTGCCTAACGTGTACTTATCATGAGAAAGTTTATATGAAAATCAATTGTACGTCATGGAGGAGAAATAGTAGCAGACTTTTAGGTTGCTAAATTCCATAATAAGCATCAAGCTATAATTTGAAGCGACAGTGAGAAGTAACAATGACAATAATGATAAACAATCACTTAAAATATCACTGTCTCTTCTGATTTTGATAAGTAGAAGTGTAAAAGTTGAAGTAAATTTGTGATAATGAATCCTATCATATTGTCAACTTCTATTCATTCGTGTTCACGATTTCTTAATTTTACTTCACCCTTTACTAATTTCCTTCCCACTCTCCCCATTTAAGTATTAATTTGTTATTTTTCTTGTATTATTATTGATATTTAAATTATAGAAATAATTCTACATTTTGATGGATGTCTTCCCATACAAACGACAAATAATCCAGGTAGATGATTACAATATTCTGTCACTCCATGTCAGTTCGCCTACTTTAGGAATATTTTCCTGCTTGATCATCACGGATTTCGATGAAATTTTATATTAACATGGACACATATTCCCAATAAACACGGGTAAGGTTTGATGTTCGTCGAAGAAATACTGGCCGAAATGTAGGTGGTTGAAAGAAATATAGTTTTACCACATTGTACAAATTTGTTTGCTCTCGTAGGAATAAGTAAAGGAATTGTACAAGTGAAATTCCGCCCGAAAACTTCACGCAAAATCACTCCAAAAAATCTGACGAAGAGGGGACTAAAAATACAACGAACGTAAAACGTGACAAATAGTACACTAAAACCACAAGGTTTTTCTCAAACATAAAGTTTAATTTACGTACCACTTTCGGACACTGAATAACTGAAAAGACAAAGACTTTCTAAAAGGGTCGAATGTGCAGTATTTTCGACCTGAGTTTGCAAAAAACTGTGTTTTATAAAACTCTTCAATCTGGGCTAATTAGGAATACCATGGTTTGATCCGCAAAACGAAGTGCATCGATTATCCTACGGTGGTTAACAGTGCTAGAGTAATTAGAACCAAAGTTGAGCCTTAAAAAAGGGCGGCATGAAAAAATTGTAAACATTTGATTCTCATATCCCTTACAGTAAAAGCATGCCGAACATGATAATAAACATGATACATAATACGCAACAGTCCGGTAGCCCAATGATGTGGAATACAAAATTTGATTCACCTACTGCTTTCCAATAACGTACAGATTCACTGAACAGATGACGATTTTTGTGAAACGGTGAAAATAGGGCAGATGTAACACTTACAAATGATAAAATGTTCCAGGACATCACGCCGTTGTTGAATAGAATTCACATTAAAATCCAACGTTTCGTTCAATCCGCAGAGGACGTTTTCAAAGGGTTCGGACGTTCTTTGAATGTCCGATTCACACCCTGGCTCGCTACTGATTGCAGTAAAACTCCGCTCCCGCAAGCTTCTGCACATTGGCAAGACATCACATGTTTTGAATACCCCAGAGCAGTTAGCCGTTGTCGACTACCGTCATCCGCTGTTGCTGTTCCATGGTGAAAGACTGGTACACACCTTCTTCAGCACCGTCGTCCACATGTCATTCAGTTTCACGCCCTCCTCCTTCCTATTGATATTCCTGGGGTGTTCTGTTATATCTATGGCCCCTGTATAGCCATTCATGGTATCCGCTTGTGGCTGCCA
This sequence comes from Schistocerca nitens, assembly GCF_023898315.1. Lineage (NCBI taxonomy): Eukaryota > Metazoa > Arthropoda > Insecta > Orthoptera > Acrididae > Schistocerca > Schistocerca nitens. The sequence continues at coordinate 348,313,164 of NC_064619.1, forward strand.
GTGCTTGAGTCCTGTCAAAATGACGGTGGTGGTCTCCTGGTTGCAAAGCGTGTTTTGCAGCAACTCATCTGCCACTCTCCCCTCTTCTACACTGTCCCGTATGCTCTTCTGTCGTTTCTCATTTTGTAGTACCCACGTACACCTACCAACAACTACACGGAATCCTGTAAATTCCTGCTTTTTCCAGTGTTTGGCCGGCATCCGTTGCTGATTTGAAGTGATATTATATCTTACAGGTGGGTTTGTAGACTACCGCGATGTTCCGGCTTTTCAACATTTCTCCTATGCAGTTATGAACTGCCTTAACGAAAGACAGGAAAGTTTTAGATTTCAGCGGTGCTTGAGCATCGCTATGATTTCTGAAGTGTGGTCATAGCGCTCTTTTTACTTCGTGAACGATTAATCTTTCTTGAGCAACGCATTAGTGAAATGCGTCAAGTAGCTCTGGTTCGAAGATTTTCCTTGCTCTGTCCGCAAACATTCTTATGATGCCTCACTTCTGTTGTGAGTGGTGGTTCGAATAACGGTATAAGTAGCGATCTGCGTACGTGAGTTTTCGGAAAATTTAAACTTCCTCTTGCCTCCTACATTACGGTAAATTGAATCTGCGGATTTAGACCGTTGAGACGTATGTGAAAATGACTCAGTTCCTTCCAGCATGTCGCCACAAAACAAACTTATCATTCACGTCCAGCACCAAATATTTGATTTTTTATTCATAGTTTGGAATGCCTGCCCCTTAAATTTTTCCATATAGGAGTTCGCTATAACTGGACTCTAGGGACTCCCATAGCGACACCATTCCTCTGTTCATATAACTCGTTGTTCCAATTGAAATACATGGTTGTTAGACAATATTCAACAGTTCTGCAATATCGGGAGGAAAAATCCGATTCAACTGTTGCGACAGTTCCTTGAGCTATAAATTACGTAGTGGTGGCTGGAATAGAATTGACAGACTATTTCACGATACTATTAGGAAGCGTTTCTTGGCAACGTCTAATAAAAGAGGAAATTTGATAATTTACAACCTAATCAGAAGATCCACCATTTAGACGTTTCCCGCGCGGTTATCAGTTTATCCCGATATTCATTATCTAATGAGTGGTCTATACTTGTTACGAATGAAAATATTGCCATTAATGCGAGAGCTGTGATTACGGAAGATATAATAGCCAGTGTAGAAGCAGGTTCTCGTAGTTTTCACACGATTACATCTGAGCGAATTCGTATAGAAGCAGTAAGAGTATTGCGAAGGGAAATGCAACGGTTGTTTTCGATGTGACCGAAGACAGTCAGATTGACTAGTTACCAGATCCGAAAACTTATAGGAAACTGAGTAAAGATCCCACTGACAAAGGTCTCGGCATTATAAAACATAAACTGATAGTCAAAGATCGCAGGAATTCTATTTATTCCATGATTACGTGTCTTGGAATTGTTACGCGGTTGATAAAGAAGTCATCTATTGAACATAACGTTCACAAATGTCTGTTCAATTCAGTTGCGCTACCACCAAGGCTTTATGGATTGCCGGATGTGTACAAAGAACATGTTCCTCTAAGACCTATAGTAAGCGGTATTGGTTCTTCCACCTATTCGATTGGTAAGTTCTTGTCAATTATTACGATCGTATGTATTGCTATCCTGAATGAAGGTTATGAGGAATTACAGGGTCTACAGAATGGTATGGACAGTTTAATGAGTACAGAATATGGATTGAAAGTCCGACTAAGGTAACGTGAAGCAGCAGAAATGAGAATAGTGGGATTCTTAACATCAGGGTTGATGATCAAGAAGTAGAAGAAGTTAAGGAATACTCATATCTAGGCAGCAAAATGTCCCACGACGTTCGGGCCACAGAGGACATAAAAAGCAAACTGGCACTGGCGAAAAGGGCATTGTCCAAGAGAAGTTTACTGGTATCAAACATAGGCCTTAAGTTGAGGATAAATTTCCTGAGAACGTAAGTTTGCAGTATAGCATTGTATGGTAGTAAAACATGGAATGTGCGAAGACGAGAAAAGAAGAGAAAGGTAGCATTTCAGATGTGGTTCTACAGAAGAACGTTGAAAATTAGGTGGAATGTTAAGGTAACGGGTGAGTAGGTTCTCCGGTGAATCAGCGAGGAGAAGAATATATAGAAACACTAATAATAAGATAGGATGGTAGGACATCTGTTGAGACATCACACAATTTCCATAGTACTAGACGGAGCTGTAGGGGATAAAAATTTTAGAGGAAGACAGAGACTGGAACAGATCGACGAAATCGTTTAGGGCGTATGTTGCAAGTGCTACTCCGAAATGAAGACGTTGGCACAGTGGAGTTGTGCCGCATCAAAAAAGTCAGAAAACTAATGACAGGGAAAGAAAGGTGGGTTGAGCGGATCCTAATATCAAGAATGTGGCACATTTTATCAGTAAATTAATCAGCATTGTTCTCCCGCCAGAGGACGTACCAGGTGGTTTAGATAGTTTTGATGTTGTATCGCTATTCACTATGCTTCCGATCAATGAAGTGCTTCAACTGCTGAAAGGAATTTTTCTTCCCTATATTGCCTCTCAACAAAGTATTTCAAATCGAACGAGGATTTCTATGAAAAGACGGATGGTGTCACTATGGGGAGCCCTTTAATCCCAGTTATAGAGACTTTCCTTGTGGAAAAATTCGAGGAGTAGGCATAGGAAACCATGAACAAGAAATCGAATATTTGATTCCCGTACGTGAGTGACACGTTTGTTTTGTGTTGGAACGGCAGGTAGGAACTGTGTCATTTTCACAAACATAATCAACGAGATCAGTCCGAAGATTGTGTTTAACATGAAGATTAAATTTTCTTCATGTGAGTGTTATCAAGAAAGATGATGGTAGTTTGGACGATACGGTATACCGAAAACCGACGCACACAAACCGTGACCTACACGGGGATTCGAACCACCACCCACAACAAAAGCGAGGCATCGTAAAAGCGCTGGCAGATAGATCAAGGAAAATCTTCGAAGTTGCTGGACGCAGAATCAAAACATCTCACCTTTACATTGGTCAAGAATGGTTATGGCTCGCTGAGGTAAAAAGAGCGTTAAGAACACACCGTAGGAATCATAGCGATTCTCAAGCGCCGATGAAATGGGAAGTTTTCCTGTCTTTCATTAAGGACGTTAGTGACGACATAGGAAAAATCTTGAAAAAGCCGAACGTCACGTTAATCTACAAACCCAACTGGAACATATAAGATCACCTAAAATCGGCCAAGGGTGCTAGCCATCCGCTGAAAAAAGCAGAAATTTGGAGGATTCCCTGTATTTGCGAGAACGTATACGTGGTACTACAAAAAGAATGATCAAAAAGCTACTAGAAGAACACATGGGCAATTGCAGAAGAGGGGAGAGTGACAGATCAGCTGTTGTGGAACATGCTTTGCAGACAGGAGACCATCAGATCCATTTTGACAGGACCAGTGCTGACAGGCACAAGTAGATACCATGAATGACTATACAGAGAGGCGACAGTTACTGTAAAACACCCCAGGAATTTCAATACGAATGAGGAGGGCGTGGAACTGAGTGACATCTGGATTCCGGTGCTGGAGAAGATGTGCACCAGTCTTCGACCAGGGGTTCTTCCCTCGCGAGGTGATAGCAACCGCGGACGGCTTATGTCGATAGCGGCCAACTGTGCTCAAGTATTCAGGCGCATGCTAAGTCGTAATGTAAGCAAGCATGAGCGCAAATGCTCTGCAGGAGGAAGCACGGCGCATCCACTCCGGCCGGCGCTAAAGGTTTTCAATCTTCAAGCTTATAGCTCGGTATGAGAAGACGTAAGAAGCAGAACAGAATAAATGTTTAGGCCTCTTGGAAGAGCCGGCCGGGGTGGCCGTGCGGTTCTAGGCGCTACAGTCTGGAGCCGAGCGATCGCTACGGTCGCAGGTTCGAATCCTGCCTCGTGCATGGATGTGTGTGATGTCCTTAGGTTAGTTAGGTTTAATTAGTTCTAAGTTCTAGGCGACTGATGACCTCAGAAGTTAAGTCGCATAGTGCTCAGAACCATTTTGAACCTCTTGCACGATCAGGAAGTAGTACTAAGGCAGCGTTCCAACTTCAATAGTAACATTACCATTTAACTATCGAGGCGGTACTTTCGGAGCATATCTCATATGGTGTCATTGATTAATAGAGTTAATTAACAATTTTAAATATGAGATGATTTATTTATTCGGTGTGTAGCGACCCTGACAGTCCAGTGTTACACCAAAAGTCAGAATTTTTCAAATTATTTATCTGAGCTGACAACTAAATACTAACCGAATTTAGCAGGACAATTCTGAACCAGACTAGGAAATAAATCGACGGCCATGTATCTGTCAAACGTGTTCTACACTGTTGTCAGTTCTCCAGTAGACGAGCGACCGGAGGAATACGTTTGCTCAGCTAACAGCTGTGAAACTCTTGTTTCGAAGACTCGGCGACGCCGGCTGCTACTGCGTTTAGTGACAGCCGAGATTCCGAAGCATATCTCAATGATTTTCAGCTAAATCATAGGTACGAATAATATCCAGTCACATCGACTATAGCTTAAATATTATACATAAAGTGCAGGGGGAATTATTTAGACGGCCCTCCTCTTTAGTATATGTCGTAATAATTTTTTCCGCTTAACTGAGAAACTCATTCGCCACACGCGATTCACTTTCTCCTATTTTCCTGCACCACTCGTGATTATCTCGTAAACATTATGTAGAGATGTGACTTTCTCTTCTTCGTTCATTAAGAACTCATAAACAATTTTTCTTAGCGTTGCTTCCATTGGAATGACACAAGATTTCAAACAGGGAAGCCAAGTGGGCTCAGAAGGCCGTAAAGACCAACCCTGCGAGTGTGCTCGCAGCTAACTGTATTTGTTCAAATGGCTCTGAGCACTATGGGACTCAACTGCTGAGGTCATTAGTCCCCTAGAACTTAGAACTAGTTAAACCTAACTAACCTAAGGACATCACAAACATCCATGCCCGAGGCAGGATTCGAACCTGCGACCGTAGCGGTCTTGCGGTTCCAGACTGCAGCGCCTTTAACCGCACGGCCACTTCGGCCGGCCAACTGTATTTGTGCTTCAGATAACACGAAAGGAGAAGCAGCTGTCGTGAGCACGTCTAAAAAGGAACAAAAAGCGATGACCGTATTACCTCTGTTGTCTGAGTGAACGCAAAATGCGTCTTCGAATTGCTGTGTCAACTCGCAGTGCACTTCAGTGGAGGGAAACCAGGATACCAGTAAGAGACCCATCAGTCTGAGTTTGGGGGCTAGTTTCTACTCAGAGGTTTGCAGCTGGCGATGTTTCCTTTACCAGTAGTTCCTGATTTTTTATACTAGCGAAGCCTACAGGGTATCAGAAACTTCGTATGAGAACTGAATAGTGTAATTATTAAAACAGACTACTACGTTAAATAGTACTAAAGTTGTGGTTGAAAATGACTTAGTAGGTGACCATAACTGTAACTTCCTTTTATCGTCTGATGACCTGTAGAACGGGCCCAAACTGCTCTGAAAACAGTGTTGTCTGCCATGTGAAAGCTCAAAGGTGGTGTTGTATCGACTCATGCGCCAAACTCTTCAATATTTTACGGGATCATCTCTTCGTATCAACCTTTCGCTTACTGCGGTAACTCGTTGCTTGCTGCAGTTATTGTGTTAGTTCCCAGTGCCGGTACCAGAGAAGTTTTCCACACACGCGACTTATCACAAGGCGCCCACCCTCTCTATCATGTTCCCTGGTGTGTTCTCATTCGTTTTTGGTACCAATTGCGATATGCGCAATATACTAACGCTGCATTTGGGAGCCAGAGGAGCAGAAAGCGGCCGCTACTTGATTGAGAGTCCTGTGTATAAATCTCACTGCTACGGCGCCTCTGGCACCCGTCTGAACTTGGCACCCCAAGCGGCGGCATGTGTCGCTTAGGTATGAAACCGCCTCTATTAATTCGGATGATCATTTGCATAAAAAAGCTTATCGCCTGGCACACAAGCGAAATGATGGTCTCTGCACATGTTGTGTGTGCTACAATTTTATAAATAATCAGTTCACTGCCACCAAGCTTTCAATGTTCGGAAAGTCGGCAAATTCTGCATGTACGTTCTCCACAGAATAACACATTTTTGTAGACACATTTCCGTCTACAACTCACTTTCGATGACCACCTCGAATTCACACGTTAAAAAAGCTAAAAAAAACTGCCGAGAGCCGAGGTTCTAGTTGCTCCTCAGTGTTTTATCGCACTAGAAAGTGCCTAATGTATTCTAACTATTGGTGTGGCTCATTATAAAACGTTTACCGAGGAATTTCGACTCTTTACAATTTTTGTGACACAATGACATTTTCATTTGAAAACCGAAAAGAGGAGAGTCGATTCATTTCGCATGTAGTTTCACAAAAGAATAATGAAAACCGTCTGATAAGATAATAAATCAGGAGCTTAGCTGCATAAACAAGGACAAAAGGAATAAAATGAAAACATTAACTAAAGCAGGGTGACAGAACAAGTATTAAGACAGAAGGAGAAAACATCCATGGTACAAGAGAGGGCCGTAGAGGTTAAACGCTGTAGTGGAAGACAGATACTGAAATACATACATCATGTAACTGAAAACGTTTAGTGCGAATCGAAAGGTTGGCAGAGCAGAAGTCATGACGAGATGCATTAAATCATTCAGAAGACTGGACGAAACAAAACACTTCATTAGAGAATATTGTATATGTTGTTGCTGTTACTGCAGTTGTGGTCTTCAGTCCGAAGACTTGTTTGAAGCAGTTCTCTCCGCTAACCGAACAAGTCCGTGATCTCTGCATAAGTGCTAACCTGCTGCCACTCGGATCTGCTTCCCATGTTCAAACCGTGGTTTTCTCGGCTGTTCCCCTGCCCCCTACCTCGTACACACCTCCATCCATTACCAAAGCACAATTCCTTGATGCCTCAGGACCTGCCCTATCAGACGATCTTTACTGTTAGTCAAGTTACAAAATAAATAACTTTCCTTCCCAAATCGATTCGAAACCTCCTGATTGTCTGATTTACTGTTCTGATCTTCAGCATTCTTCTGAAGCAACACATTTCCGTTCTTTATTTTCTTCTTGTCTGAACCACGTTTCAGTTCCGTTTATGATTACACTCCAGACAAATACCTTCCGAAATGACGTTCCAGCGTTTAAATGTATATTGTATGTGTACTAGTTTCTCATTTCCAGAAACGTTTTTCTTGATCTTGCACCATGGTTTTTCCATCCTGTCTGCAACAGCATCCTCATTTATGTTGTTGCTTCGAAGGAAAACGTATCTACTGCTTTCGGTATCCTGTTTCCTGATCTAATTCCCTCCGTACCACCTGGATTAATTCAACTCCATTTAATTATCCTTGTTCCGCTTCTGTTAATATTTATCATATCACCTTTCTTCACCACGCTATCCCAGCAGTCAACTATTCTTCTACCTCTATATCCGTTAGCGACAGAATTACAATGTCATTGTCGAAACGCAAGTTTTTCTATTTTTTCCTCTGCGCTTTAATTTCCTTTACAAATTTACCCTTGGTACCCTTGACAGGTTGACGAATGCATCGATAGAATAATATTGGCACTAGACTACAATATTCTCTCACTGTCTTCTCAACAACCGTATCCTTCATCTCCTTCAAACATAGTCTAGTTTGTATACAAGTTGAAAATAACCTTAGGCTCCCTGTATTTTATTTCTGCTGCATTCAGAATATCAGTGTGTCCTCCACTGAACATTGTCAAATGTTTTCTTAAAATCGAAGAGTTTTAGAAAGATAAGTTTACCTTTCATCGGTCTACTTTCTAAGATAGGGTTAGTATTACCTCAGGTCTCCTTACATTTCTCTGTAATCCAAACTGATATTCCCTGCGCCCCGCTTTCTCTAGTTATTTTCTTTGATACGCCTGTAAATAATTTATTTTGGGCCATGACCTATGAGGCCGTTTGATCAGTAATAACCTCGTCTGTCAGGAGCTGCCACCTTTGGCTTTCGAATTATGACATTTTTCTTGAAGTTTGAGGAAATTTGCAAATCCGATGGAATAGTTTGGTCATGGTATATTGTCCGGAGTATCTCTATAATTTTGAGGAAATGTCTACTTAAAATGCCTTTTTTCGACTAAAATGATTCAGCACTCCGTCAGTTCAGTTCAGTATCTCATCTCTTATCCCGGGATTTTGTTTATATATCACTAAGGTTGCTGTCAGTAGTAAGCCAGGCAGCAATAATTCTTAACCAAAGGGATTTAGTTTCCATAGGAATTTGCATTCAAGTAAACGAACAGTAGACAGTGTAAACAATTTATTTACCTGCTATGTTAAGGTGCCTGTGTGTGGAGTTATGAGGTGTCGCTGCAATTAAGATATAGTTTAACAGATTTTACCCTGTCAAAGATAAAGTATGAATAATAATGAAGCACGAACAGCTGTTGTTGAATTGTGTCCAGCAAATGAGCCTAGCAGTTAGCAGTAAATAAGAGACAAAAAAATTAGAACAGCTACTGAAGAATGGTAACACCGAAATAATTCGCTCTAATCTTAATTTATAGTGTGTTGGCTGCAATTCGTAAATATGAAAACTATTCGTAATTACTATTTAACTTCGATCCCTAGTTTCAAAAATGAAAGCACAATTCCTTTGCCTGCTCATTTATTTAACTATGCCGCTGCCTGCTCCATGAATTGCAAAAGCAATTGGGAGACGCACAAGATACAGTTTAACGGTCCCTAGCTAGAGCTATAACGTCCTGAAGTATATTTGGCAAAACTGTGACATTCGAATTACTTTCCGAGGGGAAGAGAATTATCCTTCTCTATTTACCTATAGTTTCATGTCATTTTGAATAAATATTGTGAATGGATCACTTAAGGAATGACTTTAAGATATGAACTTTATGTTTTTGAGTCCCGGAAGCTCGGTCGAAATTGACACTACGACCACTCTAGTCTTTTACATTCTGTACTATCCGTCTTATCCTTCACTAGGTCAAAGAGAGAGCTGCATGCGACAGTTGTTCGCTAGCGCATAGATAGAGTGTTCACCCTTGAAAGAGCAGACTGTGGTAGCTGTCGGTTGCAATCTCACGGGGAACTAGATTTTTGCTTCTCCTCTCACAAAGTTACTGAAATATGGCACTAGGATAAGGCAGGATTCGGTGTAGACAGGGCCTTACTCAGTTTCCGTTAATTGCTCAGTTAAAAAAAAAACAAAAACAAAAAAAAAGAAAAGACGTACACTTTATTTGAAACCAATTTCAATAAGGTTGACAACAGGGAACAATTATCAAATTTGACTGTTAAGACACAGTATCTAATAAGATTCTTAAGCAAGTTGCACTCACGGCTGAAGGCCTTATTGACCAGAAATTCAAATTATTTGTCGGTTAGAGGCCCAAATAGTAACAACTCAAAAACAGTTTGACAGCTGAAGGCATGGATAGCAAATTCTTAAATACAGTTAAACTTCTCCAAGAGATACTAAAATATTTTTTTAAAAAAACGCAATCATCAAAATTTCACTATTAAGAGACAATATCTAGTTAAATATTCTTAAGACAAATTGCATTCACGGCTGAAGACCTTATCGACCAGAAATTCAAATTACTTGTCGGCTGAAGGCCCCAATAGTAATAACTCAAAATTAAAATATTTTTTTTTAGAGAGAAAAACAATGTGATCAAACCAAGAGAAAAGTGGGCTTCAGACAGTGCTCCAAGGATCGGCCGAGGAAAGTCGCTCAACCTTGTAACCGATGAGACATGCAGCCAAGAGTTGTATTCACCTAACAAAATGGCAACTCAAACTAGTGGCAGTTTAAAGGCAGACCAAGACTCTTGCAAAATCTACCTAACGTCTTATAACCAATACAACGATGGAATAACCAAGGCAAGGCGGAACCGGCGGACAGTACTGCGTCTTCAGAATCCACTGTATAGATCATCCAGAAGCAGAAGGAACCAGTACAACCAATGTAGTCCAAAAGAAACAACATATCCGGACGACAATGAGGGAGGCTGTCGAACTACGTGCCTTACCGGACACCAGCGGCCAGGCAAGGAAAGGTACACTCTGCGAAAATATGCTAACCTCCAGGGCAGGTAACTGGGGCACTAGTGGCCACTAGGCAGAACAAATACCGCTGGTTGAACACGAATTAACACAAGGTATTCCATGATTAATAATAAGAAGCAGAGGATGGCTGACTAATTTCGCCAAGTACAAACACTCCGCTCACAGCTCTTTGTCTCAGCGAGCCTGCGAGCAGTAAGGCGCGAACAAATTGCATGATCTCAAAATAGTTGACGTTTCACTACCGAGTTTACTCAACTCAAACGCCCCAGGTCCAGTAGACAACGAGGCCCTCACAACTAGCTGAGCTCTTTTTTTTCTAATAGTCTTTTAACTGGATTTCGTCATGTGTCTGTTTACACTGTGACACTTCTGCAATTTCAGGGTAATCCTGTAATGCTACTTCAGCATGACCATAGGCTGCAAACAGTTACATACTACTTTTGTACCAAAAATAAATAATGCCATGCTAATTTGTGACGATTGTGTTATGGGTAATTTGTTTTATTATAGGAGACTTCTGTTGTAAGGTTACCATACTGAGTTGCAGGTAATTTGTATTTATACAATGTATAATTCATAGCGTTTTTGCGTTAATTTATTGAACACTGCAATAAACATAAGGAATAAGGTAATCATAAGCAACGTAGTCTGCCACATTATCTAACTTGCTTCATTTTCTTCACTGATTTGTGAGTAGTGTTTTCGTCTTTAAGAAAGATTTCCTCACACAGTTTCTTTTCTGATTTGAAACAGTGTGCTCTTTGAAGCTTGTGAAACATGTTGTGGATGTTGTCTTTTTGTGTTATTATATGTTACAAGCGGTGCTTTATGGTGTAATATTAAAAAGAATAATTTTTACTCTTAAGTTGTTATTTGTACCACGTGATTATAAAAAAGCAAATGACTTATTGGGAATGAGTTACAAGTTTGCAATACACGTAAGACATTAATGATGAACTGTCAACTTGTAGAATATGTTTGGCAACTAAATGATCATCGACGTACTTCCTGGTGCGTTTCTGCCCTACTAAATCAAATAATATTGCTTTGTTATTTCCAGTAAGCAATCTGAATGTCTCACTTAAGGTGTAACATTGGAGTCTCATTTATTATTTGATTCCAGGAAGGCCTTTCCACACAATCGGTAACTGATCCTATATTTAACGTTACCAAGTACCTCTGTTAATCAACAATACCACAGGGATGACGGACTCCTAGCAGAACTACCTCGCTAGTAATGTCGTAACGTAGCCGCTTTGTGAAGAGGAACAATGGATTAGCCCTGCGTTCTAACCTCGCAAGAGGGTTTCCCATTTCGTTTGTCCTTTTACGTCTTGTCTTAACGAGCTACAAACTTTCAGATCGACAGCAACTAAGAAAATCTTAACATCAGCGTCATAAGTGTTATCACAATTTTGATTTATTACCCGATAGATCTAAACGTGAAAAATTAAAGACACTGTGACATTCATTCCTTGTTTAAAGTTATATTTTTCGCTTACGCCGACACACAACTTCGTTTTTATAAATATCCAGTTCTGTAGACCATTGTTAAAAAATTATATAGCTTCAACCACTTGTTGAGCAGATATATTTTTTTTTTAACATTGACATTCACAACCACGACCTCTCATCCGATATGGATAGAATCAAAGTTCTGTAGATCATGTTTGACCTTGAATAATTTGTTAACTGTGTTTCTTTTTGGCTCTGCTCTCACGGCGTTGTTTATATGATATTTTCGTGCTAATCCCGAAATGCTTCTTCGATAAGACACCGGACTTCACTAGAACAGACCGCACCAGGCTCAAAAGTATGTGATATCTTGTTATTGCATGACGGTTGGGGCTGGCTCATGTTAAAGATAGTTTGGTTCTGTTAAATTAGACTTTTGTTATAATCGTGTTTTGCTAAGTTGTAATTCATTTGTAACAGAACATAGCATGTTATATAGTTTTTTTCGTTGATTTACCGAATATAACAGAAAAGTATAAGAGGAATTAATTATCAATAACATAGCTCCATCCCTTTGTTAACAAAAAACAGGCTGGCGATGGTCAGGCAGTTTTTGGATTACACGCTTGCAGGAAACTACTAGTTAGGAGATAAAGATGTGGTCAATCTAAGTTTGAAGTGCATTTTCGCCCACAAAGTAGTTTTCTTGAGATATGTTCCATAATGAGCGAAAAGGAAACACGTCTGAGGGCTTGAAGGCGAAGAGAATAGGGATTACTTTCCAGCCATGTTCATCGATATGTTCGTTTGTGAAATCAGCAGAGTGTAGATGAGCGTTCCCGTACAGTGTCAACACTGGCTCCAGTTTCCTCGGTCGCTTGTCATATGTTTCGTCTGTAAGGCGCCTCAGTTGTTGCAACAAGTGTCAGCTGCGATGGACACATCTTTGAGATACAGTTGTTAGTACAGAACCTCTTGATTGTGCCACATACGGATGAAGTTATATTGAGGACTCACACTGGCATATGTTACCGTGGTGGTTTTTTTTTTTTTTTACGGGCCAACCGATATTTTTTGTCTATTAAGTTAATACGCAACCATCTAAATTCCCGTCTGACCATCCTGATGATTATGTACTTTTCCGTTATTTCCTTAAATCGACTTCTTTGCCATTTGTCGATCGTCCGTCTATCTGTCCACCTGTTAAGACCTTTTCTTCTCAGGAACGGGTAGAGATGTTGAGTTGAAACGTATTTCAAATTCCAATGTCTAATTTTGTACACTGCCAATTGACCTTGAAGTTCTAGTTCAGCGCAATCAAAAGATACGGCAGTGTGCAGTGATCCCTTTTTCTCAAGAACCGATGGGAGTATCAAGTTTAAATTAATGTCAGATACTAAGGTCTACGGTCCCTTGGGGGAGTAAACAATTTGAGCTAAGTGAATGCAATCAAAAATGTGGGGTATATGTCATATATTTGGAGACTCGCAAAGTCACGCGTCAAATTTTATAGACGAAGAATGTAGAGTCACGTTGGTTCTGCTGGTGTAGCTGTGTAGTCCAGAAGCCGAGGGAGTCGATTCTCGGTCGGAACTCCAATTTTTTGAACCTCTTTCTAATCTAGCCATCACCTTCCATCTATTTGAGGAGTCTGCGTTAAGCGGAAAGTCCCTTTGGCTCTGATTGATAACTGGAGTAGGTTACGGAACCCAAGTCGCCGAAGTGGTTTTGAGAAGGTATACTTATTTACGCTTTCAATGATTTTAGTTTTTTTGTTTTATGAAGATCAACGTCTTTTACTTTCAAAAAGTGCATATTTTTAACGTTAGCTACAACATTTTGCCCAAGTAGTAGACATTTATTTTTGTTCTCTATTATGTTAAAAACAGAGCATTCACTTATTTGATTCATTGAGCAATGGAATTAGGAGTAATGATGATGACGAAGGTACTTCCAGAGAGACACTTACGTCGAGCGTAAGGAAGGACCCTAGGGAGGAAAGAGGCCCGAATAGAAACAAAAAAGGAAAAGGCTTATTGGAAAAAAAAGAGTGGCGCCCAATGGAAAGACTTGCATCATGGCATTCAGCCACAGGAAACTATTGTTATCATTATCTTCATCATCATCATGATCATAATCATTATTATGATATTATTGTTTAGAAACATAAGTAAATTTGAACCGAATCCTCAAAACCAGATTCCTACTCGCACTTGTGCAGATTTTTAGATGCACTGTGCCCTGGTGGTTTACATACAGTAATACCCTTTACATAATATTCCACGTAAGAAAAAGTCGAAGAGCCGATACCTACGTAATTATATCAGACTAAACGCTGTTTAAAAAAATGTAATGATGAGAGTATGGTTGATATCTGGTATTTGCGTTCGTAGTGAGCGATATATACACTCCTGAAAATTGAAATAAGAACACCGTGAATTCATTGTCCCAGGAAGGGGAAACTTTATTGACACATTCCTGGGGTCAGATACATCACATGATCACACTGACAGAACCACAGGCACATAGGCAACAGAGCATGCACAATGTCGGCACTAGTACAGTGTATATCCACCTTTCGCAGCAATGCAGGCTGCTATTCTCCCATGGAGACGATCGTAGAGATGCTGGATGTAGTCCTGTGGAACGGCTTGCCATGCCATTTCCACCTGGCGCCTCAGTTGGACCAGCGTTCGTGCTGGACGTGCAGACCGCGTGAGACGACGCTTCATCCAGTCCCAAACATGCTCAATGGGGGACAGATCCGGAGATCTTGCTGGCCAGGGTAGTTGACTTACACCTTCTAGAGCACGTTGGGTGGCACGGGATACATGCGGACGTGCATTGTCCTGTTGGAACAGCAAGTTCCCTTGCCGGTCTAGGAATGGTAGAACGATGGGTTCGATGACGGTTTGGATGTACCGTGCACTATTCGGTGTCCCCTCGACGATCACCAGTGGTGTACGGCCAGTGTAGGAGATCGCTCCCCACACCATGATGCCGGGTGTTGGCCCTGTGTGCCTCGGTCGTATGCAGTCCTGATTGTGGCGCTCACCTGCACGGCGCCAAAAACGCATACGACCATAATTGGCACCAAGGCAGAAGCGACTCTCATCGCTGAAGACGACACGTCTCCATTCGTCCCTCCATTCACGCCTGTCGCGACACCACTGGAGGCGGGCTGCACGATGTTGGGGCGTGAGCGGAAGACGGCCTAACGGTGTGCGGGACCGTAGCCCAGCTTCATGGAGACGGTTGCGAATGGTCCTCGCCGATACCCCAGGAGCAACAGTGTCCCTAATTTGCTGGGAAGTGGCGGTGCGGTCCCCTACGGCACTGCGTAGGATCCTACGGTCTTGGCGTGCATCCGTGCGTCGCTGCGGTCCGGTCCCAGGTCGACGGGCACGTGCACCTTCCGCCGACCACTGGCGACAACATCGATGTACTGTGGAGACCTCACGCCCCACGTGTTGAGCAATTCGGCGGTACGTCCACCCGGCCTCCCGCATGCCCACTATACGCCCTCGCTCAAAGTCCGTCAACTGCACATACGGTTCACGTACACGCTGTCGCGGCATGCTACCAGTGTTAAAGACTGCGATGGAGCTCCGTATGCCACGGCAAACTGGCTGACACTGACGGCGGCGGTGCACAAATGCTGCGCAGCTAGCGCCATTCGACGGCCAACACCGCGGTTCCTGGTGTGTCCGCTGTGCCGTGTGTGTGATCATTGCTTGTACAGCCCTCTCGCAGTGTCCGGAGCAAGTATGGTGGGTCTGACACACCGGTGTCAATGTGTTCTTTTTTCCATTTCCAGGAGTGTATATGAGGAAATCTTAAATACATACATCAGCTCACAATCACAAGTGGAAATCCACACTTCCAGCAGGAATATTCTCATCCAGTTCGAACAGCTGGCTGTTACGTGAATTTATTTCGGTGATTATAAAATCAAGTGAATAAAATGCATTGGTTAGACAGCTAGTGAGTATAGATGTGGACGAACAACAAAATGAATGTATCGAGCAGGCGGAAGTCAACCTCCGTAGAATCAGAAATCTCCTTCAGTGTGGAGCATCCTTCTTTACGACACAATCAGGAATCAATCGTCTGTGTGGATTGGTTGTCTGTTGGAAGTTTTAGCTACGTGTACCTAAAGGCAAGGTTCTATTCAAATCAGGAAATCATTTGCAACAAGCACAAGAAGACCCTCCTCATCTTTGCTTCCCTTCTCTACCTACTTTAAAAGACTTGGTGTGGATTGTGCGGTAGTTACTCCAGGTAGAAACTATGTCACGATCTTGCTTTCTTACAAGATTTTCTTTTTTTTATTAATGATGACTTGTCTTGTAAGGCAAATGGGTAATTATTTCTTACTGTATCAATTTGGAGATACGAAAACATTGATGCTGGAATAGGATTCGTACTAAGATCTCTCCTTTCACTTGGTTTGACGCCTTTGAGACGATGCAGTTCCATCGTTTCATTGTGTCCTCAAGATTCCGAATTCTTCAAGGTTTGTCCGTTAGAATCATGATATGGCATAAAACTTTAAATTTTAACTTATAGCATGCGCACACGAGACTACAGGTGACCAATAGTTATGATTTTTAACACCTACCAGTGCATTTTCAACAATAACAGTTTTTACTGGTTTCGACTCCGATTTAGACATAGAACTTTCCGTCGTATCACTTCATGTTAAAACATGCCACTCTTATTTACTAGTGAAGAGTAATTCGGTAGTCAACGTCACTTTGTGTCAGTCAGCGAAGAAAAGATAAGAGCTCGACTCCCAGCCAGCACATAACTTTACGTCATGTTATTTCCAGTTCAGACATGTTCACATCTAGCTACTGGTGAAATAAAC
This sequence comes from Schistocerca nitens, assembly GCF_023898315.1. Lineage (NCBI taxonomy): Eukaryota > Metazoa > Arthropoda > Insecta > Orthoptera > Acrididae > Schistocerca > Schistocerca nitens. The sequence continues at coordinate 348,329,606 of NC_064619.1, forward strand.
CGATTTTTAAAATCTGTTAGTGACTAGAAATCAATGAGAATACGTGCTGGGCTCAAATCCCGATGGGTGAAAACTTTCTCGTCTCGTCATTTCATTTTCAGGCTGTTCTCTATTGGTGAAAATTTACAATTTCAAACATTTAATTCTACTTAGTTAATAATCCGATTAGGTGCTGAGTTCGAATCCCGTTAAAATATAAGACATTATGCCTGGTCATTTCAAGTTTAAACCTGCGCGCGCACACTTTGTTACTTATGATGACAATGATATTTAAGATCTTTCGTGGTTAGTTCAAAGGAACAAAAGTCACTGGATTGCCTGGCGGGTCCCAGTCCAGGGCAAAAATTTTCGTAATGTAATTTGGAGTTAAGACTTTCTTTTTCAAATGTCACTTCCAGTAACAAATTCAGTTTATACGCTTAATGTTTGTGTCACAACTAATAACATGTTGTTGTTGTTGTGGTCTTCAGTCCTGAGACTGGTTTGACGCAGCTCTCAATGCTACTCTATCCTGTGCAAGCTTCTTCATTTTCCAGTACCTACTGCAGCCTACATCCTTCTGAATCTGCTTAGTGTATTCATCTCTTGGTCTCCCTCTACGATTTTTACCCTCCACGCTGGCCTCCAATACTAAATTGGTGATCCCTCGATGTCTCAGAACATGTCCTACCAACCGACCCCTTCTTCTAGTCAAGTTGTTCCACAAGCTCCTCTTCTCCCCAATTCTATTCAATATCTCCTCATTAGTTATATGACCTACCCATCTAATCTTCAGCATTATTCTGTAGCACCACATTTCGAAAGCTTCTATTCTCTTCTTGTCCAAACTATTAATTGTCCATGTTTCACTTCCATACATGGCTACACTCTATACAAATACTTTCAGAAACGATTTCCTGACACCTAAATCTATACTCGATATTAACAAATTTCTCTTCTTTAGAAACGCTTTCCTTGCCATTGCCAGTCTACATTTTATATCCTCTCTACTTCGACCATCATCAGTTAATTTGCTCCCCAAATAGCAAAACTCCTTTACTACTTTAAGTGTCTCATTTCCTAATCTAATTCCCTCAGCATCACCCGACTTCATTCGACTACATTCTATTATCCTCGTGTTGCTTTTGTTGATGTTCATAATATACCCTCCTGCCAAGACACTGTCCATTCCGTTCAACTGCTCTTCCAATTCCTGTGTTGTCTCTGACAGAATTACAATGTCATCGGCGAACCTCAACGTTTTTATTTCTCCTCCGTGGACTTTAATACCTACTCCTAATTATTCTTTTGTTTCCTTTACTGCTTGCTCAATATACACATTGAATAACGTCGGCGAGAGGCTACAACACTGTCTCACTCCCTTCTCAACCACTGCTTCCCTTTCATACACCTCGACTCTTATAACTGCCATCTGCTTTCTGTACATAGCACTTCGGGCTCTGTATTTTACCTCTGCCATCTTCAGAATTTGACAGATAGTATTCCAATCAACATTGTCCAAAGCTTTCTCTAAGTCAACAAATGCTAGAAAGATAGGTTTGCCTTTCCTTAATCTTTCTTCTAAGATAAGACGTAGGGTCAGTTTTGATTCACGTGTTCCAACATTTCTACGGAATCCATTCGTCTGTATAGAATATGCGTTAGTATTTTGCAGCTGTTGCTTATTAAACTGATAATGCAGTAATTTTCACATCTGTCAACACCTGCTTTCTTTGGGATTGGCGTTATTATATTCTTTTTGAAGTCTGAGGGTATTTCGCCTGTCTCATACATCTTGCTCACCAGATGGTAGGGTTTCGTCAGGACTGGCTCTCCCAAGGCTGTCAGTAGTTCTAATGGAATGTTCTCTGCTCCGGGGGCCTTGTTTCGACTCAGGTCTTTCAGTGCTCTGTCAAACTCTTCACGCAGTATCATATCCCCAATTTCATCTTCATCTACATCCTCTTCCATTTCCATAATATTGTCCTCAAGTACTTCGCCCTTGTATAGACCCTCTATATACTCCTTCCACCTTTCTGTTTTCCCTTCTTTGCTTAGAACTGGATTTCCGTCGAAGCTCTTGATATTCATGCATGTGGCTCTCCTTTCTCCAAAGGTCTCTTTAATATTCCTGTAGGCAGTATCAATCTTACCCCTAGTGAGATAAGCCTCTACATCCTTACATTTGTCCTCTAGCCATCCCTGCTTAGCCATTTTGCACTTTCTGTCGATCTCATTTTTGAGACGCTTGTATTCCCTTTTGCCTGCTTCATTTACTGCATTTTTATATTTTCTCCTTTCATCAATTAAATTCAATATTTCTTCTGTTACCCAAGGATTTCTATTAGCCCTCGTCTTTTTACCTACTTGATCCTCTGCTGCGTTCACTACTTCATCCCTCAGAGCTACCCATTCTTCTTCTACTGTATTTCTTTCCCCCATTCCTGTCAATTGTTCTCTTATGCTCTCCCTGAAACTCTCTACAACCTCTGGTTTAGTTTATCCAGGTCCCATCTCCTTAAATTCCCACCTTTTTGCAGTTTCTTCAGTTTTAATCTACAGTTCATAACCAATAGATTTTGGTCAGAGTCCACGTCAGCCTCTGGAAATGTCTTATATTTTAAAACCTGGTTCCTAAATCTCTGTCTTACCATTATATAATCTACTGATACCTTTTAGTATCTCCAGGGTCCTTCCATGTATAGAACATTCTTTCATGATTGTTAAACCAAGTGTTAGCTATGATTAAGTTATGCTCTGCGCAAAATTCTACCAGCCGGCTACCTCTTTCATTTCTTAGCCCCAATCCATATTCACCTACTATGTTTCCTTCTCTACCTTCTCCTACTCTTGAATTCCAGTCACCCATGACTATTAAACTTTCGTCTTCCTTCACTACCTGAATAATTTCTTTTATCTCATCACACATTTCATCAATTTCTTCATCTGCAGAGCTAGTTGGCACATTAACTTGTACTACTGTAGTAGGCGTGGGCTTCGTGTCAATCTTGGCCACAATAATGCGTTCACTGTGCTGTTTGTAGTAGCTTACCTGTACTCCTAATTTTTTATTCATTATTAAACCTACTCCTGCATTACCCCTATTTGAATTTGTATTTATAACCCTGTATTCACCTGCCCAAAAGTCTTGTTCCTCCTGCCACCGAACTTCACTAATTCCCACTATATCTAACTTTAACCTATCAATTTCCCTTTTTAAATTTTCTAACCTACCTGCCCGATTAGGGGATCTAACATTCCACTCTCCGATCCGTAGAACGCCAGTTTTCTTTCTCCTGATAACAACGTCCTCTTGAGTAGTCCCCGCCCGGAGATCCGAATGGCGGACTATTTTACCTCCAGAATATTTTACCCAAGAGGACGCCATCATCATTTAATCATACAGTAAATCTGCATGTCCTCGGGAAAAATTACGGCTGAAGTTTCCCCTTGCTTTCAGCCGTTCGCAGTACCAGCACAGCAAGGCCGTTTTGGTGAATGTTACAAGGCCAGATCAGTGAATCATCCAGACTGTTGCCCCTGCAACTGCTGAAAAGGCTGCTGCCCCTCTTCAGAAACCACACGTTTGTCTGGCCTCTCAACAGATACCCCTCCGTTGTGGTTGAACCTACGGTACGGCTATCTGTAACTTTGAGGCAGCACGCAAGCCTCCCCACCAACGGCAAGGTCCATGGTTCATGGGGGGGGGGGGGGGGGAGTAATAACATGCTTTAAGATATTTGCAATATCGTTACATTAATTATCATCTGGTATGATAGCCGTACATAGCACTTTGTCTTGTGATCTCTGGAAGTAACCACTTTGTACGATCAAACAACTGTACCGAAAAGTGAATAGGGGACCTGCAAGACAGTTACGTTACGTGAGCTGCATATAAATCAGACTAAATACAATGCAGTTCTTTCGGATACATTTTAGCATGGCAGGCCATGGCTTCACATATATAATGTATGTTCTAAACCAAGAAATCTAAGAAAGCAGAACGTTTCAAGAAATGAGTAGGCGTTGAAGCAGTACGGTTGCCTAATTGATGATCACCTTCAATTTGTAACACTTTACTCGAGCTCGGCTTCTATTTACAGAGTTTGTAATGACAGAATCTAGCGCAAACAGGGTAAGTCTGAAATTGACGTAGTTGTTACCTGGCGGTTACAGTGCCATTTTGTATGATAATGAATGGTAAATCGGCAACATTATTGACGTATCAACGGAAAAAGTGCGCTCTGTTCAAATTTATGCATCCTGAAGGCCTGGATCAATCATTTTATTGACCCGAAAGACCGGATACTTGTTGGGGCTTTTCCTTCAGTATCATTATCAAGCCGAGAGTATGAGCTTCCAGAAAATGAACTACACAAAGTATCTGAAAAATTTCGAAAACGGGAAACTGCAGGATTAAAAAGTTTATAACTGAAATTTATATTACTTTTTGCTTTACACCTATATCAGATTTTCTTTCAGATTTTAGAATCGAACATAAGGTACATAGCAAGGCTTTGAAACGTAAATTAAGAAACCAAATCATAGGTTTGGGAACCTGGATGAAAATGCCCGTAACCGGTACTGCGTTACCCCTGTGGCGATAGGGTTGCGCGTTCACGTTCATGAACGTGTAAGGCCAACACAATACAGTGAGATATTGCTTGACAATTTAAAAAGGGGTAACTACATGCAACGAAACATGGAAACGAGGATGTTGCAATTTAGCCTGTTGCCGTAGTATATTCCCTCAAATTTCTCCATCATTTCCAGACACTGTTAAGGCACGATGGATAATAGTTCTTGAGGTTCTGGATGCTTGATGACATGCTCTTTCCTACTGTGATTAAATTGGAATCAGTTATGAGAAACAGAGCTTCTAACAGCAAATAGGATGTGATCTATTTTTGTAATTCTTATGGGAATGAAATTGGTAATGATTTTGTAGGAATTTGTAAAGCAGTTCGTGAATTATACTTTATATTGCAATAATTTATGTTCCTAAGTTGTTTTGGACAATGTTTCATATTTGTCATCTTTTTAATCAGCGAGGAATAACAATCGAAAATTAAAATTTATTCGCAGCACAATCTGTTCGGCTAATTTGTTTTGATTTACATAGCATTGTTTGTACACGTTGGAAATTAAACACACTGTTCTGGGAAGTGGGGATGGGTGGGGGGGGGGGAGGGATTAAAACACGTTGTTTCGAATGAGATGGGTTTTGAAGCTTTAATAGGAAACAGTATTTCTGAAAGACATGTTACCGTTTCAAAAAAGTCAATTTGTAGATTATTGGGAAATAGTAGCAGAACGAAATTTTGTATTTAACATCATTGCATATTATGTTTCATGTTCGGCAAGATTTTACTTTACGAGATATAAGATTCAAACGTTTTAATTTTATCGTGCCGCAATTTTACCTCCATATTTGATTCTAATCATCTAACAATGTCAGCCCGCGTTGAATAAATAATACACATTATTTTACGGCTCAAACCAGTGTTTTTCTAATGAGATCAATTTAGAGAATTTTTTTGCAACATCCGTTTGAATTTCGATCTTAATATTCTTCTCGTTATTATTCGAGACGTCAAAATTTCATTTCTTTCAACCAACTATTACGACAGATATAACAGCTCAAAGTCACCAGAAATTCACATGCCCTCTTCTCAAAATCATGAATGGAGTTAACCAAATGACTATATGTCGGTTAGTATTGCATCAACGAACGTTACACCTTACCGCTGCACTGGGGAGATGTGCAAATGTCCACATGAAACTGTAACGAAATCTGAGACGGTCGAGCAGGGAGGGCTAGACTAAATGACTCGGAATGACACTATTTCTAGAACAAAAGGAACTGTTCGATTAGTTACTGAGCGCTACGTTACACAACTCGTTCTGTTGACGAAATATTATGAATGTCATCAGACGATAAGGCTATTCCCAGCTAACCTTCTCTTTCTGCTACATGACGGTGAAAACTGGACAATCAGTTTCTTGCCTGTCAATGCACGATTCATAGAGTCGTATTTTAGAGTGCGGTGAAAACTGGACAACCAATTTCCTGCCTGTCAAGGCACGATTAATAGAGTCGTATTTGAGTGTGTCTCTAGAAGAGGGGTGTAAGACACCAACCTCTAATTGTCCTCATGATCCGATTGCGCAAGCATAACGTTCTAAGAAACTACATTTTACGTAGGCTACCTCACTTGCACTTCTGGGAAAAGTAATAAGTACACCTTAAGAAAATAAGAAAAGCGACATAGAAAAGAGGATAAATGCTTAAAAATTTGAATTTATCGCTATGTAACACCCTAACTGTTGCTTCCTACTAAATTGATTAAAAAACAGTTTAGTTTGACTTATCAAATTACTAAGGTCAGTAATCCTCCCATACGTATGAGGACACGGATCCGTAAATTTAGATTATGGCGAAAAATACATGTGACAAGGGAAGAGAGGGGCACAATAAGGACCTATTCGGCAACAAGTCCGAAGTCAAACACTGTCAGTGGAGATAGGCATATAAAGAGTAATGTGTACAGATCATGTGCGGAGATCTTAGAATGTCTAGAATTTCGAAATATGACAGAACTGAGAAACGGTTCCTAGTGGCGGAATATTTGTAGTGCGATGACTTCTTTTAATGTTACCATAGTTTCGTGATTCTTTCCTCAGTTTCCTAGAATTAATGTAATCTACGATTTAAGTAGGTCGTTGCCTTAGTACGTCACCATCGTTCTATTAAGTACAAGTTGGGTGGGATCACTGGTAAGAGTATTCCGACAAAAGCCATTTATTCCTCTTCTTAGTAATAGTGACCCTCTCACAATATTTATTTTAACCTATATCGTTGTAAGAAGTTCTTACAAAAATTTTAGTCCTCTGAATGAAACAAACTATCTGGTCAAAAGTATCTGAACGTCTGTTAGTTGACATTAATACGGTTTGTGTGGGCATCAGTCCTCTAGAACTTAGATCTACTTAAACCTAACTAACCTAAGGACATCACACACATCCATGCCCGAGGCAGGATTCGAACATGCGACCGTAGCGGTCGCGCGGTTCCAGACTGAAGCGCCTAGAACCTCTCGGCCACACCGGCCGGCAGACTAGAACTCATACCAAAGGTGTTCCATTGGGTTCAGGTCGGGATTCGTAAGGCCAATATGTTACAGTAATGTTGTTGTCCACAAGTCGTGGTCTCGCAGATGCTGTTTTATGACCGGTTACATTGTCTTGTTAATAGAATCATCGCTTCTAAACTATTCGTCTACAGTATCAAACGTAGAATGCTGCAAAACGTTTTCACATGTTTCCGCATTTAGCATTTTCTTAATGGGGTAAGTCGTCAAAGGGCCGACTTGGAGCGAGAGAGCCACCAGAGGACATTTTAATTTCCAGTGTCTATAAGTTTGCAATAAAATTCATAAAACGTAGTGAGCATGACCAGCAAGGATTAAGCATTCACACTCATAGCAATGGAAGTTCTAACATATAGCAAAATAATGTTTTTTGCATGTGAAATTTCTTCATTTTTTCACGTACTATTGACTACATTTGTTGCTACAGGTACACTTTTCTTCCGAAGTAAGAGATCCTTCGATGAATTTTGCACAGCATACAAATCATACTTATAGGTGTATGTAACTCTGGAATTTAATTAATTTATGCAAAAATGAATAAGCTGTTACATTTTAAACTCCATGTTTAGAGAAAACTCAAATTTTATAGTTAATTATCTCAATTTTTACCACAGTTTTTAATACATTTGGAAAATTTTGTAGTTTCATACAACAGTAGGTATGGTTTGTATTCTGTGCAAATAACATCAAAAAATCTCCCTTACTTATGTAGAAAAGTGTACCTATAGCAACAAATGCAGACAACAGTAAGGAAAAAATGATGAAATTCCAGATGTAAAAAAAAATCGTTTTTTAACTTCCACTGCTATGAATCCTTCCTGGTCACGCTGACGAAGTTTTATGAATTTATTTGTAAAAATATAGGCAGTGGAAATTAAAATGTCCTGTGGTGCCTGTCCTGCTGTAAGTCGACCCGTTTAACTTTCTACCCCTCTTAAGTGCAACAAGGCGATCACTTTCAAGACACGAAGAACTGCCGCATATCATTCATAACACCATCTGATCCTTACTTAACTGTTAGCGCTTTACTGACAACGTAATACTCCCTTCCTTCATTCGTACTGGCAGGCAGGACTCTTATGACGTCTTAGTGTATTAACGTCAGGGAAGATAAAATTTTTAATGTTTAAAAACACGTGTGGACATCTCACATCTTCTGACCGTGAAATGCCGGCCGGGGTGGCCGAACGGTTCTAGGCGCTACAGTCTGGAACCGCGCGACCGCTGCGGTCGCAGGTTCGAATCCTGCCTCGGGTATGGATGTGCGTGATGTCCTTAGGTTAGTTAGGTTTAATTAGTTCTAAGTTCTAGGGGACTGATGGGGACTGATTACCTGAGAAGTTAAGTCCCATAGTGTTTAGAGCCATTTTATCCTGTTTTTTTCTTTTTTTTCACAGTGTCCCTTCATGGTTTTCTCATATTATTAACTTTTACTGTTTCAGTGTGGCACTCTGTATGTATGTATTTCTGTTTGGGCGTTGGTGCCCTAGAATGTGCCTGTTTTGAAATGGAGACGTGTAGCGAATGATTTGCATTGCAACAGGAGAGGAAGATCTGTGTAGAGAGGAGGAGACCCGGGCGCCCCAGTTCGGCGCCGCGCCGCCTCGCTTGTCAGTGGGGGCGGGCAGGGCCACCTGTGGCGGGCGGCGCAGCCCCGCGCGGCACTTGTCTCAGATTGCTGGCCGCCTGACGCCGAGGAGTGAGTCGCGCGCCGACCATCCATCACTCCGCCGCCCCTGCCGGGCGCCAGCAGCCACCGGCCAGATGACAGATGAAGACGTGGGCCGCGCCGCCGCTTCCGATGGCGCGCATCTGTTACAGGACATGCAAACTGTGGTCGCGGTTCGCTCATCTCCTGTCTGTGCCAGTGGCCGCACCTTGTCACACGTCTGGATCAATACAACAACGATGTAACATTTTTGGATCACGTTGCTCTGTCGTACTTTCTTGTTGCATGGCTACACAGCGTAATGTAGCGAAAAAGATTTCACGGTGCTTCCCACTACCACATCTATAACTGATTAAAATTATCCCATAGTTTACGTCTGCCATTTCCATTATGGTCTTGCAACATCGCTGCCGGTTACGGTTTTGTTATAGATAGCACTCGATCACGGCGTGTCGCTTCAAAAATGCTGCAATGTGTAACGGGGAGCAGTGCTGGACAAGGCCGCCACGAGGTATGGCGGAACTGCGAGACAGTCTGTTGACAGCTGATATTAAGTGACCAGACACTTGATTGCATCAAAGGGTGCGTTTTGTAGCGTTACTTTTGCCCTAACCCAGCCACAGCCTCGTGATGCTCAGTGTATCCGAGAAAATGGCGGTCAACAATCTGTCCGAGAACTAAAATTCCGATCGCTTTGTTCACGGCGTTTACGGCTATCGTCGAGCAAACTGAAAGCAGAAAGAGTTCATTTTCAGTGGTGAAAGCAAACCGTGATTTCTCGCTGTCATTGGTTAACTGAAACTACTCTCACATTGCCTAAACCGTCTGCTGCGTTATCAATCGATGAGCATTCCTGGTTGGTATTTGGGGGCAGAATGTAGACCACAGAAGCAAAACGTAAGAGTAAATAAATAGTCAGTACATGACCAAAATGACGCGCCAAGCATTACAAATAAAGAAAATGATACTGGGTGAGTCATAAATGAGGAAAATATGTCGAGGACTGCATGCTGCTATGCGTAACATGTGACGCACCGTAGTTAATTTCGTTCTTCTCAGTGTACTGTGTACGTAAAACAAAAACACCTGTTAACCACTGAACGAGATACCGACGAGCCTGACGATGACGACATGTCATTCACCCATAGATACGATGCATAACACACCAATGAGCCGGTGTGTATCTGCCAGCGTTTGAAAGATACGAGAAGAACAAATCCCATCGTCATGTCTCTGAAGTTGTATTAGAACTTGTGAATCACACGTTGCCGGCGGTAACGGAGTGTACAGTCCCATGTTAGGGAATGTGTGTCCTGCAAGCGGAAACATTGGTCAACGGCGGAAGTAAAACAGCGGCGTGCATGGCGTACTTACAACACCTCTGCGCTGCTCACTCTGCCCGCTACTTACCGTGTCGACAGCTGTTAACGGCCACGTCGCAGTGTTACTACAGTACCATAGCAAATTTCACAAACGAGGAATACGCAGAAATCCACCTCACCTACGGGCTTGCAGATGAAAAAGGTGACGTTGCAAGGTAACTGTATCACGAGAGGTTTCCTAGCCGGCGACTTCCATCCACAAAAACGTTTTACTCTGTGGACAGGTGGGCAGGCGCTTGAGGGAGTATGGTGCATGTGTAGCATCTCCGGGATTTAGTGGTCGCGGCCGACCGTCGACGTACAGTGCGGATGATGAAGAAAAGTGGTACAAATTGTTGCAGAGGATCGGACAATAAGCACCAGTTCTCTCGCCACTGCGGTTGGAATGTCACATTCTACTGTTATGCGAGTACTTCGTAGAAACCATTACCATCCCTTTCGCATGCAGAAGGTACAGGCATTATTGCCGGAAGACTACCAGAGGAGGCTGGACTTTTGCAACTTTATCCTGCGGCGTCAGATCCTCGACCAGCATTTTTCACGAACAATACTGTTCACCGACGAAGCCTATTTCACGAAGGTGGGTATAGTAGCGTAAGTGGCATGAATGGGCGGAAGAAAATTCCCACAGCACAGTGATCCGAGGGTACCAACAATGATGCGGTGTCAATATCTCGTCTGGTGTTATTGACCACCATCTCATTGGGCCACATACGCTGCCACAAAGGCTTACAGGAGAGCGGTATCTGCGTTTCCTGGATGCTACATTACCGGAATTATTGGAGGACGTTAGTTTAGCCTGTCATTTGAACCTGTGGTACATGCATGATGGTGCTCCCGCTCACTTCAGCAACCTGGACAATGCCTTCCCTTCGAAATAGATCGGTCGTGGAGCCCCTGTTGCATGGCCAGCAAGATCGACAGACCTGAATCCACTGGATTTCTTTTTGTGAGGCCATCTGAAATCTGTGATTTATGAAGGAGAGGTTGTTGATGGCAACAACCTTCAACGCAGAATACAACATGCCGGTGATATTACGCAAAGAGATACAGACATGTAGAATCGTGTTCAGCAATTCTTCCTGCGAAGTGTTCAACTTTGCCACACACATCTTGGCCGTCATTTCGAACAGTTCTTATAAACCGCCACTGCAGATTCTGGTCATGCGTTTCTATGTTAGTTTCGATTTGTACACCTGTATTGTACTCGTTTGTACTAACTGCCTGTCACACACCTGTGTAGTTGTATTTTGTATTCTGCATCTATGTACTCGTTTCTTAAAACTAAGTCTGGGACACAAAAACCAAATCCTTCCCCTATGCCAACCAGCCACGACACATAAAACCGACCAGCGTAACCGGTACGAGATAAATGTGGGCGCTACCATTTCTCGCAGTGTCACACAGACCGTCGCTTGACGCCGCATGCCTCGCCTTCTCGTGAGCGGATAGACTACCTGCAACACTTGCATGTTGCGCCCTGTTGCCGATCTGTCCCCTTGGCCAATGTCTGCGCACAGTAACACCCAAAAGTACACTACATATTTACAGATTTTTACCATTCAATTGCATTGTCATTTATTGACATAGGAACATGCGGAAAACGAATTTAGGTTTGTGGCTCAATGTGTGACAATTTGCATGACATATTTTTCCTCATTCATGACTCATCCTGTATATAAACCAATCAACTGGATTAAAATCAGCCAGCAGCGGTGGTCTAGCGATTCTACGCGCGCAGTCCGGAACCGCGCGACTGCTACGGTCGCAGGTTCGAATCCTTCCTCGGGCATGGATGTGTGTGATGTCCTTAAGTTAGTTAGGTTTAAGTACTTCTAAGTTCTAGGGACTGATGACCACAGATGTTAAGTCCCATAGTGCTCAGAGCCATTTGAACCATTTTTGATTAAAATCATAAATTCCTCTTATTAGATTTAGAAAAATTAAAAAATTCGTTGAATTTAAAGAGAGCCGAAACTTCCCATACATCATGTTGATAATTAACCACTGTGCTAAGCCATTACAATGGGGGAGGTGGTTGTATTTATGACTCTGGAGACCCAGTGGCAACGATTAATTGTTGAATTTAAAAATTCGCCTTCATGCAGCGTCTTCCGCAGCTCATGTAGGGTAAGGCAATCTCTGCTATTATAATAACTGTATATGTAATGCTGGATCATGGATGGATCGAACAGTGTTTGATTAGTGAGGTTTATGAAACATATATATTCCATTATCGTCGTTGTGTGTGTGTGTGTGTGTGTGTCTGTGTAGTTTCTGGTGTGGATATCAAGTGTGATGAAATACGAAATAAAAGGTTCAAACCCAGGATCCGGGATTAAAATACATCCAGAAGGAAAGCCGCATAGAGTATTGGAGGTGAATTAATTGTTGTGGCAGTTAGGCAACGGCGAACAGTTTGGGCGTGACTTCGAGCGCTCTGATTCGAGCAAACTAGTGACAACGCCTGAAGTGTCAATATCAAGTGATTTTAATTAGACCATAGTATAATTCCATTAATAGTAAGTGAAAGACTGGGACAGTGTATGCAGCACACTTTGAACGTGAGTCTGAAATAATTTATTCAATGTTGCCTTGGTGATCTGCTGTAAGAATTGTGTATACTTCCGTGAAACGCTTGTGGCAACTGATACACTTCCTGAAAATCAGATACCGTTAACTGCTAAACTTTTCTTTCTCTAGTTAAAACTATTTGCTTGTTAGGAAACTGTTTTAAAGCTTTTAAACTGCAATTAATTTGAGTTGTATGTAGCACTCGCAACCTTGTAGTTTCTCACAGCATGTCGTGTATCTCTACATCAGTATAACCCCTTCGGTAGGTATTATTGTGATACTGATCTGTTACTTCACCCTTACTGTAGAATTCATGGCCACCATCACTTTTTTTTCTTTTATTGCTCATTTCATATAACTTCAACCTGTTCTCATCAACCAAATATTTAAAAGTTCGTAGGGTATTTAAAGTCCTTGAACGAGCTTAATAACCGAAAGCTAAGACTATAGGAAACCAGTTCACCAATACTGTAATCTTCTGATATTTGGATGCAGCAAACGAGTGTTTCCCTACTCATGCTAGTATTATGTAATGTGACTAGCGGTAAAATCTACAAGATATCTCTGGAACTCACACTTAAGTGTTTGGTGGGCGTTGATAGAAATAATTTCAGACTGTTTCTTGAATGTTCCACTGTTGATGTGCGTTTTTAGGTTCAAATGCATCTGAGCACTATGGGACTTAACATCTGTGGTCATCAGTCTCCTAGAACTTAGAACTACTTAAACCTAACTGACCTAAGGACATCACACGCATCCATGACCGAGGCAGGATTCGAACCTGCGACCGTAGCGGTTACGCGGTTCCAGACTGAAGCGCCTAGAACCGCACGGCCTCATCGGCCGGCTGCGTTTTTAGGAAAGACTGGAAAGGAAAATATATGCTTATTTACAGGTGTTAGGTTTGAGATGAGAGTTGGACATGCGAAATGGGAATTGAAAGGACACATAACAGATTCTGGATTGATGTAGGGAAAAGCTCGTATTTCTTCTTGTCTTTCTTAATAAGAAAGTGGGAGCTTCTTAGACGTACCTTCGGACCGAATTTGTAATGTGTAGAAGTAAAGGAAAGTATATGCAGGCGAAAATTGGAAATTTGTGGTAAGGTCTTATGGAACCAAACTGCTGAGGCCATCGGTCCCTAAGCCTACCCACTACTTAATCTAACTTAAACAAACTTACACTGTGGACAACACAAACACCCATACCCGAGGGAAGACTCGAACCTGCGACGGGGGGAACCGCACGGACGGTTACAAGGCGCCCAAGACCGCGCAGCTATCTCACGCTGCTGTGAAGGCGCTACACAGTGGAATAGGCTGAAATTGTAGATCGTGGAAATTTACTGATCATGTCTAATGAATGCCAATAATTTTTTTCAGTAATCAGTAATACTAATTTAAGTTACTCTATAGCCTCATTTTACTCATGACTACAGAAAATTTCAGAAGAAATGTGTGTTATAGAGTTGGCAGGTATTCTGGTCATAGTACACTGACGGAGAAAAATCTCAAAAGCAAAAATTATTTAATGTGTAGCAACAAACTTCAAGAATACATTTGTCTAGATCACTTATTCAATTGATTAATATTCCTAATAATATTTACGTAACATATCTTACATATGTATTCTTGTTTCACACATGTTTAAGAGATGTGTACTGTATGGCCTTCCAAATCTTATTAGAATATCGTGTAAAAGTTAGAAGTAAATCGGTAAAGCTCTTTCCGCGATTATTACTAACAACTTTTCTTTTCTGTACGTTACAAATGTTTTTATACGCAGTATGTATTTTAAAAATATGTAAGCCTCTGGCCGTTTGAATATTTAGTAGGGTAATGTGTAAAAATTTAAAACAAATTGGTCAAGAATTTCCTGAAATTTTTTCAAGAAATTTCCAATAATAAATTTATCTGGGCTACGTATATAAGTAATTAACACTGGAAGATCACAGGTTATTGTAAGCGCGAGATAAATGTGAACTTCTGGTTCATTAATAACCGGTGTAACAGCCAGAATGTTGAATGCAAGCATTATATTGTACCGTTGCCGGACGTCAATTTGTGGACTGGAGTTCCATACCTGTTGCTCTAGGTCAGTCAATCCAGGAACGGTTAAGCTGTTTGTGGTTGACGCTGGAGTTGTCATCAAATGAAGTCCCACGTGTGCTCTATTGGAGACGCATCTGTTGATCGAGCAGGCCAAGGCAACAGGTCGACATTGTGTAGAGCATGTTGGGTTACAACAGCGGTATGTGGACGGGCGTTATCCTGTTGGACAATGCACCGTTGTGTGTGGCTCATGAATGACAGCACAGCAGGTCGAATCACAAGACTGCCATACAAATCTGCAACCAGTGTGCATGGAATAGCCACGAGTGCTCCTGCCGTTACATGAAATCGCACCCCAGACCATAACTAGGTGTAGTTCCAGTGTGTCTAGCTCGCAGACAGTTTGCTTGCAGGCACCCAACTGGCCTGAAACTAACCAAATCCCAGTTATCACAGGCACCGAGACAAAACCTGTTTTCAACGGAAAACACAACAGACCATACTGTCCCCTATTGAGCTCAGATTTGATGCCACGGAACTCACAACTGGTAGTGGTTTGGGGTTAGTGGAATGCACGCTACAGGGCATCTGACTAAAAGTTGTCCATAAAGTAACCGATTTGTAACAGTTCGTTGGGTCACTATGGAGCCAACTGCTGCTCAAACTGCAGCTGCAGATGCTGTGCGATGCGCCAGAGACATACGCCAGTAGTGCCACATGGCCGTCCGGATCAGCGCATTATTGCGACCGTACATGCTCGTGACCACCGCTGCCAACGATCATGTACGGTAGCTACATTCCAGCGAAGTCTTTCTGCAGTATCGCGGAGGAAACATCCAGCATCTCGTACCTTGTCACACGACCTCGTTCAAACTCAGTTAAGTGTTGATAATGGCGTCTTTGTCGCCTTAAAGGCAATCTTGTCTAACTCACTATTTCCAGGCCTGTAGGTGACTAACGCTCACCTGTAGGTAACTAACGCTCACGACCGTTACAGCGTGTGTTTAAAGCAAACCTCATTTTCAAATTCATAGTGGTGCTATTAGCGTCATTCCTACCCGACTGGTGCAAAACTTGAATAGACATCATCATCCAGGTGAAGCTCCATCATCATGCCAAACAACTATTTGGTGTTGCGATTTTTTTGTGAGTGCTCTATTAAAAAGCAGAAACGTAGTACTCAACGAATACAGAAACTCATCTTCCTGTCATCGATTTAAGGCTAACGTCATTGTCCCAACGACAGTAATTATAAAGGCACTGTAAACTCTTTAAAATGAGTCTGCGCTAGTCGTAACTGAAGGTAGAATTCAGAAGGAACTAACGTTGACTACAGGGATGTTATCACACTAAATCACTGTTTAAAATAAGTCGATTATTTTCACTTGGTAACTGGACAAGAAAATTCCATGTAGTATGGTTGGGTTGATGATTATGAAGTACTGTTGTAAACAATTAATTAAATTACTCAGTATAGTATCAATAAATTTATTTCCTTTTGAACAAAAATGCCATCACAGTATTACTGTTATTGGTTGTTTGTTGTGTAGGGAGTAACTGCACTCATTACTGTCAGTTCAAGTAATAAGTGCACAATAACCAAATTGTAGGATGGTGATAGTATCAACTGCCTAAAGCCACTGCAAGTGAGATATACTGTTTGTGTTCAGATTGGAGGTACATTTATACAATTATCACATAAGCTAGTAACTGCTGCATAGCTCTGAGCCTACACTGAATGGTATCTCAGCACAGAATCGTCAATTAACTGCGAAGGTCTCCTCTACGTCTGTTTAAAAATAAATTAAATGTATGTACTGGCGCGTAAACCTGTTACAAAAGTTTTTGACTTTCTGACTGTGGATGAAAGTGATGACCTAAACATACCATTTCCTCTCTTAATCAAAAAGCCATGTCAATCCCAATCGAAACGGTACGGTTTGAATAAAAGCAGTAAACAATGCACCCATTTTTTCTGAAAGCAAGTTGGTTTTATTCAGGATTCGAATATAGCATTTTCAACATAATCTCCATTCATTGCGACGTCCTTACGCCACATTACTTGGACGGCCTGTACGTCCAAATGGTACCATTCTACTGGTCGACTTCGGAGCCAAGTTTTGCTGCATCAATATCTTACACATCATCCACGCACGGCTTCTCACAGATTGCATAATTCACTGTGCTAAACAGATGAAAGTAGGGAGGTGCAAGATCCGGACTATACGGTGTATGTGCTCGTGGGTGCGCCGATTTGTGTGAGGTCTGGAGGAAGAGAATTTCTTTTAAATTTTTTGTGTCGGACAAACTGAAGTCGTTTCTTTAATTTCCTGAGGCTATAGCAATGCACCTCATTACCGTCGCACCACGAGGCACACACCTTTCAGTACCCAAATTGGTGGACGAGTGTGTCAGTATTAGCAACAGAGACATCTAGTTGTGCAACGTGGTCTTTGATTGTGACCCGTCGATCACCTCGAACTTGAGTGTCCACACGTTCCAACACTGCAGAAACCACAACTGGGCGCGGCTGGCCGGCACGCGGGAGTTCGGCCAGGTTTGCGCGACCTTTATGCGATGATGACATAGGCCTCGTCCAATGACTCACCGCTCCTTTGTTCACTGTCAGATATCAGTAGAAATTTGCAAGCGCCTGTAAATACCTCGCCAAAAGATATTCATTGACAGCTCTCTGCCTTGAACGCACCTATGTTACAAACGCTACGTATAACAAAGCCACCTATAAGAACGTCATGGAACCATTGGAGTAGAAGGCGGAATATTCCACAATGTTCTACAAAAAATTTCGCATTTTTTCAAACGAAAAAGAGAAAAGACAGATTGCTTTACTTACTGAACTCACTTCGTAATTTGCTGTTCAGCTAATATACTGACCCCGTTTTCTTTCTCAAACTTCCCAAACATTTCAACAGCCAGGAAAACATGTAACCCAAATTATTTCCATATTTTTCTGCATTTCCATTAAATTTGATTTCCCATTGACGTTCAGAATGATAACTGACAGAAAAAAATGATTTTACGTAATCACAAGGTAATGAGCTTGCGAGAAACCTCCCGCTATTTAAACATAAGCAAATAGCGAAAAATGAACACAAACAACAAAACACTTGTTCACTGAATGTCAAATGTTATCCATTGCTCCCTTGCGCCGTTGCCTAATGGGAAACACCTCACACGTGTAGGTTAGAGTGATCGTAGCTCTAAGTCTGGCCTGTCCCAAGTTCAGTATTGCTTCCTAAAATAATAAAAATTTAGGAAAGTTAACCTATAAATAATATTGTGGATGCAGCCCATAAGTACTCTGCTGGATGCAAGCGTACATCGGATTGTCTAGTCTGAATGTACTCTAAATGGCTCTGTCGTGTGACATGAGTTAATTAAACACTCTCTAAAATAATGAATTAGAAATTCAATGACTGCTAACTGAAACAAGAATCACAATTCGGTTTATTACGTCAGTGACTCATCTTCTGAAAAGCAATGCTATTTATGAGATAAAACCTTGGCACATCTGATTCTGTGGCCTGGAATAAGAGTCTAATAATGGAGTGTAAAAATGATGCAACTGTAGTCACAAAGTGGTTGAATTATTGTCATGAGTTAGTATAAAAGTTGGAACTATAGAAGGCGATAAACTGTATCTCTAGCTGGTGATGGGAGCAAATTAGAAATTCCAGTCTGAAAGCAAATTTTCAGAGTGAAGATATAAATCCTATAAAATGACTACTGTCCCTACGAATAATCTCGTTGCCACGCCTCGGTCTCACCATATAAAGCTGTAGGTGGAGGCTGAAGCGGCTACAGAATCCGTTGTCTGTAGCACACCAATGAAACACGCCGGATCCCTCAGCTTATCTACTTTGAAGTGGACCCTGGCAGCATCACAGATCATCGGAGAGAAATCTGATGCTGTGGTCTTCTGCAGATGTATTTTTACACCGATGGCTTTGTACTTGTAAAAGGAAGACATACATCTGTATTTTGCCTGGGCTGTGGATATTCCGACCACCACTGTAACACTGTTCCCACCATTCAGGGCCAAAATATGGCGTCTCACTCTCTGTTTCTTCCTGTGGCCAACAAAATGGGTCCTTGTGAGCACACTCCAGTTTCTCACTCTGTGTTCTAGTTTACATACGCTACCCCTGTTTGGTTCTTCTTATATTGTGTAAATATTTCGTTGTTGTGCACCTGACCTTCAGCCGTTTGCCATGCTTACAAAGAGGTCCCAAACTGTAGGTTCTCACTCCATTTTCTACATGTTATCAGTGGCACTTGGTGTGTCCGAAACACAGCTTTCTACGTTTTGTTCACAATAGCTCATCTCCTACACTATTCTGAAAACAGCATTTCGCCTCTTGCCACCTTCAAGTCACAAAACAGTAGCTGCTGGAGGCCTAACGCTTGGTAGGCCATACTTGTACTGACTGTGGCAGTTCAAAACGAAAAGCCTGTCAGGTGAGCGTCCCGTCTGGAACACCCTTCTGAGAACTCCCCGTGGGGTGGTTCCTCTGTCTGGCAAGGAGCCTGCTGCCCACCCGAGTGTTGGCAGCTTGTCCCTGTGCCATTCAAATGGCTTCATACTTATTTACATCTCTCAGATCTGAATAAATAATGTAAATTAAGGTAATTAACTTCTGACAATCAATGATACTATGACGCATTTCATTGTTGATTAATTGTTCCGAACCAATGGGTTTTGATATTCTGGTGTTAGATTAATGTCGGGACAGTTTCAAGAAAAACGGTTGTTTTACATGGACATTAAAATTTCAATAGCAGGAAAGATTACGAATAACGAAATTTTACTATATTTTACGTGTACAGTACAAAATGGAGAATACATGATAAAATTTGTAGGTTAGCTGGGGATAAGGTTGGTGTAAACTATAGTACAACTATAGTACAGTGACAAATACTCCTAGGCATTGGGGTTGAAATGATTCTGCGGCTTTTCGCGGATGATGCTGTAGTATACAGAGAAGTAGCAGCATTAGAAAATTGTAGCGAAATGCAGGAAGATCTGCAGCAGATAGGCACTTGTTGCAGGGAGTGGCAACTGACCCTTAACATAGATAAATGTAATGTATTGCGAATACGTAGAAAGAAAGATCCTTTATTGTATGATTATATGATAGCGGAACAAACACTGGTAGCAGTTACTTCTGTAAAATATCTGGGAGTATGCGTGCGGAACGATTTGAAGTTGAATGATAACATAAAATTAATTTGTTGGTAAGGAGGGTACCAGGTTGAGATTCATTGGGAGAGTCCTTAGAAAATGTAGTCCATCAACAAAGGAGGTGGCTTACAAAACACTCGTTCGACCTATAATTGAGTATTGCTCATCAGTGTGGGATCCGTACCAGATCGGGTTGACGGAGGAGATAGAGATGATCCAAAGAAGAGCGGCGCGTTTCGTCACAGGGTTATTTGGTAACCGTGATAGCGTTACAGAGATGTTTAGCAAACTCAAGTGGCAGACTCTGCAAGAGAGGCGCTCAGCATTGCGGTGTAGCTTGCTCGACAGGTTAGAGAGGGTGCGTTTCTGGATGAGGTATCGAATATATTGCTTCCCCCTACTTATACCTCACGAGGATATCACGAATGTAAAATTAGAGAGATTCGCGCGCGCACGGAAGCTTTCAGACAGTCGTTCTTCCCGCGAACCATACGCGACTGGAACAGAAGAGGGAGGTAATTACAGTGGCACATAAAGTGCCCTCCGCCGCACACCGTTGGGTGGCTTGCGGAGTATAAATGTAGATGTAGATGTAGGTGGCGTACCAATCTCTCATGAAGCCATGATACGGTTGGAGATGTGGATAATACGCTGTCAAGGCAACAGTGGAACACCCAACGTATCCCCATAGGTCAAGACAGCAGGGCAACATATGCTCTTGCGTGACTTCATTGAAACGTAGCACCCCTTTCCTTCGATGGATAACTGGTAGATTACAGACACGCAAGTCACAGAAGTGGCATCGAATGAGATACCTACACGCAGCCACTAATCCACCCAAAGTTTTTATTATATATATATATATATATATATATATATATATATATATATATATATATATATATATATTCGAACATCATGGAAATCTAGAATATAAGGTGTAGTTACTGGCCTTAACGCATGAGAAATGTAATGGCTGGCGTGAAAGTTACTGGCCATGCCAATCAGAGAGGTCATTTCTCATTCATGGGGCGTGCCCAGTGATGCCCCACATCATCACACCGGGACCGTATGACGATGACGAATGCAATCTGGCATCTTAAGTTCACCCTGGAGCATCCACTCCGCCATAAGTGCATCTTGATCAGTACACGGAATCGGGACATGTCTGAAAAAGCAAAGAAAAATAAAAGGAACCCCTGGTGCTTCCATATGTCACGTCTTGCCGCGTCAATGGCATCCGTGTCGGAGGTCTGCGGTACTCGAGACATCGTCGCACTCTCAGTGTAGATAACTGACTTTGGGTAACCAACCCCATTCCATGACTCATGGTAATCAACGTGAATATACAATCCTGCAATGTGCGAGCGAAATGTATGCCTATCTCCGACAATATTATGGATTCTTTGCGATACAGCCTGATGTTAGAGTAGTGCTCCTGAAACAGTCGATTCCATGTCTGCGTGACAGTTGTGTGATCTTGATCGACGAAAGGAACATCGGTATCGCTCAACTACAGTTTCGGCAGACCACTATCCTGCCGCAGAAGAATGCTAATACGTGCTGGCTGACAATGTCGCTCCTATCTCTAGGTATAACTCTACATTCTCACATATGAACCACATACAAATGTGATTCATGAATAAGAGATATTACGTATCGTCTTCTCCTACAAACTGAATGCAGATGGCATTATCCCACCTACTGTCCGGTAGTGTGATGAAATGCTAATCTTTGAAGTCACTTACCCAGTGTGGCATCCAGCCCTCCTTGTCAGTGAAAGGCGGTGGTGCTGGTAAAGGTGGCAATGAAAACGTCAAGAGAAGATGGACTCAAAGACTTTACCGAACATGGAGCGTAGGCAGATGAAATGATGGGAAGAGGTGTCAGAGGGATTTTTTTCGGGTTTGGCGAACAGCAGGACACAGGAAGATTTCCACAGGTCAGGGTAAAAGCCAGTGGTGAAGAGGACGTTATACATGGGTAACAAGGGCAGCCAGGAAAGATGAGGGGGGGAGGGGGATTCCTGGAGGTGGTGATAGGTGACATTATCATGACCAGGGGCAGTGTCGCGTTTGGAATGGAGTACAAGTGTGATGTTGCGTGCTGTGGTGGGTATGTTGGTGTCTGAAGGAGGTAACTGATCCGAGTACTGGAAATTAGGGTCGAGTGGTGGGACAGAGGTATCAGTGTGGTCAAGGACAGTGGGGAAGAGGGAGTAATCAAAATGGGGATCATCAGAAATCGAGAAGACCTTGGGTAGGTGGGAAGCAAAATGGTTAGCCTTACTGAGGTTGACAGAGAAGGGGAGATTGTCATGGAGAATAGGGTATTGGAGGGTGGGATGGGTACCAGTAAGGCGGTGGAAAGCTGACTGGTACTTGGAGGAGTTGACAGGGAGGATGGAGTTTAGGTGTATGCACGTGTGGCGCTCGTCCCGGAGTTTCTTTGCTTTAAGGAGGTTCCACACGTGTCTCTGTAATTTTCAGTGGTGAATGAGTGTATCTAAGTCGTGGGTATGGAGGAAGGAGCTTTACAGCCTGTGGGATTCATGAAGAAGAAGGACAGCCTCTGGAGGAAGCATAGGGCGGTGAGGAAGGATGAGTTTGGTAGAAACATGGGCCTCCACAGCATCAGTGATGGTGTTCTGAAGGAAAGAAGAGGGACGGGTGATGACAGCAGGATGGTGAAAGGTGAGGGGGTGGCTGTCGATCAGTGTGGCAATGAATTCCCAGTAGGCATCCCAGCCTGCATGGCATATTCGTGGACGGACTTTGGAGGGGTACCTCGGCAGGGAGCTGTAGTGGGGCCATGGACAGAGGAGACACTGAGGAGGATGGGCAGGTGGTCACCACCAATAGGATCGATGACATCTGTGGTGATACGACCAAGGAGGTTGGGGAAAGCGAGGATAACATCTGAGGTTGTTGTACTTTCAGGATGGGTGTTGTGGGAGAGGAACAAGGTTACCATGGAGGTAGCAAAGAACCAATGCCATCGCCAAAGGGAGGCAGGGACACAGCTGTGGATATTGACATCAGTGGCAATGACATAGGTGCAGAAGGTATAGTCAACATGGGAAATGAAGTCGCAGGGGAGGGAGCTGCGGGACAAAATAGATAGAGGCACAGGTGATGGTAAGGGAGGGAAAAAAGGTGCTGAGAAGGTGTTCAGTCGGGTCATTCACTGAGGGTTGTGGCTGGACAGAGAGATGCTTGAGGAGGTAGATAGAGACCCTGCATCAGGCGAGGGGAAAGGTATTGCCAGTGCAGTGAAAGAGCTAGGGTGAGTTTGGAGAGAGGTTTCATTAAGTATGAAGGAGTCGATGCTGGGATAGGGAATGCATAAAGAGGTATTTATTCGCAGGGAGGAAGCGAATGTTTAGTTAGAGGAGAAAATACTGTGGATGTTCCAGGAGGTGGGAGGGGGAAGGGAGCGAGAGTGGAGAGAGGGGCTTAAAGGAGGGTTTCTAGGTAAGTGAAGTTAAAGTGGGCCTGGTTGTGGAAGTAGGTGGCATAGGTAATCAAATGGAAAACAGTGTGGGCGGCAAGGGAAATCTGCTGAAGGGTGTGGAGGCGTTGGAAGGGTTGGATGTTCTGCAGGACAATGGTCACGAACCAGATGATGGATATCGGTATTTTTTTTGTGGCAGGTTTCTAATACGCAGAGTCTTTGGTTCAGATCTGGTCCAACTGTCTCGGTGGACAAGTAAGAGGAGACTCAAAGCAACAGCTGAATAACAGCCGAGTATAGCACTTTGGAGGTGTGGTGGTGGAACTTTTAAGTTCTGTGCCACCCTCCAACGGTGGAAGGACAGAGGAGGGGTGCAGTAATGCGCCAACTCTATGCTGAAGGAGAAAAATGGCTGACCATGAACAGTACACTGCTAGTGACTGTACAAAATGGGCAGAAAAATGTGGTCGTAGCCCGAATCCGAGTCCTCCAGGGTAGTGAGCGGAACGGGGTGTCAGTGCCAGTGTGGTGGAACTGTAGAGTCAATGGTTGTGAGTCCAGTGATTGTCTCAGGGAGGATGTCCACTTTTTTCTACAGTTGGTCAGCCTTACAGTGAATGGTCGTCTTGAGAGGGACTGTATTTGTCTCCACATGCAGAGTGACAATCCAGGTGTGTGGCGGGGCGTGAATACTCCACCTGTGAACTTCGTTCTGTCGGCGCTGGAGCATCAGCATCCGGTGCTTACTAATCGTGGCCCACACAGAGGAACCATACATTCGTGAGGGTAGGACAACGGAGTGATACAGCTGGAGCTTCGTATCTAAATTCAGCTCTTGGCTGGAGAAGAGTGGGTACAAGGCCTTTGTCAACTTTAACCCTTTATGGATGACGTATTCTGCATGGCGGTGGAAGAAAAGTTTCTTATCCAACCGGACCCTGAGATACTTGTGTAGCTTGGGCCCACAAGACCCGGATGCCTCCAGTTGAGATGTTGTTTCGGAGTAAATGGAGCCATTTAGTGAAATACAAGGCAATGGCATTGACGGACATTTTATTGGAGCGACACCAGGTGACTGTTACGTCCACTTGCCTTTGGAGGCGAACAATGAGTTGATCAGGATTGCAGCTGGTTGTATAAAGCACCGTGTCAACAGCGTATTGCACCAAATGACAGTGATGGATGATGGGCATGCCATTGACATAGACATTAAAAAGAAGAGGGACAGCACAGAGCCCGGAGGGGTACCCATTGTCATGTGGGGTACACTGGAGTGCTTTCCCTGCTGAGCAGTGAGGAAGGTCCTCTGGTGAAGGAAATCATCCATGATCTTAAAGTACTTGCCAAGCATGGCTGTTTGCGTCAGCATCTTATACACCAGGTTGTCCTGCCAAATCTTGTCATAAGCAGTCTGCACATCCAAGAAGACTACTGCCATTGACATGCTGGAATTAGAACCCTTGCCGATATGCTTCATGATCTGGAGAACTTGCAGTTCAGCAGACTGGTGGGAGGTAAACACAAACTGTTCAGGACAGATTGTCATGGCTGCCACCAGAGGCTGGGAAATGCGGTGGAGTATGAGAGACTCCAGGACCTTCGCCATGGTGTTCAAAAGGCTGATGGGGCTGTTGTTGGTAGGTACTGTAAGGTCTTTAGAAGGATTTGGGATAGCAATAAGCTTTGTCTGCTTCCTCTGTGGAGGGAAAAGGCCACTCTGAAGACAACAGTTCAATATCCTGGTGAAAATTACTAGGGGCTTTCACGGTATCCGACAGAGATGTTCGTTGATGATCCCACCTTGGCAAAGGGGCTGAAGTACTTCGTTTCCTCTGGAGGATTTGGGGCACTTCCACTGTGGATGTAAGGCGAGGGGCTGTAAGTGGTGGTCTGTTTTGGAAGGCAGCTACAGCCCTCAGGATATCTTGGTCATCCTGGAGTTCATCTGGCGTTGGGTCCAGGACTAGCAGTTGGGTTTTGGCCTCAAAGGCATCAGCCAGGTTTTCCACCACACGGAGGGTATCATATGTGAGACCAGCGGCCGTCTGGATGGAATGGTAGATACGATGCAGGGCTTGGACGACAGCCCAGTCTGATTTATATAGGAGGAGAAAGGTGGACATCTTATCCTCCCACTGTTCCAATTTTCAATCCACTAAACGGCGACCGAACTCCCATTGGAGATGCTTCATGCGACACTTGTCCTGAGGGTCATGGTATTGCTTCCACTGGCGGTGGCAGTGGTTATTTTGGATTTTTAGTTCATGTAAAAGTGGAGGTAAATCATGCAGTGGGGTTAGAGCCATAGGAACGTGGGAAGTACAGTCTTTTACAAAAACAGACATAATATCTTACGGGATAACCGCAATCAGTGATTTTATAATGTTACTTAAAATCCGTCTTGATTGCAAATTTTTTTTATTATTCATATGACCGGTTTCGGTTCATTCAGAACCATCTTCAGATCTGATATTTCAGTTACAGGAGTAACCCGTCCAAATCCAGCAACTTTCACATGCTGTGACGTAGCATGTGAAAGTTGCTGGATTTGGACGGGTTATTCCTGTAACTGAAATATCAGATCTGAAGATGGTTCTGAATGAACCGAAACGGGTCATATGAATAATATAAAAAAAAATTTGCAATCAAGACGGATTTTAAGTAACAGTCTTTTACCACTTGCTAGATTTTCGCGGTGAGGTAGACAACCGCATGTATAAGATTGGCAGCCTGCTGCAATTGTTGAGGAACCTTGGAAATTTGGTCCAATCAGTAACTGTGACAGTAGAACAGATATCAAAGGACAATGCAACATCGGTAAGGTATAGAAGGACTGGGTCATGGTCAGAATTTAGGTCATTTACTGTCTCCAAAGAAAACTGTGCAGCAATGTGTTTAAAATCTGCCACATCCAAATCTGGCTGGCAATTGGAGCAAACTGGTATGTGTGTAGGAGTGTGTGGGCCATAGACAGACAGTGCCACGATTTCTTCCAGCTCAAGGAGGACGAGACCCTTGGGATTGGTGACATGAGAATGCCACGCTGGATGTTTGGCATTGAGATCAGCCCCAATGATAAGCTTGTCAAACAACGTCAGCTTGCAGAGGTCATCCTCAAGGAGTGGTTGGTTAGGGCACAAATAAGCTGCAGGAAATGTGATGTCCCCAAGGTGGGTGGAGACAGTGACAGCTGTGACCACTATGCAGCCCAGTGGCTGGAGAGCCTCTTGGTTGTGAACCAACGCCCTGCAGAGGAACACGGCTGTGCCTCCAGCATGGTGATTGAGCTGGTCAGTCCGATAGCAGGCCATGTTGTGTAGGCGAAACACGTCAGTTGGCTTAATGTGTCATTATTGGCATTAAGGATGCAGACGACGAGATCCCTAGGGGGATGGTGGTTGTGTGGTGGGCGAAGCGCCATTACAATATCTGGCTGAGCCCTTCAACCAGGGCGATGACCTTCATGAGCCCATCCTCTGACCGACGAATTTTTTTTTTTTTTTTTTTTTTTTTTTTTTTGCGGTATCACGAATAATCGCCCTGATGTGGTGCTTCATGAAAAGGGAGACGACCTGCGAGATTTCCTGCATGTCATCCCGAAAGGATGTATCTGCCTCCACAGCTGGGGGTATTTCCCAGGCGGGTTGCTGGACGCTGCGACGAGCAGGCGCGGGAATTGGCGCTGGCGGAGGGGATACCACCCCTACAGGTTGAGCCACTTCAGCAGGTGGGTGTGAGGATACTGCAGCCGGTGTTTTTGTTGGGCGATCATTAGCGGCCGCCACAGGAGACAGACGAGGAGCAGGAGACTGAGCCACATCAGCAAAGGTGGACGTATTGGATGGAACCGAAGGGGGCTCCTGTGGAGCAATTGCAGAAAGAGGTTGAACATCCCCCATCGGAGAAACCTTAGTTTGGCCCCGGACAAGGGGGAAATGGGTGAGGTCTCATGAGGGTAGAGGTGGCCGATTCGACCGAGGTTTCTTCCTAGGAGGGCGGGAAGACTTAAGTGCCTTTTGATACACAGGGCAGCCCTTCCAGGAAGCCAGCTGGAGAGGGTCAGGAGAAGTGCTCTGACATCTTGCAAAGGTGGGCTTCTCTGAGGCTGGGAGAGTGCACACCTCCGGCGCATGCAGACCTGCACACTTGACATACCGCAATGGCAAGGAAAAGTAATTAGCAGTGTGGCGCAAGCGCTGGCACCTACGGCAAATGGAGGGCCCAGCGTGGCCTTCATAGGATTCAATGCACACTTCAGTGCTCAGAAGACAGCGGATTTGGTAGATCGTTTCAATATCATCCCTACTAGAGAGGGAGATCACATGTGTGGGCAATGGGATTAACCTGCAGGTCTCAGGGTTCCTCTTGTTGTATTGATGGACTAAAGGGTCTGTGAAGTTAAGACGAAGCAGTTCGCTCCTGACAATCACTTCCACAACTTCAGGTGGCAAGTCTTTAATGACAATTTTTGTCTTCCTGTCACCAGAAACTTGGTGAGTTTGACGAAGTCAAAGACAGCAAGGTAATCTTCTTTGCTATCAAGGGGTACTGGATATGGTCCTCCTGAAAGATAGCCCACAACTAGCTACAGATGAGGCGTTGTAGTTCAGCGTTCAGCTTTAGGTTATTCCTTGGATGGTATACCACAATTCGAGGGATTTTCTACTTCTTCGGTTGTGCAGACGGTGGAGCCTGAGAAGCGGAATCAGGAGATGGACCCACGTCCGTGGTATCATCGGGCCCAGCTTCCCCTTGAGAGGGCGCCGCAGATGCGGAACCGCCGCCACCGTGACGAGCGCGTTCGGAGTTTCTGTGACGGCGCGGGCCGACAGTAGTGAAGTCCTCAAAAGTGTAGACGGAGTAGACGCAGCAGCACTCGGTCGGGCAGTAAATTGGTAGAGCGGTGGTGGGGCTGATGGCGCAGCCTGAGAAGAGAGATCAGCTGCGGGACACACGTCCTCGGCCGAAGCAGGTGCGGCTTCGAAGGGTGGCATCTGAGCTGGAGCCGGAGCCATCGCCGCTGCGACGAGCATGTGCGGACGAGCGGCAGGATGCACGGTGACGGTTTGTTCGGACAGGGGTAATGGCCTCAGAAGGTCCATCTGGGCGGAGAGAGAAAACGTTCGAAGCAACCCGAAGAGGTGGAGGTGAGGTAAGGCAGGTGACTGATTCGACAGGAAAGTACCGCCGTCGGGTCAGAGGTCAGTCACAAGGCTACCAGGTGAATTGACGACAACGACGATGAGCGGTCCCTCATACTGAGGTGCAGGAGAGGCACACTTCGAACGGTGTTACTGCCGGAGGTGACCGGAGATATTTGACGGCCGGCACGCCGAGCGCGGTCCTTAGCCCATTGGGAGGTGGCAGTACGAGCACCACCGGCAGGACGCTGCTCGATAAGTACTACAGCTCCACGTGGGCCGGCGGATGAGTCGCCTTGCCGCGGCCTCGAGGGCCGGGCGGTGTCCATAACAAACCCTGGCTGTCACGGCGTAGCCAGGGTAGTATCTACTACAACGCCGAAAAAGACGCACACCAAGAATATTGCCTAAGCAGGCAGTAACAAATCAAGTCGTCTAAAATGACAACACAACGCTGTAGAGCAGGGCTTCCCAATCTTTTCAGCTGGCGGACCCCTTCTTCAGTCGAAAATCCATGGCGGACCCCTAGTCAGTCAAGAGCTCAGTAACTTTAAATTTCAGAGCGAAACCCATGGTAACTGAAAGCTTCTTAATGCAAGTGCCATGTTCCCAATGACCCCCCCCCCCCTCCGAAGTATCAATAGTCTTTGGTTTAGAGACGAATGAAAACAACTTGAAATTAACTATCCAATTTGAATTCCCACTGTATCCAGACACTTATTAGTGGATTTACTCACTTTGCTCAAAACACTATAGCCTGATTAAAATTACTTGGTAATTGAAATTTCACACGATGGAGCTGTCTTCCTCCAAGAGCCATCAACGTCACGTCCAAACTGTTCGCTGTTGACAAGCTGCCGCATGTGGTCTGTTCACTTCCACTATTTGTCTACTGCTGTGTGAGGGGCATGCATATTTCGTAACAGGTGTGTGTGTGTGTGTGTGTGTGTGTGTGTGTGTGTGTGTGTGGTTTTTCGTGAAATCCGAAGAAAAATGTTCAAATATATGTAAAGTCTTCCTTTGGTCGTCCTCCCTCCTCATTCATTTCAACTGGAAACTACCCTTGTTGTGAAGGCGATGGAGAAACTGCACCCTTCTTCAATGGTCCTGATTTCAGCCACCGATCCATGTTAGAAGCAATAAACTGATCAAAAATCGACTCATGAATTAGGTAGTGCACTGACAAAGCAAGTTAACATTTAATGATGCCTGGGGCCGCATATGTGCCAGCGACCTCTATAATTGGTCGACAAAGCTCGCTCCGCGCATGCGTAAAAGTTTTCAGTTCGTCTAGCGCCGTGAGCCGGGGCACAAACGACCACCGTATTGTTGCTAAACAGTCTATCAGCGAAGCCGCATTCTCCGGCACTAAACTGTGTATGCGTTCTCACTTAGGAACCGCAAAGGCTGCTTGGGGATACGACCTGAAGTAAAAGTACACGTTTTTCACACACAAAAAAAAAATAGTGATGAATTTGATTTTCACATTTTTATTCAATAATTTTACTCATTATTTTACACGATTTGGCGAAAAGTGGCCGAAGACCCCCTAGAAAGAGCCGGCGGACCCCTAAGGGGTCCGCGGACCACAGGTTGGGAAGCCCTGCTGTAGAGAATACTCGCGAGTCGTATTTTAATTTTTTCGCATCTAAGACGTTCAAAAACTTCTAAAAAAACTGCAAAATAAATCAGCAGTGCGAAAAAATGCAATGTTGCCATAATGCTCAGAAACCAGAGACAAAATGTGGTTACAGCAGCAATAACGATGGGGATTTACCTACAATTGCCGAAGTGACGTAATCATATTCCATAACAGAGTAGATGAAAAGAAAGATACAAGTCATGATATACATACCTAAACTGTCTTACACAGGGGTCAAACGCATGATGAATTTTGCAGTGATCTCCAGTGAGTTAAACCATTTTTTTAGCCAAGGAAAATGTAAAATATTTCCTGTAGTCATATATCTGGATACGTTATAAAAACCAACTGGCACAGAGAAGAGGGGAGCAGATCGTAAGTACCTGGGGCACTTAAGGAGTCTTGCACAGGGTCAAAGCTGACAGGGTCCATCCAGTTCTCAGCTATAAGATTACATTGTACAGTTTATCTGGATTATGACTGCAGCAGAATACTGTCTCAAATGGTTCAAATGGCTATGATCGTTATGCGACTTAACTTCTGAGGTCATCAGTCGCCTAGAACTTAGAACTAATTAAACCTAACTAACCTAAGGACATCACACACATCCATGCCTGAGGCAGGATTCGAACCTGCGACCGTAGCGGTCGCCCGGCTCCATACTGTAGCGCCTAGAACCGCACGGCCACTCCAGCCGGCCATTCTGTCTCAATATATACAAACTGCAAGTATGGTTGTCACGAGAAAAAACATAACAAACGTTTGCAGAGCTTAAAACAGATGGAATACAATCTTACAGGAGTGAATCGTCAGTTCTCCTTACCAACTTCTGTCACATTGTGATATTGAGTCTCTTTGCGTGCAGGGAAACATGTCTATCTACGTGTGGCATTCCGCAGCTTTTAGACGGGAATAATAAGCCCCTAATTACGGTTAATGTTACGTATATGGAAAAATAGGACATAGAAACAATGTACGGCATCGCTACGCTTTCAACTAGCTAGTTTCAGCTTCTTTTCAAAGCTACACATCTCACACACGTAGATCACCGTAAATGGGAAACTATTTAGAATTTTGCCAGGGCGCCAAATTAGAGAGCATTATATAATCTCAAACTTTATAATTCTAGCGTGTGCGTTAACAAACGAAAGCAATTCAGGATTTATTTGTCCATGATGCAGTTTTAATAATATCCACCTTAACGTTTTACATATAATTTAGATCTACATCGGAGTTTTCCAATTATTTGTCCAGAGAGTAATTTGACACGTACAAAGATAGTAAGTTCTCGAATTGGAATATATATAATTTTTTTTTCTGTAAGCTATCTCTATTATGGCATTGAGAATTAGCTTCCACCAGTGCTTGTAGGCGAGAGGAAGCGGGGATTTTGATTAAACCTTTTTTCTCCTGCGTAACACTATTCTTATAATGCTATACATCTTCCTAGGTAAAAGATACCAGCTCTTCTGCTGCTTTTTCTTGCAGTATTTCCGTGTATAACTTTATGTTCACAGCTTTTGCAAACGAGTGGTTATTAAATGTAGTTATTTGATTGGTTTTAAGCTCTGAGAACGGTTATTCACTTGCTACGTGCAGAATATCCATTACAGCACATTCAGATACAACGTAACTATTCTCCCTAAGCAGATACAGTGGGAAATGGAACTTTGTAAGAAGAATTTTCGTGTGTCCTTTAATGTAATAAACAGTCTCCAATCCATCATTATCGGCTAGGACTCCAAAACATGGGCACTTACCGGTGCTGCTGAGAGTAAATTCAGATATTTTATTTTCACTAGTCATAGCCAGATATTCCACTATAATGTGTTTAAAGCAATGTGTAACTCTTGCCTGCACATCTGCTGAAGGTTATTCTTCTCCCTGCTGCAGTTTATATTCTTCCTTCATGCCAGTCTTCTTCGCAATATACTCTAGCTTCCATTTTATGACCTAGATCTCTTCCATTTCCGGTTTGTTTTTAATACACTCACTAGAGTAACCGCACA
Organism: Schistocerca nitens; assembly: GCF_023898315.1. Lineage (NCBI taxonomy): Eukaryota > Metazoa > Arthropoda > Insecta > Orthoptera > Acrididae > Schistocerca > Schistocerca nitens. Next base: position 348,361,860 of record NC_064619.1, read on the forward strand.
TAAAGATGTAATTTCTATAATGGAGGATGTTTTAAATCTTTTGATGCATTTTCTCTTTTTATTAGGAATTAATGGGATGAAATTCTTTGGGGGTACCAGACACAGTCCGGCAATATAAAGGGTGTCCCAGCTATCTTGTCCACCCAAAATATCTCTGGAACAATAACATCTTTTGGAAAACGACTTTCACCGGTATCAATGTAGGGCTGGGGCCCATGAATGTACATATTTGGAAACATTCTAAAACGAAAGCATATGTGTTTTTAACACAAATTTATGTTTTTTTAAATGGACCTCCTATATTTTTTCTTCAGCAATCCTTAGCATGACAAAGCACATACACAATGGCGTTGATTGCATCGCTATATTCCCATTACATCCCGAGACATTAAGACGTGAAGTTGACGCTTAAAACACCCGACATGCGCTGCTAGCGCACGTCCTGAGGCTCAGGCGTGAACCCCATGCTGCCCGTAATCGCGATGTGATTGACGTGCGTAATCACACTTCCATACATATCAAGAGGTCCGAAGCGAATAATACGGTCTGCCGCCATCCTGCATTAACGCATGGGGTTCACGCCTGAGCCTCAGGGCATGCGCTAGCAGCGCATGTCGGGTGTTTCAAGCGTGAACTTCGCGTATCAATATCTCGGGATGTAATGGGAATATTGCGATGCAGTCAACACCATTGTGTATGTGCTTTGTCATGCTATGGATTGCTGAAGAAAAAATATAGGAGGTCCATTTAAAAAAAACATAAGTTTGTGTTAAAAAACACATATGCTTCCGTTTTAGAATCTTTCCAAATATGTACATTCATGGGCCCCAGCCCTGCATTGATACCGGTGAAAGTCGTTTTCCAATAGCTGTTATTGTTCCAGAGATATTTTGGGTGGACAAGATAGCTGGGACACCGTGTATATAGCTGAAGGCATTGTGGAAATAATGTACTGGATTGAGAGAAATGTGATTCCCTTGCTTCAGTGTAGAACTTCTGCATAATACTTATGTTACATTTGTCGGAGTCATTGTTAAGAATCTGCTCTTAGTAAAGAGGTAGATAATTAAAAACTATTTGCAGAACGAACATAACGTATAAGTTATTTTCTGTCTTTTGTGTCAATGTAGCACATTGTAAATAATATTTCTTAGAGTCTAATAAACTGAAACTACCTAGGACAGGGTCAAACTCACTATCAAGACTGTTTAAGTGTATTAAACTATGACAAATATTATTTACCATGTGCTCCATTGAACTATGTGCCAACCACCTCCATTTGGTGTCAACTAATTATTAACTTACAGAGCCGGTGTTGTGTGGTGTTCAAACGTTCTGGTGTTTGTCTGTTAGGGTACGAGGGAAACACGAAACTTATCTGGCATGCAGATAACCCTGCCTGACACTCAAGACACAGAAAAGCTTATACATTATGCGCAGTCTCCATACAGCTTTTGTGATCTACCTGTAAACCATGCGGAGATACTTAATAATGACTCCAACAAAGACAACATAAGTATATAGAAGTAGTGGAAACATATTTCTCTGGGTCCAGTCCACTGTCCTCCATAATACCATCAGATACACAGTGTGAACATTAAGAAAACCGACAAATTGCAGGGACAGATTCATGACTGGAAATGGAAGAAAAAATGTCCTATGAACACATCTCCGGAAGTGGACGGTGTCCATATACACTCCTGGAAATTGAAATAAGAACACCGTGAATTCATTGTCCCAGGAAGGGGAAACTTTATTGACACATTCCTGGGGTCAGATACATCACATGATCACACTCACAGAACCACAGGCACATAGACACAGGCAACAGAGCATGCACAATGTCGGCACTAGTACAGTGTATATCCACCTTTCGCAGCAATGCAGGCTGCTATTCTCCCAAGGAGATGATCGTAGAGATGCTGGATGTAGTCCTGTGGAACGGTTTGCCATGCCATTTCCACCTGGCGCCTCAGTTGGACCAGCGTTCGTGCTGGACGTGCAGACCGCGTGAGACGACGCTTCATCCAGTCCCAAACATGCTCAATGGGGGACAGATCCGGAGATCTTGCTGGCCAGGGTAGTTGACTTACACCTTCTAGAGCACGTTGGGTGGCACGGGATACATGCGGACGTGCATTGTCCTGTTGGAACAGCAAGTTCCCTTGCCGGTCTAGGAATGGTAGAACGATGGGTTCGATGACGGTTTGGATGTACCGTGCACTATTCAGTGTCCCCTCGACGATCACCAGTGGGGTACGGCCAGTGTAGGAGATCGCTCCCCACACCATGATGCCGAGTGTTGGCCCTGTGTGCCTCGGTCGTATGCAGTCCTGATTGTGGCGCTCACCTGCACGGCGCCAAACACGCATACGACCATCATTGGCACCAAGGCAGAAGCGACTCTCATCGCTGAAGACGACACGTCTCCATTTGTCCCTCCATTCACGCCTGTCGCGACACCACTGGAGGCGGGCTGCACGATGTTGGGGCGTGAGCGGAAGACGGCCTAACGGTGTGCGGGACCGTAGCCCAGCTTCATGGAGACGGTTGCGAATGGTCCTCGCCGATACCCCAGGAGCAACAGTGTCCCTAATTTGCTGGGAAGTGGCGGTGCGGTCCCCTACGGCACTGCGTAGGATCCTACGGTCTTGGCGTGCATCCGTGCGTCGCTGCGGTCCGGTCCCAGGTCGACGGGCACGTGCACCTTCCGCCGACCACTGGCGACAACATCGATGTACTGTGGAGACCTCACGCCCCACGTGTTGAGCAATTCGGCGGTACGTCCACCCGGCCTCCCGCATGCCCACTATACGCCCTCGCTCAAAGTCCGTCAACTGCACATACGGTTCACGTCCACGCTGTCGCGGAATGCTACCAGTGTTAAAGACTGCGATGGAGCTCCGTATGCCACGGCAAACTGGCTGACACTGACGGCGGCGGTGCACAAATGCTGCGCAGCTAGCGCCATTCGACGGCCAACACCGCGGTTCCTGGTGTGTCCGCTGTGCCGTGCGTGTGATCATTGCTTGTACAGCCCTCTCGCAGTGTCCGGAGCAAGTATGGTGGGTCTGACACACCGGTGTCAATGTGTTCTTCTTTCCATTTCCAGGAGTGTAATTAAAACAAATCGTCCCGTAACACATTACAGCGCTGTATCGCACCCACGTCACGACAAATGTTCAAAGTGGCTTGCATGGGATGCAATGCAAGCTTTCACATGTCGCTTAATGGATTGCTGCACCATTTCGAATGTTCCGGCGTCCCTCCGAATAAAGTCGCCGACGTCGTGAGCACGCTGTTCAAGGATTCTCTCATCAGGATCTGGTTCAGCACACACAATGCTTTTGATGTGCCCCCAGACGTAAAATCACGGGGGGTTCAAGTCCAGTGATCTAGCAGGCCACGGTACAGGGCCTCCACATCCTATACAGCATCTGGGGAAGGTGTTGCTATGGTGTGGACGAACTGTAATGCAGAAATGGAGTGGTGTTTCGTTATGCAGAAACCACAAAGTCTCTCATACTGCCATAGTCGCATTCTCAAGCAGTGCAGGCAAAGTATTCCAGCGGGAATTCGTGTACAGTGCTCTGTCGACGAAGCGTTGTGGAATAATAATTGGTCCAAGCATGTGTTCGCCTAGAGTCTCTGCCCACACACTGATGTGGAACTGGTGCTGATGATATGCATGACCCTTCCTCGAGGATAGTCTGTAGCCCACAAACGACGATTATGCAAACTAATAATGCTAGTTCTGGTAAAGGTTGCATCGTTGATAAATAGGACTGATTGGTACAAAAACCATCGACAAAATCCTTTCCGTAGAGGGAAAGCTGCTGCTGACAATCCTTGCACTCTTTCAGGTGATAGGGTGAGTAACGGTAGTCATGCAAGACACACGTAATCATAGTTTAACCTAGACCACGTTGTCAGGCCACTTTTTGCCTGGAGCTTGTGCTAGGGTTCGTCTCAATAACTTGAGGAGCTGATTCTCCAAATCTTGCGTAACCCCAGTCTGCCAAAAATGGGCTGGAGATGTTGTGTGATGTAGTTGTTGTGTGAAAGGATGCTTGTTTTGCTATAGCCGTGCTACATCTCGACCGTTTCCATCCGATTGGCCGTACACAGACGCAATCTCGGCTTATTTCCAACATGAATACCGGACCACTCTGCTGATTACAGTACTTTGCATCAGTCACTCAGCCTGCAGTACACAAGGAACACACGGAACGTGGTCAGAGGAACTTTCATTCGTCAGCGCCATCTACCGTGGCAACTATGCATTTCTGGACACGTGTTCACAATACCTTATTCCCTCTATTTCCTGCCAGGAATCCGTCCGTACAGTTTATCTGGTTTGTATTATTCACACTATAGATGTCGCTGAATTCGGACTGGTACGTAAAAACAGTGTCATCGCAAAAGTCCTAAGAAAAGAGTAAATGTTTCGCAAAGAATTAAACCATTCACCATTACAGACATGACCCTTTTAAACGCAGCCGGCCAGAGTGGTCGATCGGTTCTAGGCGCTATAGTCTAGAACCGCGCGACCGCTACGGTTTTCGAATCCTGCCTCGGCCATGGATTTGTGTGATTTCCTTAGGTTAGATAGCTTTAAGTGGTTCTACGTTCTAGGGGACTGATGACCTCAGAAGCTAAGTCCCATAGTGCTCAGAGCTATTTGAACCATTTTTTAAGCGTAGTTACTGTGTATTAAAATAAAACTGGAAATGAAAGAGATTGAAGCCATATAACGAAAATAGGACAAAACGGAGAAGGAAAGTGAAATGAAGAAAGAAAAAAAACTGCAATTGGAAACAGGAAAAGCTTCTGCAGATGCACAGGCGCTTTAAACACAGAGTATGGCGAAATCTTGCTGTAAGTGGGGAATGTAAAATATACGCATTTATTGTTAATAGCACTGGTAAGTGGCCATATGTTGGAGTCCTAGAACAAACTAAGCTATTGGAGCATTGTTGATACATTAAAAGAAGCACGAAGCTCCCTTGTTATCTGGATCTGTTACAGAGAACAGTTACGTTGTATGTTAATCTGCTGGAGTGGACATTCAGCAGACATTAACTGATACCGCGTATGTAGGGCTTAAAACCAACTGAATAACAATATTTAATGGTCATATGTTTCCAAAAGATATTAACATAGTGTTGTATAAAAAAATGCAGAAGATCTGGTGGCGTACACCCAGGATTAGTTCGAGTGTCATAAAAACAGTCTTACGCAGGAAATAAGGGGTAAAATTGAAATCCCTGAACGCTCTTGCCTAGAAGAACTGATGATAGCAACAGGAAGGCCCAGAGATAATTGTCAAAGCCGAAAAAGAAATAATTTACAGGTTAAAACATAGATATGCATAGGAAATCGAGAACTCACCTTCATTGTACTTGTCAAATTACTCTCTGCAGACAGAATTAGAAGAATCCACTGGAGATTTGAATTATGTGATAAAAATTAAACTGAATTTTATTAGAACCACACCAAATAAAATTGAAAAGTGAATGTTTTACTGTATGTGAATGTGCATGCAAGAAATAATAAGGTTTTGGAATGTATCATGCCTTTTTACTCGCTGTTGTGGAAAAATATTAAAAAGTCTTACAATTGCAATGATCTGTGAGTATGGGATATGGATAATTGCACAATCTTTAAAGGAGCTGAAACTAGGTACTTGAAAGTCTAGTGATGCCCTGTATCACCTCGTGGTCCTACATTTCCTGTTTTCTTTTCATTCGCATACGTAACACGCTAACCGTCATTAGGGGCTTATTATTCCAGTGAATTCCACACATTGATTGAAATTTCTTTCCGTATGCAGCGAGGGCCACAACTAGAATATGGGAGCAAACTGCTATGGAGCGCTTCCGTAATACTGTTGCAAGCTGATATTCTATAAGATTTAATCTCTGCAAACGCTTATTACGTTGTTAACGCCAGAACTTTACTTCCACTCGTATTTATTGATACAAAATACCACTGCATTCCGGTTCTAAATAAAAGATACAATAGAACCTTATAGCTTCAAAGAGGAAGGATCGTGTGCTTTGAGCTTGTGCTTGACTCCTTAAGTGAATTAAACACCATCTAACAGTATTTACTCAGTGCTCCACTGCACCCTGTGGCCCTTGCTTCTTCTTTTGGGATTTCCGCGGGAAGTCAAACGTGATAATGCATCCCCACTGAAGACTGTTGAATCATTGCCCATCGAGGCGATTCAATTATATGAATGTATGGAGTCTGTTTAGCAAGGGGACTTGGATGGGATGTGCGGGTAGGTGGCGGTTAATGAGAATGTGGATCAGCCGTGGGGTGCACGAAGACAGTCCATGTAATTACAATAAGCTCTGTGTCAGAGAGGGCAATCATTAGATCAACTGCCTAGTAAAGAGAATATCCCTGGATCGAATCCCTTTATGGCCCACATTTTCACTCGTTGCTGCTGAGTCCCGATGCATCTGCTGTCACGAGTTCCTTCCCTTCTATATAATCTCTCTCTCTCTCTCCCCTCCACCTTCAATTTACATAATATATATAATAGCGGCAGATTCTTTCGGAAAACAGATACCAATCATTCATATAATTGATTTGCCTCGATCGGCAATGAATCCATAATCGTCAATGCGGATGCACAATCGCCTTCGACCTTCTCGTGGAATCTCATAGTAGCGAGCAAGGGGGAGATGGACGCGAACTGCGGGTAGGTGGCGCTTGGTGGAAACGTGGATCGGCCAGGGGGCGCAGCGTGATTGTCCGCGCACTTGAGGTAAATGCTGTGTCCGGATGGCGCAGTGGTTAACGCACCTACCTTAGTAAACAGGAGATCCCGGGCTCGAATCCGAGTCCGGTATTCATTTGCACTCGTCGCGGTCGACGCCACATAAAGTCATGGTGTAGCTGACATCATGATTCCTTTCCCTCCGCTCCCCCCTCCACCACTGTGAATTTTCATAGTATGTACCACGGATGCGGAATTCGCATATCCGTAAGGACAGACACCATGCATTAAAAAGGTCGTATCATATCAGCTTAAACAACAACATAGGGTAGCTTATATTCTGGTGGACTTCAACGAACAGAATATGAACGGCAATTCTTACATTTAACGCCAACTTTGCAACATCCTGATACTTCTAATGAAACTTGCTTTAACAGTAAAAGCAGAGTGCTAGATAAATCAACAATCATTTAACTAATTAATTATACAAGCAGGAAGAGAACAGTAATAAAAGGAAGGTCGCTGGGCAAAAGCTTAGGAGACAATTTCACGAATAAAATATGAATGAGAGATGACAGAAAACGTACAAAAGTGAGGCTAATTCTGGAAGTTAAAATTAAAAGTAGCAGGGAATAGCTAATATAAATAGCGCAGAGAAAGGGCTACATAGTGCTGGAGAATGGAGAAAGATAGTGTGGTTCATAAACCCAGAAACACAAGGCCAACAGTGAAAACATAAGTGTATAAATGTATAAGTATATAAATAAATAGTTAAAAATAAATTAATGTAAGAAAGTCCCTATGATATAATTTAACATAGAACCCTCCACAACTGACTCCTATTTCAGGTAGGCACAACTTGGCCTGGCAGTTGCACTCTTCTTGTAGAGTGTTGTACAAGAGCACACACCATTGCTAGTACTCCTTTGTGTACATCCAGCACCGTGTGGAATGAAATTTTTATTCTCTAGTTTAGTGTGCGCTGTGATAATCCTAAAGGTACTGGCACAATAAAACTTTGTCCACGGACCAAGATTCGAAAGCGGGACCTTTGTCTTCCGCGGACACGTGCTCTACAGATTGAGATACCCACGACTCACGACCCGTCCCCAAGGCTCCACTTCAGCCAGTGACTCCTCTTTTACCACCGAAACTTCACAGATGTTCTCCTACGAAACTTGCAAGACCAGCACCCTGGTAGAGCACTTGCCCGTGAAGGCAAATAATCCGAGTTTGTGTCTCGGTTCCCCACACATTCCTAATGTGCCAGGAAGTTTCAAGCCAGCACCGTCTTCGCTAGAAAGAGGATTACAACCCACCTACTGAGGCCAGGAACCAATTCCGCATGTTAATAACGTTTCCGTAGCCACTAGCTCTGGCTTGCCCACTGCACGCTATGCGAGCTTGCATCTCCACCCACATGGTCCACACAACCATCTCTTTAGTCCCTTATGGACTCCTCCCTTGTTCGTTTCTCACAGACTGACTCCGTTTCCATTAGCCAAAATGGCAACGACCGCCCCATTCTCCATCATTACTGAGTCACTATCAGTGTTTGAGCCCAGTGACTAGCTCCAGGATCCAGTCAATCAGGGACGAAGACCATGCCGGACAGCACGCCTCCATGGGCCGATGCTGCTCTCAGAGTGGTGTCCTGCCAAGACTGCCCGCGGCTCCAAGTTGTAGCCGCTTCGCTACGGCACAGCAGACTTCGGTCGTCACTCAAGGCCACCCCTCACATAGTGGCGCTGCACTTGGCTGCACTTTTTTGTTTCGTGTGCTGTCTGCCAAGTGGGAGACACGTCACCAGGTATGGCACCAACCATCGAGTGCAGCGTGACATTTTCTGTGCTATGTGTTGCTAAAATACGGCACAAGAGAAATACGCGATACCAAGAAGGCGTAATTAGCCGTGATCTATTTTCAAAGAATATTCTTAAGACTTTATTTTATTTACTAGCGATTCACCAAGGACATTAACACATTTAATCAAACTATGTAAGCATGGAAGTAGTTGCCAGGGAGTAACTGATGAAATCATAACCAAATTCCTTTTAACACATGGGAATTTTATTCACTTTAATGGTGCCTAAATGCATTTTTTAAAAGAAACATATTTAAAATTATAATCATAAAGCAACCTCTAAATATCAAAGTTATAATTTATTCAGAGGCAGAAAGAAACAACTTTTGATTGTATGAGCTTTCGGGCAGAGAACCTTGCCGCTCCCTTTTCACACGGCCGTAGTTACGACCGCTCGCAACAGTCTCTGAAAGACTGCACTGGTGCAAATCTGCAACACACCAGATAACTTTAAACTAAGAGTTTAAACAATTTACACAAGCATACAAACTATGCACCCCCCGTGGGAGGGATGGAAATGGTACAAAACACTAACAATTAAAATATTAACCTTGCCACCGAAGGTGCAACTTGATTTTTAACTTCTAAGAAAAGTCTTACGGTGAAAGGGTGGCAACTTTATACACTAAAATGATCATTTAAATAAAAACCCATGAAATGCAATCTTGTATAAATTTCTACAAGGTTGGCCAAACAGTAGTTAAGATGCTCTACAGTACGCAGAAACCGCCTCTCAAGATCATAGGCAATAATATCAAAGTTTCCAAAGATCAAAACATATTTCAGGTATTAGGCCGTTACACTCCAAGCAATAAATTCGTTAACACAACAAATCCGTTAAACATGACAAAGGCAGCTCTTAATGTACTGTACACTGATAGGGAGATTACCGAACAACCCGAACTGCAGGTTGCTCTAACCCACCCCTACTCCACAAGGGAAAAATGGACCTCCCAATTTATAAAAAAAAAAACACCTTCCCGCGGGTGGGAAAACGGAGAAGAATGGTGGGACGATCCCAAAACAAAGCGGCTGGTGACCTCACCTAGAAAGCAAGTGAATTTACCAAGTAAATGAAACAACGTATCTCCAATCACTGAACTTCTAACAAACTGCGATTTCTCGAGAAGACATGGCGCAACACCTCCAACTCGCTCTCCCGAACCGTCCGCTGCCAGCCGCTTCAACGGACGCAGGAAAGCGCGCCGATCTCCCGTCTCACGGCGTCGCAGCTCGCACCTGCCTGACTGATGTCGTGGGTTGACTCCTGTTGCTCTCGTGTCGATTGCGAAGTCGCTACTCATTGCTGTACGCCGCGGCCCACTGGACTCACGTGGCGACTTCACAAGCGCCGACGCTCAAGGCGGACAAGTCATCTTGTGTCTCAGTGCGCGACTGACCAACCGATTGATCCAACCGCCAATGACCACTGCCTGAGCAAACTCGAGCAGACTGGCGGCCTAATTCGCAGACTCAGATGCAGGAACTAAGCCCCGGCCGGGCGACCACTCGCTGAGTTCTCTTACTGGCGGAGTGACAAGACTCTCTTTTTGCCGGCTTTAAAGGTTGATCCGAACGACAGACATACTATCACGCCGAACGACAGACAGTCACTAAATGCCTAACAAATGCGGACGGCCGGCCGTTGTGGCCGAGCGGTTCTAGGCGCTTCAGTCTGGAACCGCGCGACCGCTACGTTCGCAGGTTCGAATCCCGCCTCGGGCGTGGATGTGTGTGGTGTCCTTAGGTTAGTTAGGTTTAAGTAGTTCTAAGTTCTAGGGGACTGATGACCTCAGAAGTTTAATCCCATAGTGCTCAGAGTCATTTGAACCATTTTTTTGAAATGCGGACGAGAGACAGACTAGCAAGCTGGGGACGAGAGACTGACCCAGACTGCCCGACTGGCAAGCTCATAGCACCCCTTAAATGCACTTGAACAGGCAACCTTTCCCCTTTCCCACCAAAGGGAGACACAAAAGGTGCGATAGGCACAGCGGCGCCACCGCCTGAAACGAAGAGCGACTGATTCACACTAAGCGCTGCGGCGCGCTCTTCAAAACAGCAATTTTTACCACGGCTCACTTACGTTACAAATGAAATATGTGATACGAGGAGGATTTTCATCTCTTATTCAAATTAAAGCTGTGTAACTCCCTAACAAATGAACCACTGTCTTTAGCAATATCAAGTTAACTGGAAATTAGGAAATAAGTGATAAGTTCCCATGGGATTAAACTGCTGTGGTCATCATTCCCTTGGCTTACACACAACTTTATCTGACTTAAACTAACTTACGCTAAGGATAAAACATTCACCCATTCCCGAGGGAGGTGTCAAACCTCCGACGGTGAGAGCCGCGCGAACCGTGGCAAGGAACATGGCACCGCGAGGCTGACTGAACGTTCTATACGTATATATCAAGCTCCAGCCAATTCGTCAGTCTCCTAGATCCTCCTTCCCACATTTACAGAGTGTAAGTAGACTGTCCAGTGTATACAGAGTGAGTCACTTAAGGTTACCGCTGGATATATTTCGTAAACCACATCAAATACTGACGAACCGATTCCACAGACCGAACGTGAGGAGAGGGGCTAGTGTAATTGTTTAATACAAACCATAAAAAAATTCACGGAAGTAAGTTTATTAACATAAACCTACGTTTTTTTAAATGGAACCACGTTTGTTAGCACATCTGAACATATAAACAAATACGTAATCAGTGCCGTTTGTTGCATTGTAAAATGTTAATTACATCCGGAGATATTGTAACCTAAAGTTGACGCTTGAAACCTCCGACGTTCAGTTGCGTGTTGTAACAAACACGAGCCACGGTCGGCCAGCAGCATCTGCAGGGACGTGTCCCACTGGAAACGCGTCGACGTATGTGGTATCAGCATGATGGTGCACCTGCATATTCCGCAATTAACACTAAGCTGACCCTTGGCAGGATGTTCGACGGGCGTTTCATAGGACGTGGAGGACGCATAAATTGGCCAGCCCGTTCTCCTGATCTTACACCTCTGGACTTCTTTCTGTGGGGTACGTTAAAGGAGAATGTGTACCGTGATGTGCCTACAACCCCAGAGGATATGAAACAACGTATTGTGGCAGCCTGCGGCGACATTACACCAGATGTACTGCGGCGAGTACTACATTCATTACGCCAGAGATTGCAATTGTGTGCAGCAAATGATGGCCACCACATTGAATATCTGTTGGCTTGACATGTCGGGACACACTCTATTCCACCTCGTAATTGAAAACGGAAACCACGTGTGTACGTGTACCTCACCCCTCATGGTAATGTACATGTGCGTCAGTGAAAAAGACCAATAAAAAGGTGTTAGCATGTGGTCGTAATGTGCTGTTCCAGTCTCTTCTGTACCTAAGGTCCATCACCGTTCCCTTTGGATCCCTACGCAATTCGGTGCTCTCCGATACACACCATCGAACAGCGGAGGAGTGGTACTCAAGCGTCAACTTTAGGTTACAATATCTCCGGATGTAATTAACATTTTACAATGCAACAAACGGCACTGATTACGTATTTGTTTATATGTTCAGATGTGCTAACAAAACTAACGGGGTTCCATTTAAAAAAACGTAGGTTTGTGTTAAAAAACATGCTTCCGTGCATTTTTTATGGTTTGTATTATCCAATTACACTAGCCCCTCTCCTCACGTTCGGTCTGTGGAATCGATTCGTCAGTATTTGATTTATTTTACGAATTATATCCAGCGGTAATGTTAGGTGACTCACCCTGTATTCCTGGACTAGCTATCTTGGGAGGGATTAAATTCTAATGAATTCAGTCCTAAGACTGATTTCCTGAATGACCGAAGGAATTCTTTAAAGATTAATTGTATGACAATCTCTATTTCGTGTGGCCAAAGAAGCGCCTTATTAGCTGTGTGTGCTGTGGTCAGCTCTCAGTTACGAAGTGAAAAACCGTACGTACAAATGTTACGAAGCTGAAAATAAAAGTCACATCTAGCGCCGCGACAAAACAGATGCATTTCCATAAAAATGTATAAAATCATTTTATGTGACTGATCTTGGCAGAAGTGCGAATCAGCTTCGCCATGTCCTTTTTAACTGGCAGGGCTCTTCTTTCTTCGCCATTCTGAGTACAGGTTTTGTGTCTGGATGCTTAACGTATGCAGAAAATGCCCTCGCGGCTTTATTTATTACGCACACAGAGTCAGTATTGTCGTAAGATGTTTCAGGCTTGCAGCCGGTCATCGTTCACTTCACTGATCTTCGCTGATCTGATTCTCATCGACCTCGTACCAGTCATCATGGGGTGATCCACTGAAGACTAACAACAATGTGCGTAGACCGCCGCACAGTGATAGCCGAAATATGGAGTCGTCTGTAAACATTACGTAGCACCATTTTCTCTTATGCCAGTGCCTTGTTCCTCAGCCAGTCGAACTCGATCTCTCGTGTGTCTAGCAGTCAATCGAAGGATCGATTCCAAAGTCTGCCAACAAAAGATGAACCCACTTTATGCTCTGTAGGTACTGTACGAATAGTCGAATCTTCTTGCATTAATGTCACTGCTAATTTCACTGCCCAAACATGTCCTATTAGGTGCCTCATGTCGACTGATGAAACGTACACAGAGGGTATAGAGACACATTCTTTACTTACAGTCACTAGATGGCAGAGTGACTCGTTTCTCGTCCATTTCACTCTATGGAACGAACACAGAGAATGTCGAGACACACTTATTACTTATTGTAACTGGATGGTAAAGTGATACATGATCGTCCATTTCACTCTTAGGCACAGCATTGACTACCGCCACTAAGCCGTGGCTTTTAAACGTATTGTGTAAGCTCTTTCTCATTACTGAAACAAGTCGGATGATTAAGCGCAACATTGGAATTACATAACTTAATCACGGACTACCTATATGGTACACTCGACCAAATTCTAGTCTCTCTAACTGTTCTGTGCAGTTTATTTCTCTGGAAAATAAACTGTGCCCATGATATGTGAGGTTTGGCGATCCATACCACAGTATATTGCAGTATGCTGTCAGTTAGCATGGTGTTACCACTACAAACTGTTTCCGCTTGTGAGCTACGCTCTATCATTCGTTTTCTCACAGCAAAGTGTCATCGACTGTCGATATGTACCTCCGTGTAGGGGAAGGCGGTATGAGCATTCAAATGGAAATGAGACGTAGGCCCGTCATTCGACCATTGAGACGAATGTCAGAGGATAGTGTGGATTAAACTTGGCGAAAGTGCCCAAAAAGAGAGGTAGGTCACTCATTCTGCAGAGGAGTTTATGACAACCATCTGTTATCTAACTAACCTAAGGACATCACACGCATCCATGCAAGAGGCAGGATTAGAACCTGCGACCGTAGCACTCGCGAGGTTCCGGACTGAAGTGCCTATAACCGCTCGGCCACAGCAGCCGGCATAATGTGGTGTGCAACTTGTTCACTATATGCCTCGTAAAGGAACAATGAGTGCAGAGTTGTAATGTAATAATATCTTGAGGATTCTGCCAGCAGACGTCAAAACAATATGTCCTGGACTTGTCTCGCAAAGACCTCCTCCTTCACGACAATGCTTGGCCACACGTAGCTCGAATGGCCAAAATGAAGCTCGGAAGATTCAATAGTGAAGTGTTCACATATATTGCCTCAAGTGATTTTCACATGTTCCTCAACTCCATAGCCATCTTGGGTGTAAACATTTCCTGTGCTCGTAACCAGCTCTTCACATTAACAGTGAACAAAGGGTTACGAGCACAGGACCCGATCTGGTACAATGGCTTGGATAAACTTGTGTCACGCTATAAAAACTGCCTTCAAAAACATGGCAAGTAAAGCAATAACAGAAACATTCTACACTCCTGGAAATGGAAAAAAGAACACATCGACACCGGTGTGTCAGACCCACCATACTTGCTCCGGACACTGCGAGAGGGCTGTACAAGCAATGATCACACGCACGGCACAGCGGACACACCAGGAACCGCGGTGTTGGCCGTCGAATGGCGCTAGCTGCGCAGCATTTGTGCACCGCCGCCGTCAGTGTCAGCCAGTTTGCCGTGGCATACGGAGCTCCATCGCAGTCTTTAACACTGGTAGCATTCCGCGACAGCGTGGACGTGAACCGTATGTGCAGTTGACGGACTTTGAGCGAGGGCGTATAGTGGGCATGCGGGAGGCCGGGTGGACGTACCGCCGAATTGCTCAACACGTGGGGCGTGAGGTCTCCACAGTACATCGATGTTGTCGCCAGTGGTCGGCGGAAGGTGCACGTGCCCGTCGACCTGGGACCGGACCGCAGCGACGCACGGATGCACGCCAAGACCGTAGGATCCTACGCAGTGCCGTAGGGGACCGCACCGCCACTTCCCAGCAAATTAGGGACACTGTTGCTCCTGGGGTATCGGCGAGGACCATTCGCAACCGTCTCCATGAAGCTGGGCTACGGTCCCGCACACCGTTAGGCCGTCTTCCGCTCACGCCCCCCAACATCGTGCAGCCCGCCTCCAGTGGTGTCGCGACAGGCGTGAATGGAGGGACGAATGGAGACGTGTCGTCTTCAGCGATGAGAGTCGCTTCTGCCTTGGTGCCAATGATGGTCGTATGCGTGTTTGGCGCCGTGCAGGTGAGCGCCACAATCAGGACTGCATACGACCGAGGCACACAGGGCCAACACCCGGCATCATGGTGTGGGGAGCGATCTCCTGCACTGGCCGTACACCACTGGTGATCGTCGAGGGGACACTGAATAGTGCACGGTACATCCAAACCGTCATCGAACCCATCGTTCTACCATTCCTAGACCGGCAAGGGAACTTGCTGTTCCAACAGGACAATGCACGTCCGCATGTATCCCGTGCCACCCAACGTGCTCTAGAAGGTGTAAGTCAACTACCCTGGCCAGCAAGATCTCCGGATCTGTCCCCCATTGAGCATGTTTGGGACTGGATGAAGCGTCGTCTCACGCGGTCTGCACGTCCAGCACGAACGCTGGTCCAACTGAGGCGCCAGGTGGAAATGGCATGGCAAGCCGTTCCACAGGACTACATCCAGCATCTCTACGATCGTCTCCATGGGAGAATAGCAGCCTGCATTGCTGCGAAAGGTGGATATACACTGTCATAGTGCCGACATTGTGCATGCTCTGTTGCCTGTGTCTATGTGCCTGTGGTTCTGTCAGTGTGATCATGTGATGTATCTGACCCCAGGAATGTGTCAATAAAGTTTCCCCTTCCTGGGACAATGAATTCACGGTGTTCTTATTTCAATTTCCAGGAGTGTATAATGTCAATAAAATTACTTCAGCTTGAAAAATTTTCTATAATGCGCTTTTTTATACAAAATAAGGAAACTTACTTATTGGAAACCAGCCGTTTTGTGAAGTACGTCCCCTCGGAACTACCAAACTTCAACGTTCGCAGAGGTTGAGTAATATTCGATGTTCGCCGTAAAACCTGATATTAATGGACCATTCTGGCTATCTAGAGTGAAGTATCGGCAACAAAAGGGGGAAAATCTAGGGATTTAATGTTAGTAATTTTCATTTCAGCGATCCGTATTGCGCCACGTACTGAAACACATTCGTTCTTCAGAAAACGAATAGTGTTTATAGCTACGTATCGCTAGCACCACGTTCGTTTCTTTGGCGCACGTCTGATAGCGGTCGGCGAGCAAATCCCGAGAGCGTTGGGATCCCTCGAGATAGAGAAATGGAAAAGCCTTGTTGGCTCATCGGAGTACGGGCTGTTAAGAGGTGTATTTAAGCGGTAAAACGGCAATTACTTTGTTGTGTTCGTCGGTATGAGCTGTGTAACTGTGGTCTAGGGTTGTGTTTTGCGTCTGTGGGCTCGAACCCAGCTACTGCTTAAATTTGGAACAGAAGTCATTAGCAAAGTTGGCCGAAGACTTCCGTCGTAAGAAGACACCATCATTCTATTCAAGGCCTTGTCAAAGAAGGCAGCGAGAAACTGCACCAAAAACACTGAAGAATCAGCGATGATCAAATGCATCATGATGCAGAAGGCAACAGATACCACTGCATGAAAGACACATAAAGTGTGTCCATTGGACATGTAGCCTGCAACTGCAAAAGTGTCATGATGACCCCTACTGGAAAAAGATTCCGGATAAGTCCGCTTTGGCATCTCCGGGATAGGACTGCAAGGGAAATGTGACCATGCGGAAAATATGGAATAACATACAACGAGATACCATAAGGAGTACGAGCATGGAACGTCAGAAGTTTGGACGTAGTGTGAAAGCTATAAAATCTGAAAAGGGAAATGCAAAGGCTCAGTCTAGATGTAGTGGGGGTCAGTGAATAGAAAGAAGATACGGATTTCTGGTCAAATGAGTATAGGCTAATATCAACAATATCAGAAATGTCATGACGTGGTACGACTCGTTATGAATAGGAAGATAGGGCAGAGGATAAGTTGCCGTGATCACTTCCTTCATAATGTTGTTCTCATTAGATTCCAGAGCAAACCAAAGCCGGCAACGATAGCTCAGGTGTACATGTCAACGACGCAAGCTGTAAATGAAGAGAAAGTTGAAGTATATGAGAATACCGAACGGGTAATTCAGTATGTAAACGAAGATGGATATCTAATGGCCACGGGGGATTCGAATGCGGTTGTAGGGGAAAGAATAGAAGAAAGGGTTACACGACAATTTACACTTCGCATTAGGAATGAGACAGGAGAAAAGTTAACTGAGTTCTGCAATAAATTTCAGATTGTATAAGTGAATAAGCTGTTGATGAATCACAAAAGGAGGAGATATTCCTGGAAATACCAAGAGAAACGGCAGAATTCCAGCTGGATTACGCTATGCTCAGACAGGTGCCAAAATCAGACAATGGATTTGTAAGGCGTAGCCATCTGCAGGTACAGACTGAGATCACAATATGGTATTCATGAAATGTAGATTGAGGTTTGAGAGAATCGTCCGAAAGGACCAGTCTGGAAGGAAGTTGGGATATTGAAGTACTGAAGAATAACGAGACACGATTAAAGTTCACTGAGGATGTGAAGAGAAAACCACGACACGTTCGTAGGATTTGTCGACCTGAAAGAAGTGCTCGACAATATAAAATGGTACAAGATATTCAAAATTCCTAGAAATAAAGATAAGCTATGGGGAAAGACAGGTAACATACAACATGTTCAAGAACCAAAAGGGAACAATAAGACAGGAAGACCAGGAACGAATTACTCGGATTGAAAAGGGTGTAGGCAGTGTGTAGCCTAAGGGAAATAAAACAAAGGTTGGAGAGTGGGATTAAAGTTCAGATAAACGGATATCAATGATAAGATTCACTGGTGGTATTGCTATCGTCAATGAAAATGAAGAAGAATTATAGGACCTGTTGAATGAACAGTCAAATGAGATAAGAAAATGAAATAAGAGTACATCTAAGGAAGACGGAAGTAATGATAACGAGGAGAAATGAGAACAGCAAGAATCACAACATCAGAAATGAGGATCACTAAGTAGAGGAAGTTAAAGAACTCAGCTATCTAGACCTCAAAATAACCCATGATGGACTAGCAAGGAGCGCATAAAAAGAAGTCTGGCGCTGGCATAAAGGTTATTACTGGTCAGTGGAAGTCTGATAGTATCAAAGATAGGTCTTAATTTCAGAATAATGCACATTTGGAGTACAGAATTGTATGGTAATGAGACATGTACTGCGGGAAAACCGTAACAGAAGAGAATCGAAGACTTTGAAATTTTTGTTTACCGAAAAGTGTTGAAAATTATGTGGACTCATAAGGTAAGGAAAGAGGATGTTCTCAGCAGAAACGGCGGGGAAAATAATATATGAAAAAGACTCACAAGAAGATGGGACAGGGTGGTAGGACATAAGGGAACAAGGGACTTAACTTCTGAGGTGATCAGTCCCCTAGAACAATAGAACTACTTAAACCTAACTAACCTAAGGACATCACACACATCCACGTCCGAGGCAGGATTCGAACTTACGACAGAAGCGGTCGCGCGGTTACAGACTGTAGCGCCTAGAACTACTCGTCCACTCCGGCCTGCGAAAAATAAATAAATAAATAAATAAAAATAAAAATAATGTTGATACTGCGAGAATGGAAGGTCAATGATAAATGTTGGAAGGCAGACTTGCATACAAGAAAGTTAACATGGAAAATGATGGTTAACCTTATGAAAAACTTCAGTTGATCCAAGAGACCAAGTTTATAAACTTGCGTGAGAAACAGATGCACACCCACATAAACCCATTAGGAATAACAGAAATAGAAAACGCAGGACAGTTAAAACGTAATGGGTCAAGGAACACCCGTAGTTTGACTGATTTATTGTTTATTTCAGTACAACCAAAGATTCTGCCTTTTATGCCATTTTCAAGTACTTAAATTAACAATAGAACATTCAAATGGCGGCGATATCCGTTAAAATGTCTTGTATTGCTGTTCTACACCTACGTTTATACTCCGCAAGGCAACCAACGGTGTGTGGCGGAGGGCAGTTTACGTGCCACTGTCATTACCTCCCTTTCCTGTTCCAGTCGCGTATGGTTCGCGGGGAGAACGACTGCCAGAAAGCCTCCGTGAGAACTCAAATCTCTCTAATCTTAAATTCGTGATCTCCTCGGGAGGTATAAGTAGGGGGAAGCAATATATTCGATACCTCATCCAGAAACGCACCCTCTCGAAATCTGGACAGCAAGCTACACCGCAATCCAGAGCGCCTCTCTTGCAGAGTCTGCCACTAGAGTTTGTTAAACTTCTCCGTAATGCTATCACGCTTACCCAATAACCCTGTAACGAAACGCGTCGCTCTTCTTTGGATCTTCTCTATCTCCTCCGTCAACCCGACCTGGCACGGATCCCACACCGATGAGCAATGCTCAAGTATGTTATCATGTTGCTCAGCAACATGAAAAACTGGTTCCAAAGGAGATGTGAAGAAATCGAAAAAGAAGAGATCTTCTAGAGGTCTGATTCAGAATTCAGAAAGGTCATAACAAATTTTGGTGAAACTGAAAGCAGTGGTGGTAACATTAAGAGTGGAATAGGAATTTCATTTCTAAACGCAGCAGGAAGAGCAGACAGGCGGAAAGAGTTCGTTGAAGGTGAGTGCGAGGGGAAGGACTTGCTGATGACAAGTGTAGTCGATAGGTACGACGTAGGGGGTCTGGAATAGTCATAATTTAAAAGAGCTCTGAAAGACTTGGTATCAAATTAGGCGGAAGGGATAGATAATACGTCACTGGAATTTCCAAAATAATTATCGGAAGTGGCTACTGAATATTATTTAAATTTGTGTACGGAATCTATGTGCCTGGAAGCTTACCATCAGGTTTTCGGGAAAACATCATTCACACAATTTCGAAGAATGAAATGGCAGGTAAGTGCGAAAACTATCTCAGGATCAGCTCAAAAGCTCATGCGTCTAAGTTACTGACAAGAATAGTAAACAGAACAATGGAAAATAAAACTGAAAATCGGTTAGGTGAGGATCAGTTTGGCAACATGAAAGGTAAAGGCACAAGGGAGGCAGTTCTCACGTTGTGCTTGATTGTGTAAGGAAGGTTGAAGAACATGCAAGGCACGGTCATAGCATTCGTCGACCTAGAAAATGCGTTAAATAGTGTAAAGACGTTCAGAATTCTGAGAGAAGTCACATTAAGTGATAGGGAAAGACAGTTAATATGCAATATGCACAAGAAACAAAAAAATGATGGGTACAGAATATAAATGTTGTATGACAGTGATATAGTCTTTCCCCCCTACTGTTCAATCTTTACATCGAGGAAACAGTGACGGATGTAAAAGAATGGTTCAAGAATGAGGTTATTGTCACGGTGAAACGGTACCGATGATGAAGTTTCCTGATGACACCGCTATCTTCAAGAAATACGAAGAATATTTACAGGATATGTTAGATGTAATGAATAGCCTAAAAAGTACAAAACATGGATTGAGAGTAAAGAGGAAAAAGGTAAAAGTAATAGGATGTAGCAGAAACTGGAATAGTAAAAATATGTTGTAGATCACGACGTAGTCGAGGTTAAGGAATTCTTCTACCTTGACAGACGAAGCAGAGGGAAAATGCGAAGTAGACTATCACAGCAAAGAGGGCATTCCTGATCGAGAAAAGTCGACTGGTATCAAACGTTGGCACTAATAAGCGAAAAAAAGTTCTGAGAAGCTACAGTTGGTTCACTGAATTTTATGTTAATGTATCATGGACAGTGGGAAAACCAGAAGAGAATCAAAGATTTCGAGTTGTCTTTCTGCAGAAGAATGTTGAAAATCAGAAAGTCTGGTAAGATAAGGAATGAGGAGGTTCTCCGCAGAATCTTCAAAACAATGGGATATGTGGAAAATATCGACAAGAACAGGGGACAAGAACACGAGACATGTATTAAGGCACTATGGAATAGTCTCCATGGTACCAGCGGGAATTGTAGAAGGTACGAGCTAGAGGGGAAGACAGAGGTTTAGAGGTAGTGTGCGAGTGGTGGAGAGGAATCCGTGGCAGACCGAAGGTCGGAGGACTGATGACACATAAAAGTACAAGATTTAACAAAATTCGCACATATTAAAGTTGATATTCTTATACATCGGTTACTGATGTTACAACGACAGGTTATCAAGGTTTACATGACTCTAAACGTGGTGTTGTAGTCGGCGCGCGAACTATGGGAAACAGCATCTCCGAGGTAGCGATGAAGTGGGGACTTCCCCGTACTACCATTTGAGGAGTGTACCGTAAATATCTCCTTCCCCCCCCCCCCCCATCCCGTGAACCATGATGGACCTTGCCAGAGGTGGGGAGGCTTGCGTGCCGCAGTGGCACCGGTAGCCGCACTGTAGGTGCAACCACAACGGACGGGTGTCTGTTAGGAGGCCAGACAAAAATGTGGTTCCTGAAGATGGGCAGCAGGTTTCTCTGTAGTTTCGGGGGCAACAGTCTGGATGATTGATCTGTCCTCGTAACATTAACGAAAACGGCCTTGCTGTGCTGGTAGTGCGAACGGCTGAAAGCAAGGGGAAACTACAGCCGTAAATTTTCACGAGAGCATGCAGCTTTACTGTATGGTTAGATGATGATGGCGTCCTCTTGGATAAAATATTCCGGAGGTAAAATAGTGCCCCATGTGGATTTATGGGCTGGGACTACGCAGGAGGACGTCGTTATCAGGAGAAACAGACCTGGCGTTCTATGGATCGGAGCGTGGAATGTCAGGTCCCTTAGTCGGGCAGGTAGGTTAGAAATTTTAAAAAGCGAAATAGATAGGGTACAGTTAGATATAGTGGTAATTAGCGAAGTTCGGTGGCAGGAGAAACAAGACTTCTGGACAGATTAATATTTGTAAATTTGTAGGTTTAATAATGAATAAAGAAATAGGAACTGGGGTAAGCTACTACAAAGAGCATAGTGAACGCTTTATTATCGAAAAGTTAGACACGACACCCACGCCTACCACAATAGTACAAGTTTATACGCCAACTATATCTGCAGACGACGAAGACATTGAAGAAATGTATGATGATACAATATAAATTATTCAGATAGTGAAGGGTGACGAAAATTTAATATTCGGGAAAGGATTTAGATAGAAGGAAAAGGAATAGAAGGAAAAGTAATAGGTGAATATGGAATGGGGGTAAGGAATAAAGAAGGAAGCCGCCTGGTGGAATTTTGCACAGAGCAAAACTTAAGCTAACACTAGCTTTAAGAATCTTAAGAGAAGGTTATATTCGTGGAAGGGGCCTGGAGACACTGGAAGATTTCAGATAGATTATATAATGGTAAGACAGAAATTTAGGAACCAGGTTTTAAATTGTTAGACGTTTCCTGGGGCAGATGTGGATTCTGGCCGCAATCTATTAGTGAGGAACTGTAGAGTAAAACTGAAGAAACTGCGAGAAGGTGGGAATTTAAGATGGGTCCTGGATTCACTGAAAGAACCAGAGGTTGTAGAGAGTTTCAGAGAGAGCATTATGGAACGACTGACAAGAACAGGCAAAAGAAATACAGTAGAAGAAGAATGGGTAGCTCTGAGAGATTAAATAGTGAGGGCAGCAGAGGATCAAGTGGGTAAAGAGACGAGGGCTAGCAGAAATCCTTGAGTAACAGAAGTGATACTGAATTTAATTGATTAAATGAGAAAATATAAAAATTCAGAAAATGAAGCAAGAAAGAAAGAATACAAACATCTCAAACATGAGTTCGACAGTAAGTGCAAAACGGCTAAGCAGGGATAACTAGAGTACAAATGTAAAAATGTAGAGGCATATATCACTAGCGGTAAGATAGATACTGCCTAGAGGAAAATTAAATGGAAATTTAGAGAAAAGAGAACCACTTTTATGAATATCAAAAGCTCAGATGGGAAACCAATTCCAACCGAAGGAGGGAAAGCAGAAAGGCGGAAGGAGTATATAGAGGGTCTATACAACGGTGATGTAATTGAGGTCATATTCTAGTAATGGAATAGGACGTAGGTGAAGATGAAATGGGAAATATGATACTGCGTGAAGAATCTGATAGCGCACTGAAAGATCTGAGTGGTAACAAGCCCCTGGAGTAGACATCATTCCATTAGAACTACTGATAGCCTTGGGAGAGCCAGCACAGACAAAACTCTACCATCTGGTGAGCGGGATGTATGAAAGAGGCGAAATACTCTCAGAATTTAAGAAGCATATAATAATTCCAATTCCACAGAAAGGAGGTGTTGACAGGTGTGAAAATTACCGCATTCTCAGTTTAATAAGTCACGGCTACAGAATGCTAACACGAATTCTTTGCAGACAACTGGGAAAACTGGTAGAAGACGACCTTGGAGAAGATCAGCTTGGATTTCGTAGATATGAAGCGTAGATGATATATAGTTTAGACAAGAAGACAATAGAAGCTTTTGATATGTGATGGTACAGAAGAATGTTGAAGATTGAATGGATGGTTCATGTAACTAATGAGGAGATACTGAAGAGATACTGAATAGAATTGGGAAGAAGAGGAATTTTTGTCATAACTTATCTAGAAGAAGGGATCGGTTGGTAGGACATGTTCTGAGACACCAAGCAATCACCAATTTAGTATTCGAAGGCAGCATGTAGGGTAAAAATCGTAGAGGGAGACCAAGAGAGGAATACACTAAGCGGTTTCAGAAGGATTTAGGGTGCAGTGGTTACTTGGAAATGAAGAAGCTTGCACAGAGAGCTGCATCAAACCAGTTTCAGAACTGAAGACCACAACAACATCAAAACCAACAACCATGAATAATAGGAACCCGGTAAAATATCAAATATCCGACATTCTGGCGGTCTGAAAAAGATCCTGCAAGAACGGGACCAACAACGACTGAAGACAATGGTTCAACGTGACACAAATGCATCTCTTCCGCAAATTGCTGCAAATTTCAACAAGTGTCATTGTGCAAAACATTCACGAAACATCATCGATGTGGGCTTTTGGAGCCGAAGGCCCACTCGTGTACTCTTGATAATTTCGCGATACAAGGCGTTACGCATCGCCAGGGCCCGTCAACACCGACATTGGGCAGTTGATGATTGCATACAAGTTGCCTTGTCGGACGAATCTCGTCTCAGATTGTATCGAGCGGATGGACGTGTACAGGTATGGAGACAATTTCTTGAATCCATGGACCCTGCATGTTAGCAGGGGACTGTCCAAGCTCGTGGAGGCTCTATAAGGGTGTGGGGCGTGTGCAATTACAGTGACATGGGACCTCTGATACGTCTAGTTACAACTCTGACAGGTGACAGGTACGTAGGCATCCTGTCTGATTACTTGCATCCATTCATGCCCATTGTTCATTCCGACGAACTTGTGTAGTTCCAGCAGGACAATACGACACTCCACACGTGCAGAATTGCTACAGCTTGCTTCCAAACAACCCAGACATGAACAGAATTGAGTGTATCTGGGATGCCTTACAACATGCTGTTACGAAGAGATCTCCACTTCCTCGTACTCCTACGGATTTATGGACAGCCTTCAGCATTACTTCAGACATTGGTCGAGTCCATGCCACATCGTGCTGGGCACTTCCGCGTGCTCGTGGGGCCCATTCATGATAAGAGACAGATGTAGCAGATTCTTTGGCTCTTCAGTGTATGTGAATGGTGCGAAAAGTGGCTGTTGAGTACTAAAAGTAATGCGTTACTTTTCTGTTACGCAATTAATACACAGAAGAGCCAAAGAAACTGGTACACCTGCCTGATATCGAGTACCGCGGAAGTGTCGCAATACGACGTGGATGGATTCGACTAATGTCTGCCGTAGTGCTGGAAGGAATTGACACCGTGAATCCTGCAGAGCTGTCCATATATCCGTAATAATACGAGGAGCTGGAGATCTCTTCTGAACACCATGTTACAAGGCATTCCGGCTATATAATGTTCACGTCTGGAGTGTTTGGCGGCCAGCTGAAGTGTTTAAACTCAGAAGGGTGTTCCTGGAGCAACTCTGTAGCAATATGGACGTTTGGTTTGTCACATTGTCGTGCTGGAATTGTCCAAGTCCGCCGAAATTCACAACGGACATGAATGGATGCAGCTTATCAGACAGGGCTCTTACGTACGTGTCACCTATCAGAGGCATATCTACAAGTAGCAGAGGTCCCATATGACTCCCACTTCACACGCCCCACACCATTATTGAGTATTGAGATCTCTGCCCCCCCCCCCCCCCCGCCCCACCTTGAACAGTCCCCTGCTGACACACAGGGTCCACTGATTGATAAAGTTGTCTCCATACCAGTACACATCCACCCGCTCGATAGAATTGGAAATGAGATTCGTCCGAAAAGGCAATTTGTTTCCAATCATCAACAGTCGAATGTCGGTGTTGACGGGCCCTGGCGAGGCGTAAATCTTTTGTCGTGCAGTCATCAAGGGTACACGAGTGGGCATTCGGTTCCAAAAGCCCGCTTCCATTATGTTTCTTTGAATGGTGCACACGCTGACACCCTTTATGTGCCTGCAGTGAAATATGCAGCAATTTGCGGAAGTGTTGTACTTCTATCCCTTTTAAATATTGTCTTCAGCCGTCGTTAGTCCAGTTCTTCCAGAATATGTTTCCAACCGCATCGATGTGAGACATTTGATGTTTTACCGGATTCTTGATATTCACGGTATACTCGTGATGAAATGTTTGTACGGGAAAATCCCCACTTTATCGCTACCTCGGAGATGATGCAACCCATCTCTCGAGCGCCGACTATGACACCACGTTCAAACTCAAATCTTGATAGCTTGTCATTGTAGGAGCAGTAACCGATTTAACAACTACGCCAGAAACTTATTGCCTGCATAGCCGTTGCCTAAAACGGCTCTGAGCACTATGAGACTTAACTTCTGAGGTCATCAGTCCCCTAGAACTTTGAACTACTTAAACCTAACT
The DNA here is from genome assembly GCF_023898315.1 of Schistocerca nitens. Lineage (NCBI taxonomy): Eukaryota > Metazoa > Arthropoda > Insecta > Orthoptera > Acrididae > Schistocerca > Schistocerca nitens. The sequence continues at coordinate 348,387,886 of NC_064619.1, forward strand.
AACCTAAGGACATCACACACATCCATGCCTGAGGCAGGAATCGAACCTGCGACCGTAACGGTCGCGCGGTTCCAGACTGTACCGCCTAGAACCGCTCGGCCACGTCAGCCAGCAAGTCGTTGCCACCTGCACCGCCGTATGCTGTCTGTTTACATATCTCTCTATTTGAATACGCATGCCTGTACCATTTTCTTTTGAGCTTCAATGTAATAGAAACATAAAAGGCGTGGATTCACCTTAATACCTAGAGATTATTGTTATGAGCAACTCAAACTGGATCCATCACATTGGCGATGAGGTCTAGAGGGCAATCCAAGGACTACTTTTTGTTGATAGAACACTTAGAAGATACAACAAACCTACTAAAAAGACTGCAGAAACTACGCTTGTCTGCCCTCTGCTCCAGTATTGTTACCCGGTATGGAATCTTTTCCATCGGCATTGACGGAGGATTAAGCCAGCAAAAAATTTCAACGAAGGACAGTTCGTTTTGTAATTTCGCGAAATATAAGAGAGTGTCACGGATATGATACATGAACTGCGAAGGGGTTTTGCGTTGCGGTGAAAGCATTTCAACAAAATGTCGAAGTTTCTTCTGCAAACGCGAAAATATTGTACTGTTGTAGCTCCCACCTACATAGGCAGAAATTGTAATTGCAATTTCATAAATTAGAGCTTGTAAGGTGGGATTTAAGTATTCTTTTCTCGCGCGCTGTATTTTACTATGGAACGGTGGAGACATAATCTGAAAGTGGCTCTGTAAAGTGGTCTCTGGCAGCACTTGGATACGAATTAGAGAGTATTAATGTCGAGGGAAGTGTCGACGTTAGCATCCCCGTGAGTTGTAGCTTACAAGCCGTCACGAGTATGTAGTACAGAATGAGGTGGGCTGTGGAGTTTCACTGCCTCTTGAAGCAGGTGCTAGACACTGGGGACAGGTGCCTCCAGCGCCAGGGCACGGGGACAGCGGCCGGTGCGGCCTGGACGCTGGCTGGGCACTGGACTGCCGCGGCGGCGTCGCCACCGCTGCCCACAGCAGCGCCGCCTGTAATTTCCTGCGCCAGATTGCCTGTCCTCCCCTCCGGCGGCTGCGCAATTGAATATCCGCGCCGCGCCGCCTCGCCGCCGCTCTGCTGTCCTCTTCTCGCTTTCCACGGCTGCCGAGACCAAGAGGAGGCACAGTGGCCGCCTTCGTGGCGGCTGACGCGTTGCTCTGTGCCTCCGACGCTTCCCCAACCCACCCCGACTCCCTCGCCGCTTCTCGCCCCACCACTTGTCGCGGCAGTTACAGCTCGATTTCTTTGTTGACTTCAGCCAGCGGGGAGTCGCCTCCTCGGAGCGGCGCCGCAGACTGCTCGCCTCCTTCAGGAAATTCGGAGAGTCGCGCGCATCTGTAATGAGCCACTGTCGCCTCCGCCACTCCTACCGTCATCTCTCGCTCCCTCCTCCAGCCAGTATTCGCAGAGGCAGTCTCGGCCGTAAATACTCGGCGACTCGACTCAGCTTTAATTTCCTCTCGCGGCTGCGTTCTTGCTCAAGATCCAGGGCCTACTTGAGGGCCGCTCTCCTGGAGGACTGATTATTGTCGCCTCTAAATCTCGCGACTGGAGAGGACTGTAGCCGTCAGGGCAGCGTACCGATCTAACTACAAACATAGGAAAATAATTCGTACGTAACATCGGTCGCGTTAGGAGTGTGTAATTATTCATATCCAAAAACGTGAAATAACGGGTTGCAGCTTCTTCTCTTTAAAAACACGCAACTAAAATTTTGAAATTATAGAAATTCCCACTTCATGGACAAATGTTCAGTGTCGGCCTAGTCCTTTCACGTGGAAGAATGTAACTGAAACTATACAGTGTGTTTGAAAAAGAACTCGTAAGTGTTAATGTCTCCTAGAATCTGTACAAAATGACAGACACTATTCTAGGTTGTGGTGTTTGATGCATCAACTCCCCAAGTTGGTCACCCTGCAGTTGGCAGGTCTGCTTGACCCTGAGACGGCAACAGTGCTGTTTCTTTTCCTCTATTCCTTCACTTCAGTCCACGCGTGCGTGCAGTGCACTGCAGAGCAGTTGAGCAGCAATGTGTACTCCGCAACAGAAAGCGAAGTGTGTTTTTTGGTTTGTGAAAACTGAGTCAGTTATAACAGTGCAACGTAATTTTAGAGGTCAGTATGGTGGTGAACCAGCTACAGCAAAAACTATCCGTCATTGGCTAAAGTCTTTCAAGAAAACCGGTAATCTTTTAAAAGCAAAATCTCCAGGTACACCGCGAGCAGGTATTGTTGAACAGATGCGTGTTTCGTGTGTTCGGAGCCCGAACAAGTGATTGGCCAGACGTAGTCAACAATTAGGAGTGCCTGAAGGTACTGTGTATGAAGTTGTGCGTAAAAGACTTAAGTTGCTCCCCTACAAATTGCACCTGTTACATGAAATAAAACCTACTGATAAAATCGAAAGGTATGAATTTGCTGTTGACTTTCTACACAGAAATGAGGATGATATCAATCTTTTAAAAAAGATTATCTTTTCTGATTAGGCTACATTTCACGTCAGTGGAACAGTTAATCGTCATACCTGCAGAATTTGGGGGCAGACCATCCACATGAAGTTCTTCGCCGGCCGGAGTGGCCAAGCGGTTGTACAGGGTGAAAAGTATTTACACTGACAAACTCTAGAAGGTTGTAGGGGACATCAAAACAAATATTTTTCCCTAATGTCATTTTTTCCCATGAGGAGTATTTAAACCGGTAGAGGCAGATTCCTCTGGCGGAAAATTAATTAAACCAACAAACACTTTTCCATTTTTTTATGACTAAGAGACAACACATTAACACAACCCAATATCAATTACAGTAGATTTTCAAAAATGCCTCCATTGACACTTAAACAAAGGTTACACCGTCGGATCATGTTCTGTCTGACACGGGCAAAAACCGCAGGAGTAACCCGAATTGTTCAGGCTGCTGCTCCTATCCGGGCAACCATATCCTCTTCTGATGCAACAGGAGTTGCATAAACAAGGTTGTGCATCTCTCCCCATACAAAAAAGTCAAGTGGGGACCAATATGGGGATCGAGGAGGCCATGGTACAGGGCCACTTCTGCCAATCCACGTTTCTGGGAACCGTCGGTCCAGGAATCGACGCACTCGAGGACTGAAATGTGACGGCGCGTCGTCATGTTGGAACCACATGCGTTGTCTTGCAGGGAGCGGGACGTCTTCCAGAAATCATGGCAATGTTCTGGAGAGAAAAATTGTAATAGTGCCTGCCATTTAATGGCCTAGGTAGCAGATAATGCCCAATTAAACAGTCCTCAACAACACTGACCCACACATTAACGAAGAACCGCACTTGATGAGCGCTAGTAACTTAGGCATGTGGGTTATCCTCACTCCAAGCATGCGAATTGTCCATGTTGAAGACTCCATCACGCCTGAACGTTGCTTCATCTTTAAACAACACAGAGGATGGAAATGTAGGATGCATTTCACACTGTTCCAGGTACCACTGCGAAAACTGTGCTCTTTGTGGATAATCAACTGGTTCCAGGCTGTGGACACGCAGTAAGTGAAATGGACGTAACAATTGCTCTCGAAGGACATTTCTTACATTCGTCTGATTCGTTTCCATGTTACGTGCAATTGCACGAGTGTTGATTGATGGATACCGCTCCACATGCCGCAAGACAGCTTCCTCAAATTGCAGCGTTCTTACCGTGCGATGGCGTCCCTGTCCAGGTGATCTCCTAAATGACCCGGTCTCACGCAGACGTTGGTACCCAGCAGCAAAGGTCGTACAGTATGATGCGGGATACGGCGATTAGGATATTGCTGTCGATAAACCCGCTGTGCAGCTTGTCCGTTGTGGTGCGCTACGTAGTACGCACCAACCATATCAGTGTACTCACTCCAGGTGTATCGCTCCATTAGTAAAACTACTACACTGGTTGATAGCAGTTGCCTACAACTGAAGAGCGTAATACGGCCTCCACCAGTTTAAATAATCCTCATAGGAAAAAATGACAAAGGGAAAAATATTTGTTTTGATGTCCCCAAAAACCTCCCAGAGTTTGTCGGTTTAAATACTTTTCACCCTGTAGTCGCTACAGTCTGGAACCGCGCGACCCCTACGGCTGCAGATTCGAATCCTGCCTCGGGCATTGATATGTGTGATGTCCTTAGATTGGTTAGGTTTAAGTAGTTCTAAGTTCTAGGGGACTGATGACCTCAGAAGTTAAGTCTCATAGTGCTCAGAGTTATTTTCTTTAAGTTCTTCAGCATCAACGCGACTCTCTCAAAGTTGATGTCTGATGCGATTTGATGGAAGATCGTGTGGTTGGTCCTTGCACTTTTGCAGAAAAAACAATAAATGGTGACGTTTACTGTGACATGTAGACAAAGTACGTGTTGCCGCAAATGGACGATATTGAGGTGGGAAAGGGGCTTGTGTTTTTCCAACAAGATGGCGCCCCACCTGATTACAGTAACCATGTGTGTGCGGCCCTTGACGCTTTCCAGGAAGGTGGATAGGCAGGTTGGCCCAATACCTTGGCCACCACGAAGCCCACACTTAACCACATTGGATGTTTTCTTTTGATGCCACATAGAAAATGTTGTGTACAGTGTAAAGATCGGAGATATCATTCATTTACGGGAAAGAATCATCGCGGTGGTTGGGACAGTTACACCTGCAGTGTTGATGAATACGTGGTGAGAAGTGAAGTATCGTTTCGACGTTTGCAGGGCAACAAATGGATCCCACGTTGACGTTACTAATTTTAAACAAAACTTGAAGGAATTATATTTTATGATATGTAATCACTGATGCAATTTTTCATGAATTTTCCCATTAAAATTATACTTAAAACTAGGGAGTACTTTCTCAAACACTCTGTATATTCTGTGACAGCCAGTTAAACATGATTATAGTATATTGTAAGACTAACTAGCCAGTGCAACCTTACCGGGAGAGTTGGTGCGTGCAATCTGGCTTAGTAGTCAGCGCCGTATTGTGACGTGCTGCTGGTAACTAGTTTAGCATTTACTATTTCTTGAAGATTCTTGAAATTTCTTTTTTTGAAATGTTTGTCTTTTGTGGAATATTCGGTTTCTGTATCAATACAAACATTATGGATTATTCGCTATTTGTTAAATACACTGCGTAATACTATTAGAGGATCACTTTCCCCAAGTTACGTAACGGTAGAATTTGGAAATTTGGCTGGAAAGCGCATACAACCTTCATCTGCGATGGGCAAAACTTGCGACGTCACTATAGGTGTCGGCAATGATTCAAGCAGCTAGGTGTCACCTCGAATTCCATGTGAGGTGTTAGCCGGCTTAATGATATCACATTTGCACGAAATTTCACCACAATGTTGGCCAGTGTCACAGTGGGCGTGTCACACGGTGAAGAGGTTGTCACACCCACTCTTCCTCACAATTCAGTCCTTCCTTTGAATGCAAGTTGAAATTATGCCGGTTTCTTAAGATGTCAATGTACCACCCAATTCCTTGAGGCGTTGATTCCCATACATTTTGCTGCAAAAACGCAAGTTCATATTGTGACAGGACATATTTTGTTACTGCTGACGGTACCTGGACGGTTCAGCACCTCGGGATCGCAACCTAACCGAATGTGATCTCATTCTGTGGGGTTCAGCGTGACAGCAATTTCTGCTGTTGCCTACAGGGAAGGACTAGGTACTGATAGAAACCATTCGACGAAATTTCAATGTGATCCAAAGCAGAATAGTGTTTTTATGCGTTTTCATCCATTCTTTTTCGCGCCCTCCTAAAGCGTGATCACGGAGAGGGGAGAGTGTAGGGGGTGCGACATTGACACATACATGAACAGTAAAGCAGAGGATTCCTCTAAAACAATCCAGATCACCACATCTTCCTCAGTGCCACCCGCCAATATTTATTGAGCACTTTAAAAATGTACGTATACAGAAATCACTCATGGTAGCGTCCTTAGGACAGACGAAATCAAAAAACGTATGAACGTTTTTCTGCTTCTTATTCAGTTCCAGTTTCGTCGTATACTTTTCAGCGGACTCAAGAGCTTACATGTGCATTCTACATCAAACATGTCTGTCACGCTTCACTCCCAAGTGGTGAGATCACGTTCAATGTGGTGCAGGTCCGCGATGTCTTTAGAAAAGTGATGTGTCATTAGAGGGATGTCAGCAGTGGCAAAATTTGTCAAGAACATTCTCCTGTTGTTCATCGCAATGTGAAGTGTCTTTTAGACGGGAACGCGTCAAGGAAAGGGATATTATTATTGATACCCTCTGTACCACTCCCGGGGGACTCTTCGTGTTCATTCTAAACAGCAGTGTGTTTGAAACGTTTACCTCGGCCACCCGTAAGAAAACGACGTGATTTCAGTGCTGGAGATCGCTGTTCCGTCCTCTATCGCAGAGGATTGAAAAGAAGGAATTAAATGTCGGTAAGAGTGGGTATGAGCACATTGCCTTCTTGTGACATGTCCACTGTGGCATTGGGTAGAATTGTGTCAGTCTGACATTATTAACCCAGCAGACGCTTGACATGAACCTATGAACTTCGGCCTTTTCTTCGCGTGCCTTGACACCTCGCTGTTAGAATCGTCGCCGAGAACAAGGGTGATGCCACAGGATGCCACGATTTTGCGCCGTCACAGAGGAAGTTTGTAGGTATCTTTGAGCCAAAATTCCTTCTGCAGCAATGACTGCTGCTTGAGTTACGTAAATGTAGGCCAATATGCAATAAGATTATTCAGAATGGTTTAGTATTGCAGCAAACCTATCGAATTTTAATGTTTACCAGTTTTTATTACAAATTATGACAGAAAGTCAAGAGCGCACCTTTCTTGACTTCTAATCCCTTCCACGGTTACCAGAAGAAGACACTATACTGTGCATGGGGGCTTAATTAAATAAATGAAAATATTTTTAGTAGCTGTATGTCCGGTTACGAAGTCTCGTAACCGGTTGACCCTGAGTAGTATTCGTACGCAATCTGACTCCATAGAATAACAATAAAGAATGAAGGGAAATTTCCGTTAACACATTTGATTAATTAAGTCCCCATGCAGTTATAAAAGCTACGAAACAACAAAGCACAAATGTAACTGTTCTGTGTGTGGAAGTGTGATTCAACGTATACATCTGGCACGGTTCTTCCTCAATACAAGATATTTTAAACACCATTTACAATGAAGTAAATAAAAAAAACAGAAATACTATAATTTCACATAGAAACCAGAATTACAGTCTAATACATGAATATAAGACAGATGCTTTGTTGACTGAACCTGTGACCAAGAGGCATTGTTATTTAGGAAATTTGAATTAAAAAAAATTTGTTACCTTCATATACACTCCTGGAAATGGAAAAAAGAACACATTGACACCGGTGTGTCAGACCCACCATACTTGCTCCGGACACTGCGAGAGGGCTGTACAAGCAATGATCACACGCACGGCACAGCGGACATACCAGGAACCGCGGTGTTGGCCGTCGAATGGCGCTAGCTGCGCAGCATTTGTGCACCGCCGCCGTCAGTGTCAGCCAGTTTGCTGTGGCATACGGAGCTCCATCGCAGTCTTTAACACAGGTAGCATGCCGCGACAGCGTGGACGTGAACCGTATGTGCAGTTGACGGACTTTGAGCGAGGGTGTATAGTGGGCATGCGGGAGGCCGGGTGGACGTACCGCCGAATTGCTCAACACGTGGGGCGTGAGGTCTCCACAGTACATCGATGTTGTCGCCAGTGGTCGGCGGAAGGTGCACGTGCCCGTCGACCTGGGAACGGACCGCAGCGACGCACGGATGCACGCCAAGACCGTAGGATCCTACGCAGTGCCGTAGGGGACCGCACCGCCACTTCCCAGCAAATTAGGGACACTGTTGCTCCTGGGGTATCGGCGAGGACCATTCGCAACCGTCTCCATGAAGCTGGGCTACGGTCCCGCACACCGTTAGGCCGTCTTCCGCTCACGCCCCCCAACATCGTGCAGCCCGCCTCCAGTGGTGTCGCGACAGGCGTGAATGGAGGGACGAATGGAGACGTGTCGTCTTCAGCGATGAGAGTCGCTTCTGCCTTGGTGCCAATGATGGTCGTATGCGTGTTTGGCGCCGTGCAGGTGAGCGCCACAATCAGGACTGCATACGACCGAGGCACACAGGGCCAACACACGGCATCATGGTGTGGGGAGCGATCTCCTACACTGGCCGTACACCACTGGTGATCGTCGAGGGGACACTGAATAGTGCACGGTACATCCAAACCGTCATCGAACCCATCTTTCTACCATTCCTAGACCGGAAAGGGAACTTGATGTTCCAACAGGACAATGCACGTCCGCATGTATCCCGTGCCACCCAACGTGCTCTAGAAGGTGTAAGTCAACTACCCTGGACAGCAAGATCTCCGGATCTGTCCCCCATTGAGCATGTTTGGGACTGGATGAAGCGTCGTCTCACGCGGTCTGCACGTCCAGCACGAACGCTGGTCCAACTGAGGCGCCAGGTGGAAATGGCATGGCAAGCCGTTCCACAGGACTACATCCAGCATCTCTACGATCGTCTCCATGGGAGAATAGCAGCCTGCATTGCTGCGAAATGTGGATATACACTGTACTAGTGCCGACATTGTGCATGCTCTGTTGCCTGTGTCTATGTGCCTGTGGTTCTGTCAGTGTGATCATGTGATGTATCTGACCCCAGGAAAAATACTCTTTGGCGCAATCTCTGGCGCTGTGACTCAGTGTAGCCACCTTTCGTATGCCCCTCCTTCACCGGCTAGAATTTGATGGTATTTTTGCCAGCATTGGTGGTGAAAATAACACCAAATTCGTCCAAAAAAATACAGACAAACCTTCAATAACCTAATATATAAAATACAGTAAGGAATACATATGCTTGCACACATATGATTTTACATAATAGTTTACACAAGTATAATTCAATCAATGGCACCAGCAATGACGAATAGTTGTAGGTGTTGTTGTTGTTGTGGTCTTCAGTCCTGAGTCTGGTTTGATGCAGCTCTCCATGCTACTCTATCCTGCGCAAGCTTCTTCATCTCCCAGTACCTACTGCAACCTACATCCTTCTGAATCTGCTTAGTGTATTCATCTCTTGGTCTCCCTCTACGATTTTTACCCTCCACGGTGCCCTCCAATGCTAAATTTGTGATCCCTTTATGCCTCAAAATATGTCCTACCAACCGATTCCTTCTTCTAGTCAAGTTGAGCCACAAACTTCTCTTCTCCCCAATCCTATTCAATACCTCCTCATTAGTTACGTAATCTACCCACCTTATCTTCAGCATTCTTCTGTAGCACCACATTTCGAAAGCTTCTATTCTCTTCTTGTCCAAACTGGTTATCGTCCATGTTTCACTTCCATACATCGCTACACTCCATACAAATACTTTCAGAAACGACTTCCTGACACTTAAATCTATACTCGATGTTAACAAATTTCTCTTCTTCAGAAACGATTTCCTTGCCATTGCCAGTCTACATTTTATATCCTTTCTACTTCGACCATCATCAGTTATTTTACTCCCTAAATAGCAAAACTCCTTTACTACTTTAAGTGTCTCATTTCCTAATCTAATCCCCTCAGCATCACCCGATTTAATTTGACTACATTCCATTATCCTCGTTTTGCTTTTGTTGATGTTCATCTTATATCCTCCTTTCAAGACACTGTCCATTCCGTTCAACTGCTCTTCCAAGTCCTTTGCTGTCTCTGACATAATTACAATGTCATCGGCGAACCTCAAAGTTTTTATTTCTTCTCCATGGATTTTAATACCTACTCCAAATTTTTCTTTTGTTTCCTTTACTGCTTGCTCAATATACAGATTGAATAACATCGGGGAGAGGCCACAACCCTGTCTCACTCCCTTCCCAACCACTGCTTCCCTTTCATGCCCCTCGACTCTTATAACTGCCATCTGGTTTCTGTACAAATTGTAAATAGTCTTTCGCTCCCTGTATTTTACCCCTGCCACCTTCATAATTTGAAAGAGAGTATTCCAGTTAACGTTGTCAAAAGCTTTCTCTAAGTCTACAGATGCTAGAAACATAGGTTTGTCTTTTCTTTATCTTTCTTCTAAGATAAGTCGTAAGGTTAGTATTGTAGGTAAGAGTCTCATAACATTTCATAAACAGTAAATACACAAAAAATCTGTTTATACAAATATTCACATAAAATCTTTTCAATCGTTCAATAAACAAGTAGCATTCCTCAGAGTAGGTGACAGTTCTAACAGTAGCACCCAGCAATGGTCAACAAGTGCAAATAGCAGTCCCAGAACATTTCATAGACAATAAATACACAAAAAAATCAGTTAATAGAAATATTCACATAAAATCATTCAATACTTCAATAAACAAGTAGCACTCCTCAGAGTAGTTGACAGTTCCAAAAGTAGCACCCAGCACTTTTGAACTGGTGCAGACACCAACAAGTGACATCATCTCAGTAGAAGCAGTTCCATCAGTGGCACCCAGCAAAGTTGAACAGGTGCAGACACCAACAAGTGACATCATTTCAGTAGAAACAGTTCCATCCGTGGCACCCAGCAATGTTGAACAGGTACAGACACCAATAAGTGACATTATTTCAGTAGAAGCAGTTCCATCAGTGGCACCAAGTAATTTTGAACAGGTGCAGACAGCAACAAGTGACATTATTTCAGTAGAAGCAGTTCCATCCATGGCACCCAGCAATGTTGAACAGTGCAGACAGCAACAAGTGACATTATCTCAGTAGAAACAGTTCCATCAGTGCCACCCAGTAACGTTGAACAGGTGCAGGTAACAGTCCATAATATTCACTATCACTAATCAAAAAGTTCATCAGAGTTTATCAGCAGAAATTAAACATCTCCAAGTGGTACCCATCATGTTGAACTAGTGCATGTAACAGTCCATAATATTCACTATCACTAATCAGACAGTTCATCAGAGTTCATCAACAGAAACTGAACATCTCCAAGTGGCACCCATCATGTTAAATTGTGCAGATAACAGACCATAATATTCACTATCACTAATCAGACAGTTCATCAGAGCTCATTAGCAGAAATTAAACATTTCCAAGTGGTACTTATCATGTTGAACAAGTGCAGGTAACAGTCCATAATATTCACTATCACTAATCAGATAGTTCATCAGAGTTCATTAGCAGAAATTAAACATTTCCAAGTGGTACCCATCATGTTGAACAAGTGCTTGTAACAGTCCATAATATTCACTATCACTAATCAGACAGTTCATCAGAGTTTATCAGCAGTAATTAAACATTTCCAGTGGCACCCATCAATGATGATAGGTGCAAGCACGAACAATAGTTTGAATGCACACACAATGCTTTTACAAAATTATTATCAATGCTCTTACACTAAACATACAAATTATAATAAACACACAAGTGATATGAGATAGTTGTCATATTAACTATTAGAAACACACAAATATCAGTAAACCTATAATGTTTATCAGTGTCAGTCCAAGCCACAACAAACAAGTAAAATAATATTCAGGAGGTAGGTCGGTACCAATTATTTGGAATTAGGAAAGGAAAACACACAAAACACACTCACTCATCTTTCTAATTGAATAGTGTTAACTGTTTAAATGCAATTCTGTCAAAAATTTTATGTTCAACATGTGTATCAAGTAGTAGTGGCAGCAGTGTATAACAGTCAATAATAGTTAGTCAACGTCATAGTCATCATGTCAATACCAATGTTTGCCAAGCCAAATCAAATGTACGGTTGCTGAACAACTATCAGTGTGCCAAGATATGCAAATACTTCCTCTCTCTAAAAAAAAAAGTATATATTGCTTATTGATTTAACAAACTGTGTGTGTAGACAATCTTCCTTCCCCTTGAGTGTTCTAGTCTGCCATCTTCATCCTCCTTGTTCCATATAAACCAACAAAAAAAAAATGTGCTCCTCACTTACTTTACCTCTTCTCCACCAAAACTCCAATAATCATCAGCATCACGTAATCTTAATACTTCAATAATACCTCTTACGTCGATACATATAAACCTTATCATCAATATCTTTAGCTTACCCCATGTCCACCAAAACTTCAGTAATCATCAACTTCACACATTCTCAATACCTCAATAATACTTGTTAAATACGTCGATAGATATAAACCTTACCACCAAAATCATTTCACTTCCATATCAACTCTTTCCTCTAGGCAGTCTCCTCGAACAAGTACAGATAAAATCCTAGTGCAAACTTCAATTCATCATCCCATACAATCCGAAGACACAATGTCCACACACAACCTCTGTGTAATCCATCTGGCCCAAATCTTCTACTCATTATGAATTATAAAATACATTTTGGTTACCTTGTCCATCATTAAAAAAAGATACATACATGACCTCTAACAGCATTTAGTTTGAATAACTTTCAGTAAGTAAGTACGAGTACGGAGTGTGAATGTCCGTAATATATCACAGTGTGTACACCACTTCAAGAATCATGGCAAAAGAGAAGCAAACATGTGGAGTATTTCTTGTGTCAAGTGTCACTTGCTATTTCAATTGCTCACGATGAATGCAGTGTAATAACTGTCAATGGTCTAAACCTAGTGTTGATATGTCATGTCGTTAGCTTCCTTCCTATTAGCATAAATTTATAAAGCTTCCATAAAACCTCCAATTCATGTGACTTCAATGAAGTTTCTTGTACCAATGTCGTTCGTAGAATTATAACAGTTCATTTTCTTATCTTAAAATATAAGGCACTGATGTAAGCAAAACATGCAATAGCGAGTAAATATATCGCTAGAGAACAGGATGTTAACAAGTGGATGTAGCACAATCCCTATAGCGAGGCTCTGCCAAGCGAACAGTCTATAATTAATACCGTAGTGTGACCTAAACTCCATGTTCGTACACAGTATATCAGCATTTCTATATTCCAAATTAAAAAGTAGTTATGACAACAAAACAGAAATGTGCAAAAATGCAATTCATTCGCAAAGCAGCAAATTTATATCTTACATAATAAACAGATCATTAGCATCATATCGGCATAAGCAAAAAAAGGTTCATGTGTAATCTTAATAAGTAAACATGAAGGCGCAAGCAGATAAATCACAAAGTATAACTTACATACATAACCATATCAGCACAACTAATCAGGTGACAATTATAATTTAAATAAATAAGCACAGCAGGCACATAATAAAAAAAAGTGACATCAGTGAAAAAGCAGTGCAGCCAAGCGATGCATAATATACATAAGTAACAACCCTGTTCATTAATCAATCATTGTCAAATTCAGTTAACACAAAGTATAAATCACTTAATCGCGAGCAGCAAATTACGCCTAAAACACGTACCTAAGTGGAAATACGTTTCCTGAAAAATAAACTCAATTAATAGTTACCTTTTTAGCTTATTACTTTTTTCTTCGAAATTACATTCTTCCTGAAATTTTCACCATAACAAGTCCTTTTAACGTCGGACACACACAGAATTTACCTAAAGTTCTTAAATATGTTATACAACTGTATCCTGAAAAAAACTGAACGTTAATAAAATAATTTATCAAGTCTCTAAAGCTTTATACTGAATTTAATAAGAGAAATTAGACTGTGTATTTGTTTACGGCTGTAAGTGCATTCGCACTGAGCGCTCGATCAGCTGTAGGTACGCGTGACGTAGGAAGTAATTGTTTGCGGTCAACGACTGCCTTGTGCGGCGCGCAGCCTTGGCTGTTGCTTAGAGTATGTGCCGCCGCCAGGACACGGCGCAGTATCCTTATATTCTCTGCGTCTTCACGTATAACTGTTAGTTTCTCAACAGTATGTCACTACACAAAAATTTTAACGTTCGATATATGGTGTATTCCCTTAGAGCGCCGAGATTTAAGAGTTTCTACTTCGACAGTGCTATCATGAATAATTTTACGAACTCTGTATGGACCGTTATAAAGGAGAAAAAAATTGCGACACAAGCCTTTTCCTTTGTGAGACAAACGGTGAGACTTAATTAACACCTTTTGACCAACTGACAAGGTTTTTAAACGACCAGGACGTTTAGCAGATTTTTCTCTTCTAGCAGCCGCAGGTGCAATATTTTGTAGAGCCAGGTTGACAACTTCAGAATGCCGCAGTTTCCGTGAAGGCGGAAAAGGAACGATTTCAGAAATGCGATTTGTCGGTGCATTATTTTTTAATATCAATATAGGCGGTAAAGAAGTTGAATCATTAGGGAGTTCATTCAGGATGTTTTGAAAAATATGAAAATACTGATCCCACGCTCTGTGATTCTGATGACAATGAAGTCGACACAATTTATTGATTTCCTTCATCGATCTCTCTGAAGCGTTAGATTGAGGGTGAAAAAGTGAAATGAAAATTGGTTTAACTTTACGACGCCGCAGAGTATGAAGCCAAATTTTAGAGCGAAACTGTGATCCATTATCTGATATCACCTTATCAACATGACCCACTTCTTTAAGAAAATGTTTGATGAAAGCATTCGGTACTGAACGAGCTGTTGCTTTGCGTAAAGGTGTAAAACACACATACACTCCTGTCAATTGAAATAAGAACACCGTGAATTCATTGTCCCAGGAAGGGGAAACTTTATTAACACATTCCTGGGGTCAGATACATCACATGATCACACTGACAGAAACACAGGCACATAGACACAGGCAACAGAGCATGCACAATGTCGGCACTAGTACAGTGTATATCCACCTTTCGCAGCAATGCAGGCTGCTATTCTCCCATGGAGACGATCGTAGAGATGCTGGATGTAGTCCTGTGGAACGGCTTGCCATGCCATTTCCACCTGGCGCCTCAGTTGGACCAGCGTTCGTGCTGGACGTGCAGACCGCGTGAGACGACGCTTCATCCAGTCCCAAACATGCTCAATGGGGGACAGATCCGGAGATCTTGCTGGCCAGGGTAGTTGACTTACACCTTCTAGAGCACGTTGGGTGGCACGGAATACATGCGGACGTGCATTGTCCTGTTGGAACATCAAGTTCCCTTTCCGGTCTAGGAATGGTAGAACGATGGGTTCGATGACGGTTTGGATGTACCGTGCACTATTCAGTGTCCCCTCGACGATCACCAGTGGTGTACGGCCAGTGTAGGAGATCGCTCCCCACACCATGATGCCGGGTGTTGGCCCTGTGTGCCTCGGTCGTATGCAGTCCTGATTGTGGCGCTCACCTGCACGGCGCCAAACACGCATACGACCATCATTGGCACCAAGGCAGAAGCGACTCTCATCGCTGAAGACGACACGTCTCCATTCGTCCCTCCATTCACGCCTGTCGCGACACCACTGGAGGCGGGCTGCACGATGTTGGGGCGTGAGCGGAAGACGGCCTAACGGTGTGCGGGACCGTAGCCCAGCTTCATGGAGACGGTTGCGAATGGTCCTCGCCGATACCCCAGGAGCAACAGTGTCCCTAATTTGCTGGGAAGTGGCGGTGCGGTCCCCTACGGCACTGCGTAGAATCCTACGGTCTTGGCGTGCATCCGTGCGTCGCTGCGGTCCGGTCCCAGGTCGACGGGCACATGCACCTTCCGCCGACCACTGGCGACAACATCGATGTACTGTGGAGACCTCACGCCCCACGTGTTGAGCAATTCGGCGGTACGTCCACCCGGCCTCCCGCATGCCCACTATACGCCCTCGCTCAAAGTCCGTCAACTGCACATACGGTTCACGTCCACGCTGTCGCGGCATGCTACCAGTGTTAAAGACTGCGATGGAGCTCCGTATGCCACAGCAAACTGGCTGACACTGACGGCGGCGCTGCACAAATGCTGCGCAGCTAGCGCCATTCGACGGCCAACACCGCGGTTCCTGGTGTGTCCGCTGTGCCGTGCATGTGATCATTGCTTGTACAGCCCTCTCGCAGTGTCCGGAGCAAGTATGGTGGGTCTGACACACCGGTGTCAATGTGTTCTTTTTTCCATTTCCAGGAGTTTATTTTGATGTCAATTCCACTGCTACCAAAATATACTCAAAACCATTAGCAGAACGAACCACTGGACCGAACAAATCGACTGCAGCCATCTTCTTTAATTTCGCTGGAACGTTAAGAAACAATGGTGCTCTGTGAGAAATAGTTGGCGGCTTAGCCTTTTGACATAATTTACATTTGGCAAGAACTGATCGATTACGTTTTTCCATATTACTGATGTAGCAATTTTCTCGTAATTTACGAAAGCATTTTCTGTGACCAAAGCGTGCATAACTGAAATGTGTATACCAAATGTTGTGTCTAGACCATACAGCCTAGACACAATGCTGTAGCCGATAGGGCACGCAAGGCTAACGCAGACGGGCGTGAAGTCTGGAACATGAGAACTTATAAATGAATAAGAAGAAAAGTACGTAGATGCATGTTACTTAACTTTTAATTAGTCCTTGGAATACATCTCTCTTGAATATTAGTAAGCTATAGGCACTGATACAAATGGCGCCTTGCTAGGTGGTCGCCATTTAACTTAGCAGAGGGCTATTCTACTGTCTCTCGGCAAATGAGAGCAAGGCTTAGCACGTCCAATCGCTAGCTATGTTGTCCGTACAACTGGGGCGAGGTCTCCTCAGTCTCTCGAGACCTGCCTTGTGGTGGCGCTAGGTTTGCGATCCCACAGTGGCGACACGCGGGTCCGACATGTACTACAGGACCGCGGCAGATTTAAATTACCACCTAGTAAGTGTGGTGTCTAGCGGTGACACCACACCAAATCAATTTATTAACCCACAAATCAGGAATGCAAACTAACCAGAGTTGTCGACCGATTTTCGTTTTAAAAAGATTATCATTGCGAACTAAATAATACTGTCTAACCGTTACGCTTTCCTTTCTCCTCCACTTCTCCTTAATGTCCTTCCAGATTGGATCCTTGTTTCGCTCCTTAGCGATGTCCTGGAGCGAAAACGAAATAAAATTTTCAAACGCAACACCTTGAATATACATCAAACAATAATTGTTTTCTTTGCAGTCCGCTTCATCACTTTGTTTGAAATCCATAGGTGCACGTGATAAAGCATCAGCAATAATATTTGATGAACCCTGTATGTAAACAATACTAAAATCAAATTCCTGTAGATACAGCACCCATCGTGACAATCTTTCATGTGTTAATTTTGTTGTCATAAGAAATTCCAGACCTCGATGATCGGTGTAAACCTTAGTATGTCTGCCATACAAAAATATGCGAAATTTTGTGAAAGCCCAAACAACAGCCAAAGCTTCAAGTTCCGTAATCGAATAATTCTTTTCTGATTTAGAGATAATACGACTTTCAAATGCAATAGTTTTCTGTACTACAACGCCGTTTTCTTCTATCTCTTGAAATAAGTGTGCACCTAGGCCTTTGTATGATGAGTACATCGCCAAACAAAATTCTTTAGATAAATCCGGATGTGAAAGAAGTGGAGCAGCAACTAAAGCATCACGAAGTTGTTCAAATTCTGATTGAGATTCCTCATCCCAACACCAATTAGACTTCATTCCAGATGGTACACATAAACGGGGTGTGGCCAAATTATCCAACTTAACAAAGCGTCTAAGAAAATTACAGACACCAAGGAAACTACGAACATCACGTTTTGTAGTAAGAACAGCATAATTACGAATAGCGTCTAGTTTCTCTGGATCAGGAAGAATACCTTCTGTAGAAATAATATGACCACGAAAGTACACCTGAGAACGACCAAATTAAGATTTTTCCAAGTTCACTGTAATGCCAACTCTAGCAAAAATACGTAATAATGAATCCAAAATTTTGTTATGCTCACTCCAAGAACGTTTAGCAATAAGAATATCGTCAACATATGAAGTAATATTGTTACGAAGATAAACAGGTAAATTTTCGTTTAAACCATGATTGAATGCTGCTGAAGATACAGTAAGTCCAAACGGTAATTTCCGAAATCACTTTCGGGTAAAATAGTCATATCCGGTTATTCTTTACCGACTCTCTAGGTAGATTCATAGTTGAAGAGTTGTTTTGATAGATACAAAGAATAGTAAAAGAGTAGGCAGCCGTGTAGAAAACTAAAAGAGAAATAGCACCACTACAGCTCGGGGCCCTGTGAACGCTACGGCACATATTAACTTAGTGTAGCGAATCCCCTGAGGACCTAAATAGCCGCACATAAATTCCAGTTTACGACTTAGCGCCCAATTTGGTGGTAGTGCGTACATAAATTGATCCAACCATGAACGTGGATGTATGTCATTCTTAGAATTGCGAAAGATCTTAAATTTACGAACAGTTAAAAAGTGTTTATAGTCAAAGTTTTCGCCTCGTGGCGACAAAGACCTACAGCGTCTGTCCCAGTCCGAATGCCGATTATTGTCAAGTTCGCGCGCCTGGCGCTCTCTTGTTGCATCTCGTAAATGAAATAAATTATTTTCTTAAAAACCCGCTGCTATCTGTGATTCTAAATTTCTTCTACTGTCTTTTCCTACGATTTCGCTTTCAATTTGTTTGACTTGCTTTCGTAACGCCTCAAATTCCCTTTTAACGCGTTCATTAAATTTTCCCTGATTTTCAACATGTTTATTTATGTTCTGGTACTCTTCGGTTTCTGCAAATGGCAATGGAGCTGTATCATCTGAATCTCTGTCCCCATTTAAACTAAGACTTTTCAATTTATCTGAAATCTCCTCAACTCATTCCAATAAGTCACCTATTTGTTCTTTCTGTTTATTTACGTCTTCCGTAAGTGTCGCGACTCTGGTTTCAGTATTGACACATTTAGTAATTAACTGTTCATATTGTTGTGTTAGGTTATTAATTCTTCCATTTGGTACGGATTCCTCGATTCTTTCAAATATTCCTTCCTTATCGTGTGCACGTTGTAAATTTAACTCTGAAAAATTTTGTACTATCACGCGATCTCTTTCTTCCTGTTCTCCATCCTGTTCCTTTTGTCTAATTTCTATTGAAATTAATCTATTATTGTGAGCATTCAAAATCGGTTGCACTTCTTCTCTAATTTCTTTATTTAATTCGTCTTTCATGTTTTTGAAACATGTCCCTATTCGTGAGTCTAACCGTGTTTCCATTGTTTCCATCTCTGTTTTAATTGTTCCTATTTGTGATCCTAACCTTGTTGCCAATGTTCCCATCTCGGTTTTAATTGCTCCTATGTGTGAGACTAACCGTGTTTCCATTGTTTCCATCTGTGATCCCAAATTTAATACAGTACCAATCAACTGCTCCATATTAACTGGTTCAAAATTCTTTTCGCCCCTAACATATCCCGTAAAACTAACTTCCTTCGTCATAGCCGTAAAGCTATCTGTGTTCTATACTATTTCAGAATCTTCTGTCGCTAATCTCATATTCTGGAAATTTTCCGATTGTGAAAAATTTTGAACTGCTTCCGGACTATTTTCCTGGCTTATTAAATTGTTTTCTACTTCATTATTCATCATACTGTTCTCCTGTGTTGGCGAGTTCGCCATGTTAACAATTTCGTAATTCTGACTATACATCATTTTTGCCTTTTTCATCGATCGCATAATCATTTACAATACATACAAAACTCGGCACTATACGAAAATTACACACAATATAACACTTTATCACCAACAATACCATTCACTCGAAATGTTTCCCGACAAATACTATTAACGAACAATTAGAACCTTCATAATTGCACAAAATTGTCTAACCGGTATACGACTCATCAAAAATTAAATTCTACAAAAATACCGTCAGAAGACTGAGAAGACAACTACAAATGTTCAATTACAAAATCTATACATGCAATATAGACTACAATTACTAAACTACAAATTACTACAACAACAGTACTGTCTGCTATTTTTACTATCAAAAGAATTCCAAGGGACGATCCGAAGCAGCGGTCGCCACGTGCATGGGGGCTTAATTAAATAAATGAAAATATTTTTAGTAGCTGTATGTCCGGTTAGGAAGTCTCGTAATCGGTTGGCCCTGAGTAGTATTCGTACGCAATATGACTCCATAGAATAACAGTAAAGAATGAAGGGAAATTTCCGTTAAGACAATTGATTAATTGAGTCCCCATGCAACTATAAAAGCTACTAAACAACAAAGCACAAATGTAACTGTTCTGTGTGTGGAAGTGTGATTCAACGTATACATCTGGGACGGTTCTTCCTCAATACGACAAGATATTTTAAACACCATTTACAATGAAGTAATTACAGAAAACCAGAAATACTATAATTGCACTTAGAAACCAGAATTACAGTCTAATACATGAACACAAGCCAGATGCTTTTTTGACTGAACCTGTGACCAAGAGGCATTGTTATTTAGGAAATTTGAAATACAAAATTTTTGTTACCTTCATATATATTGACGAAAAATACACTGTGATCATTACAACATCCCCAATCGAACAGCATCTGCTGTCTCGCCCAACAGAACAGCTGCACACGACATGCCCTCAACTAGTACTGCTATCGACATCCTCTCAACAAGCATTGCCCACGGCAACCTCTGAACTACTGCTGCCCACGGCAACTTCTGAACTACAACTGCCCCAGTGGAGGCGGCGGAAAAATACTCTTCGGCGCAATCTCTGGCGCTGTGACTCAGTGTAGGCACCTTTCAACTGTTGCCTATCCATACACTTATTTACTGCGCAACAAATCAAAATGAGCTGGCAGCACAATGAAAATTGCGTAAGTGCGTGCCAGTCTGTGATAAAGAAAGCTCTTACGAGTTAAAATTATAAATACGATAACGATACCTCACACCACAGTGCTAATCAGAGGAGAATATTCCACAGGTAGAGGCGGTGCGATATATTACAAAAGATGAATTCCAATAGCAATAAGCTAGTTCGACATCAAGTATCCGTCAGTGTTTACCGCAGACCATGGTCAGGGACCGATGAAATGGGTGAAAGGATTTGATAGTACCGACAAATCCTACTGGTGGGATGAAATGACGTGTTTGGATAATCTGTACTTCTGCTTCGGCGGAACAGCCTAGTAGTGGTTCGAGTATAACGGGGAGAACGTCAATATACGGTACAAATTCCAAGCAGAACTGCTGACAATACGCACCACGTCCGTTTAACGGAAGAACAAATGTACGACGTGAATCAAAATACGACTTAAGACGACGAAACCTCATATTTTCCAAAGGAGTGGCAGAACACATGTACCAAACTCCGCTAGTAAAAGATACCACAAGGGCAGGGGAGCATATTAAGTGGTGGCAGCGATTCCACGAAAAGCAATGGAAGAAAGTGGTGATTCCCACTGCCAGATGTCGTCTGTATCACAGTTGCGGACGACTAAAACTTTTGAGAATTTATGTCTATAAACCTTGGCCATCAAACACCCGAAAATTAGGGGTAAATGCGGGAGCAGATTGTCGAGATGTGGTCTCTGCAGTGAAATCCTGAATGAGTTGAGTCACGCTCTGCAGCATTGTCTCATTTTGCTGACCCTACAACTGAAGGACCTGCTTCAAAGATAGCTCCGACGATTGGACTGTCATGTTAAATCAAAAGGACCCTCAAACAGTATTTACTGACACATTACTAGTGAACTGTTACCGACAAACGATAATGCACCTTTTAATTACAGAAAACAATGCAGACCACCAGCATCAATTAATGAAAACATATACAACAAATGAACGAACGATCTGAAATATTCACAAAAGACAACAAGTACTAAGAAACTTGTTTCATGAAGGTGCATAAATTTAGAAATTTGCCCTGTTGCAGCAACTGCCGCGGGTCTGCCTCTCTCATGCGCCAGATAATAAGAGAAGAGGTATTACATACGGATAGTGATACAGAAAGAGAGTAAAAAATATAATTGACAATTATGACAGCATATTATATGGCGTAGGTAGGCAACCACAATAAAAAAATAAGCACAGGAAAAGGGAGGAATAGGAAGTAACAGACAGTGTGGGAATTATTGGAAAAGTATGAGAATTAAGTGAAGTTTCTGAGAGGGAAATAGTGTGGTCAGGTCGGTCGTTTAGTATTAAATCATGTCAGTGGTTCTTGATTTCCCGGTCTTCCAGCAGGTAGGGTTTTCGGCCTTTGCTAAGTGAAGGACGTGGGACTGTGGCTGGCAGCTGTGGCCCATTCTCAGTACACTCTCAGCAACCGTAGAGTCATAATTCTGTAATCACCAGCTGTGTTCACGTCCAGTTAACCTGCTTGTTCTGCGTCTGCCTCATTGACCTATGTAAAACTGATTACTATTATGACAAGTAATTCTAAGTAATTATCTACATATAAGATAATGATAGCTTATCTGAAAGACCTGTCTCGCTGATCGTGGCTCCATCAAAGAATATTAGCCACGCGGGGTAGCCGTCTTGTTACAGCCCGCGCGGCACCCCGCGTCGGAGGGTCGATTCCTCTCTCGGGCATGGGTGTGTGTGTTGTCCTTAGGGTAAGTTATTTTAAGTTAGATTAAGTCTTGCGTAAGCTTAGAGACCGATGACCTCATCAGTTTGGTCCGATACGACCTTACCACAAACTTCCAAACTCAAAGAATATTAGCTATAGCTGGTGTTCCAACCAGGAAGTTTTGGAGAAATAGTAATAGGGGGAAGCGCGCAAACAAGTAAGAGGGAAGCATAAAGTTAGCAGATGTTTATGCATATTGAGCCGCAAACACAAATGAAATGCGAGGAAGCACAGATCTGAGTGTTGGATTTTCCACACTTGTCACCTGTCCTCCACGGACTTATGAATCAGAGAGAAAAAGAATACGCAATATGATTGAAAAATTAGTCCAGCTCCTAGGAGTTCTCATTTGGTAAGAAGGCTGGGGAACACCTCAGAGAGCCGGCCGAAGTGGCTGTGCGCTTCTAGGCGCTACGGTCTGGAACCGCGCGACCGCTACGTTCGCAGGTTCGAATGCTGCCTCGGCCATGGATGTGTGTGATGTCCTTAGGTTAGTTAGGTTTAATTAGTTCTAAGTTTCTAGGGGACTGATGACCTCAGCAGTTAAGTCCCATAGTGCTCACAGCCATTTGAACCATTTGGTTCCAGAATACAGCACAAAATTATTTTATATAAGAAATTTGCACACTGACTTGGCTAAGTCATTTTATATGCACAAAATTAACCATTTAATACAATCATTTGGCTTATAATTTCCCCTCCTTTACGCATTCATTATTAAATTTATCTCTTGAATAATTTGGCACCCTTTCTTTGTAAAGGCTAGATGAAAAGTTCTCTAAGGACTCTACAGGCGTGTGAAGCATCAAAGGAAAGTCCCATGTTTGTAATGGAAGCAATATTTCCGGTGAAATTAGCGATGCCATGGTTCGCCAAGATAATGCTAGAAAGAAACCCAACTGACCATGTGATGTTGATGCATTAATTTGTTCTGAAAGTTGTGCTGATATTCAAGACAATAGGAGTGGGTTAAAAGGTGTGAGCTATCTGGGGAAGTTAACCTTGCATTACTGAGCAACTGTTTCACCAGGTATCCAGTCTAGCTCACCAAATTCCCAACCAGACTAACATTAATTATAATCTTTTAGTAGTCATCTTACGATAACCGGTGATATATATATATATATAAAGACAATTTAAATCAAAAGAAATAAATCAGTTTATATTTGGACATTTATTGTAAAATTGATCAGTATTCCGTTAAAATTTCAGCATATTAAACTTGATTCGTAACTAAACTGGTGCCTTATTTAGGATTGTCAGAATGTGAGTTTGTAATCTTACGGAACACATCAAATATGGAGCCAAGATTGGGAGACTGCATACAACACTGCATCCATAAAATAACACACAAAGAACGTTGAAACATATGCAAGAGGAAATTAACCACAACCAACCGATTCAATTTTCACCCGAAGAAGTTACGTTCGTAGCGCAATTCTGTCCGTCATGAAATTACCTCTCACTGGTATACTAAATTCATACTAACTCTCCGTGAAATCTTCCCGGAAAGAATAGCTGAGGGCTAATTTGGTGATTACACTACATGCTTCATGTGGTCAACTTCGTTTGCACAAAGAGTGTAACTCCACAATAATTTTGATAATTAAAATAAATTACATCGAAACACAAATTACAAAAGAAAAACCTCGAACTGGTTACTACCGTTTTACCATTAACCTGATGGGTCACGTGGTACTGGTCTTACAAAGTACACCCCACGTGGGTTGAACATAAAGAAAAGTTGCTATATTGAAAAATATTGTCAGGAGGAGACGTTATAATCTCATGCACATTAGTATTTAAGATTGATGATCTTAGTTAGTGTTACCGATCATACACACGTGGTTCCCACTTTACTCACAAAGTAGTGACAAAGCAACTACTGGAAGATATTCTGAACTTCACACTCGAATTACACTGCGTTGCAATTTAAGATAACATTAGATATTTTAGACCTAAACCTGAAATAAAGGTGGTTAAATTTTAAGTTCGGCTGAACTTAAGAAATCCATTGTCCTACGGACTTAGCAGAGACGCGCTTAGCCGTAGATCTTACCACTTCAGACGCTCGCTACGGACAGACTGCCGTGGGCCCCCTCCTGAGGGGTGCCTCACAAATACAAACTGAAGTGACCAGAGAGGCAGCTTCCTATACCAACATGACAAGGGTCAGACAGGACCATACTAAGAATAGAAACCTCTTTGCTTTTAGAAAGCGTAGCTACCTGTTCCGATGTTGGGCCTACTGTTCTCTAGCAGACAGGCTTGTCTGCTACCATGAAGCATGCAACTATAAATACATTTGCTCATTCATCCTCTCACACAGAAGGGAAGGGGGATGATAGTATCTTATCATGTACAGTATATAAAAGAAAGCGGATGCAGGCTCCGTATGAGACTGTGTGACATGAATTTCATATAAATTGTGTTTTAAACTGTAGTAGTGTGACAGATCGTTCTTGATTATGTATAAAAGTAAACACGTTCCACTGCTCAGCCTCCTCCCAGATAGTCAGAAACACCACAGTAAATTTAGAAGTGGAATTTATGCCGTAAATGACAACAGATTTAAGAAATTAACTTGAAAGGAATCCAACAGAGACCTTTCAACAAAGTAATGATAAGTGGTTGTCAGACTCGGGCTGTAGCGTCTGTATTAACAATATTCGATCTATGATGAGAGTAGAAAGGTAGATTTTTCCACAGATCAAGTAAGGAAAATAGATTGATCTTTTTTCGAACATACCCGTTTCACATTTTTTCTTCATGTGTACAAGTATATTTTGGAGTGTTTTTGGGATGAACACCACTCTAGCGCTTGCTGTTAATACCACTGTATAAGCAATTAAGAAATTATAAGGCCAGAATACTTTTAAGTTGTGACGCTGACATCTTTCGACTTTTTCTGCGGGTGCAGAGAACGCCTCATAACGCTGGGCATCTACCGGCGGGTCCCACCGCTGCCACCGGCGCCTGGCGCCGCTGCATCCGTTCCTCCTCATTGTGCGACGCCCCGCAGACAGCAGCCGGGCTGCTAGAGCAGGACCTAGCACGCCCTCAATGAGCCCCACGAGTCCGCCGGGCTGAACTATGCTGTGCAGGCCTGCGGCTTGCTTTGTCCGCCTTCCGAGCCGCTACCTGCCTTCAGCAGAGTGCGACGCCAGACGCGTCCATTGCGCCACGTTCCTCACTCCCCAACAGGCTTTGAAGTGGTATTCAAGTTGTGTGTAGCACATCTACAAAGATATTAAGGATAAAGGTAGTTCAAAATGCAAATTTAAAATGGAATGAAAGCAGATGTGAAAATCTATTACTACATAATTATACTAATATACAAATTACATTTTAAACAGGATATAGTTCAAATCAAGAATAATTACACGTAAACATTCGACAAGTTTTTGCATTTGGGGCAGCCGAAGACAATGACTCGATGGACAGAAAAAGAAAAAAAAGTCTGTCAAACTACGAATAGGGTTCGTGCTCTGAGGTTTCCATAGAAACTTAATTAGCTATATAGACAGTTAATTCACCCATCGACACAGATTCTGGCAAGAAACCAGCCTCGGAATTCCAAAACTTTCGAACATGTTTGTATCATGTCTCCATGCTAGTCGTCAACTATGTGGAGTCTAGGAATCCTATCTACTCGGTTCACTAGACAAACAATTCTAACAAATCGTTTTAATCAGTTTTATTACAAAACGTAAATGACAATACGTTGACAATTACACAGATATGTCACAAGCAAAGGGTGACATACGAAATATTACATCTTGTTCAATATTAACAATTCCAAGACCGAGCTACATATGCTGTACAAGCGAAGTAATGAGCGTTGACGCTTCTACCCAACTCCCTAGTCTTGAAGCTACTCTTCAACTGGCGTATCACCAGTCGGTCACGGCGCTTCTGATCTCTCCACATAGGGGCCGCCGCTGTCGCGTTGTCGTCCTGGAGAGGGGTCGGTCAGCGTTCGATTGGCTGACGCCTTCTCACAGCCATCTTTTCTCTATCGTTCCCGACTGGCTTGCCGGCGCTTGACTTTATACCGTAACAGTTTGAATGTAACGTTTGAATCTGGATAATAAATAACAAAATAAATGTTTTTTTGTGTCATCTAAAGAAATATTAAGGATTTTAACGTTGTTTCCAACCCCTGTACTTTGAAACATTACTTACTTCCAAATTTCATGATACTTAGCTGCTTACCCTTAGGTCTACCACACTGCCAAGTAATTATAGATCTTAATACGTGACATTAATTTTAAGTTGATACTCTAAACCTTCATGATGAAAGGGATTTTAATTGGCGGTTAGAAGGAAAGACAGGCAGTCGGATTACAAATGACAAAAACTTTTCTTGTGGGATAGTAACAAATTAACAATTTCATGACGTTTCTTGTACTGTGAAATCTTGCACCTTGCCAAACTTCATGATTTCATACCAAGGGAATTACTATATAGTTTTGTTGAGTTAGTTTGAGAGCATCAAAATATGCCACATAGATGGCCGTATCTCTTACCTGCGTTTTAACTTAGCAGCTCCAATTATCTACACCTCCAAGTGGTGATAGACTTTAGTGTGTGTGACAAATTTCACCTCTATTCCTTAAGCCGTTCTTGAGAAAAAGCGCTTTCAACATCTAACAGACAGATAGGCTGACAGACGGACAACAAACAAATCCTGTAACGGTTTCATATCCCCGATTTCGGTTCAGAACCCTAAAATGTGCCGGCAGTGCTTTTGTGAACTGACTAGGGTTACGAAAACTAAGCTACTGATGTAAGTGACGCTACCAGTCCCGTAACATCATTAAATATTAGAATATAATTTCACCCTGTTATTTCTTCGAAGACATTAAATATTAATTTTATGTGTCATAATAAAGGTTTCCCAACCGTTGCAAATGTGACTTTCGGAAACAAACGTAAAAGTGACATATTGGAGATCAGTAGCAAGGACAAGAAATCAGGATTATAGAAGAATATGAGCTCGGTAGTAGGAATAAGTCAGAAGAAAGGTTCTTCAGTAAACAACTACTGGTAATAACGGATACACCGTTCAATAATAACGAGAGGGAGCGGTATGATTGTAAATTACCTTAGGACAACGGAGATACTAACTATATTTCATCACAACGAGACAGAGATTCCAATATCGGAATTATGATTTTTCTTAAGCAGTGTTCAGGAGCATATGTAGACTCGGATCACAGTAATAATGAGCAATAGGCTGACGTTTAACAGAACGAACAGGATGAATCAACGCGGAAAAAGGTGCGATCCAGAACGTCCGAGAAATGCTGATGAGTGCCACAGTAGACAGTTCTGTCGAAGAGCAATGGACATCTCTAAAAATGGCGATCACAAAAATTGTTCACACAAATAAATGTGCAAGCACATTAAATGCTTCGAAACCATGGGTAAGAGAAAAAATACTTCAAGTGATCGGTGAGAATAATAAGTGCGCAGGATAATCGTAAAGCAATGGGAAGAGAAATCGTGGTCGGAAGAACTGATCTATAAAAGGAAGTCATATTAAGTAAAACTAAACTCCACCCGAATAAGCTACGAACGCCCACCCGTACCGACCGGGCGCCATATCATCCTAGATGCGGATATTAAAGGGCATGTGGACAGCACACCTCTCTCCCGGCCTTAGGTCAGCTTACGAGACCGGAGCCGCTACTTCTCAGTCAAGTAGCTCCTCAGTGTGCCTCACAAAGGCTGTGTGCACCCCACCTGCCAGCGTGCCTAATCCGACAGCGTTGACGTTGGCAAGTCAGATTAACATCCGGTGAAATTATAATCTATGAGTTCAATGTTAAAGTGCAAGGAGAATTCCATTGTCAAAGGCAAAGTAGAGAATGGACAGATGAAATGAGTAAACTGAAAATCTCTACAGGGCGAACGTACTGTTTGATGAGCGATACAGGAAGAATTGAGAGTTGATACGGAATAAATGGATGATTTTGTATACCGTCAGAATTTAACAGTGCCTTAGAAGACTTGCGATAAAATGAGGTGGGATGCAGAGAGATCCTTAAAAATTGCTGAAATAATTTGGAGAAGCTACAACCAAATGACAATTGAAGCTGGTGCATAGATTACTTGAGTCTAGAGACATACTATCAGCCATTCCTAAAAGTATCATCCATACAGTCTCAAAAGTCTCAAAATTAGCTGGTGAAGATGTTTGCAAAAACTGTCATAATCAGCTTAACATCACATGCATCAGAGTTAATGGGACGAATAATACACAGAAGAAAAGGAAATAGAGGATCTGTTACATGACGATTAGTTTGGCATTAGGAAATACGATGGCGCCACAGTGACACTCTTGATGTTGCGATTGATAATGCAAGCAAAACATTTCATAATATTTGTCAACCGATAAAAAGTTTTCGCCGGTGTGCTATGGCGTAAGATGTTCTAAATTACGTAGAAAATATGTATCAGTTAATGGAAATTTTTGGAAGTTTGTGGTAACGTCTTATGGGACCAAACTGCTGAGCTCATCGGTCTCTAAGCTTACACATCACTTAATCTAACTTGAAATAAGTTACGCTAAGGACGACTCACACACCCATGCTCGAAGGAGGACTCGAACCTCCGACGAGGGAGCCACGCAGACCGTGACAAGACGCCTTAGACAGCGTGGCCCCAGTTAATGGGGAAGACAGATAATATACATTACTATGTCCAGGAACCAGGATGGAACAATAAGAATGGAAGGGCATGAACACAGTGTGTAACACCAGAGCTTCATAGCTCTACTGACATAAAATTTTCTGTTTTGTTTGTTCTACCTTCTATCATTAAGATATTGTAAATATTGTTTGTTTGCATTAATAGCACAAAAGTGTTCGCTCTTTCCTTTGTAAAGACTTTGATGTCATGCTTTGATTCTATGCAATGTACGAGTAGTGTATCTATCATTTAAATTCTTTGCTTCTTTTGGAGGGAGACAAAACTTACTGTATATAATTGTAATTTTGTTTAAATAATTTTTTGTAGGAACACCAATATGTGCAAATGTTCTGTTTTAATTAATATGTTTGGTTGTTATTATGTAATTGCTGATCCTCACTTAGTGTTCTTAGTTATTTTGAATGTAAAAGATTTTCCGGTTCCCCTCCGGAACGGAACTTAGTAGCGCACGCAAAATGTAGTTGGCATGGAAAGAAAGGTGAAACCAAGAGTCAGTCGGGAACAAGCTACTAAACTGTCAACTGCTCATGTAAAAGTTGTATATTGTGCTGGTGCCGAGAGATGCTTCCCATGCCGCTTTCCAATGCCTCGGATGGATAAAGAGCTACAACTATTCTGAAATTGGTATCTATGATCGCCACCAAGAAATGACAGAGTCCAGCAATTCTAGCAGGCAAATCCACCTACCAACATACACTCGCCACCACATTGCCCAGTCACTGTAATAGAAGAGAAGAACTATTGTAATGTACAGTGAAGGATCAGCTCGTTGGATGTGTTAGTGTGCTCAAATATAAGGTGATTTACAACTGAATTTATTTACGTACCTTGATTTTTTCCTTATCATAACACCTCTCAGGCTCCTCTCCGTTTGAAGTGATTACCGAGTATCCTTTATTGAAAGCCAATTAAAAGTAATATGGCAATAGAGTGTGCTAAATTTAATATTGTTTGTTTAAGGTATCTTACAAATATCTCAATTTTGTGTTTCAATGCAGTAAAAGTTGGGAACTGATACTGTCGAAAGTTACATGGCTCTGAGCACTATGGGACTTAACATCTATGGTCATCAGTCCCCTAGAACTTAGAACTACTTAAACCTAACTAACCTAAGGACATCACACAACACCCAGTCATCACGAGGAAGAGAAAATCCCTGACCCCGCCGGGAATCGAACCCGGGAACCCGGGCGTGGGAAGCGAGAACGCTACCGCGCGACCACGAGCTGCGGACTGAAAGTTACATGATTGTGCTAGTTCAGGCCTTGTTTCTTTAGTGTATTGAAAGTATGTTTAGTTTGCTCTGCTACAGTGGTCAAGATTAAGGGCCCTTCATGGAAAGTAGTTAAAATGCACTTAATTGTAGAATTTTTCAATTACTCTTGCTATTCAAGTGAAATTCTGTACAATATTGGGTTCCTCTTGTGTACTGAAACTGCATTTTAGTAGTGTAACAGGGTCAACAGTTCGTCTGTTGACAGAATGAGATTTTCACTCTGCTCATGCAAGATAACGAGTAACAGAAAGACCACTATCTATGAAAATAGTAACTTCTTTATTCAGAAGACAGTGAGAAGTAATTTGTTAGTGAACTCCATTTAATGTTCATTCTGAGTAGAAAGGTGTTTTGTAGTGAGAGACTTAATCTATGCACAGGAACTAAATTTGCTGTGAACCATATCCATATTTCATGTCAGATAGGAATTTGTTTGAAAAGTAATACTAAACCTAAGTCCAATTGACGATTCTACAGTGAATATTAAGACTACATTATTGAGATCATTCAGTTTGACTAAGTCCTCAAGATAATAGTGTGTTTTATTATCTGTTATATTTAAGCAAGTAGTTTGTTATGATCTGTTAGCTCCAACCTTGATGTGAACATCCTGTATTCAGGTGCCAGAGTTCATTGCACTCGCGTGTGGCAAAGTATAGGCTGTGTTTGTCCGTTAAAGTTACTCATACTTATTTTCTTGAAGAAGAATTGAATCATTCTCTTGCCTAATTAGGCTGGCAACCGTTTTCTTTATTCTTTGAAAAGTGTAGATAGGTAAAATATTATTTGTTACTGTTTAAATATTTACGTAATTCTGACTTTCACTTCCGATAAGCCACCTCCGTTAGGTACAACACGGTCAACATAACGAAATTCCTCTCAGAAGGCAACACCGTCCTGTTGCTTTATACCATAATTGCTTGAATAAAAATAATTTCACTATACGAACTGCCTCCAACTTTAAGGTTATGGTATAGCAGACGGTAGTGTTATAAGTGCTCGGATTAAAAAGAGTGTAAGACAAGAATGTAGCCTTTGTGCACAGCTGTTCAATCTGCGTATCGAAGAAGTAATGATGGAAATAATGGATATATACAGGATTGGGATTAAAATTCAAGTTGAAAAAATGTAAACTAGTATCTGAGTAACTAACGACATTGTTATCCTCGATGGAAACGAGAAAAAATGACGGGACCTACTGAACTAAATGTGCAATTTATTGATCGGGGAATATAGATTTTGGGTAAACCGAAGAAAGACGAAAGTAACGAGTGATGGCAGATATGAATTAATAGCACTATTGAGGACCATGATGTAAAAGCGACGCAACTCTGCTCTCTCTGGGGAGAAATAATGTACACAAGACAGGCCTGAAAAGTATTGTAGGGTCGGAAAAGAGAGAATTCGTGACCAAAAAATTGTACTGGTACAAAGCATTGAACTTAAGTTGAGGAAAAAATTTTTTGGAAATGTACGTCTTGATCACAGTAATGTATGAAAGTGGATCATGGACTGTGGGTAAGCTGGGAAGAAGAGATATGGTGTTTGAGATGCTATAGGAGAAATTTAAAGATTAGGTGGACAGAGATAAAAATGAAGAGAGGAATTGTGAGGCGGATCATTTGTGGCATGCCGAAATTCGGTTACTTCGTATAGCACTATACTTCTACCAAAGAACAACGGATACACTGAACGCGGGCTATTTTAAAGCGCCCAGTCAACTATATCGGGATTCTCGCCATCTACAGCAGAGCGTGCCACTTGACAATACAAGGCTGAAACCCCACGCCCTACTTGGATAGCCACAACAATAAATGTAATTGGATTGAGACATAACACAATCATAAATACTCCATAATCAAGCGTTACTGAGAATTTTACACCATCACAGTTTCCTCTGATAGACAAGTTTCCGTATGTCTTGCTCAACCCCTTTACCATCAGTAGGAGATGAGGGATGCAAACCTCAAACGTTTTCAACCCTTCGACGTAGAAGAGCTAATACAACAGATCTCAGCAAATAAGGTGTCTGGAGATAATGTTGTAAGTAATCTGTTGATGTGTTTGAATGTTTATCAGTCAAGGTGTTCTATTACTGATGATTAGATAATTTTTTTGAACTGGTTGTCAGATGATTCAGGTAAAATCTTCTAAATACATTGTTTGCTCTGTAACAAAGTCTTTCCTTCGCTAACCACATCCCTACTAGTAGTTAGAGCCTTCGGTAGTTAGAATCTCTTATTTAGCTGGCAGTATTGTCGCTTGTGTCGCTGTAGTTCGTGTCATGAAGTTTTCTGTGAGGTAAGTGATATACAATATGTATGGGTTATTGTTAGGATTTCTTCTAATGCATGGCCTTTCTTTTGTATTAATTATTTGAAGTCAGGTTATCACTTTTTTGAGCAGTCAGATAGCGTTGCGCTAGAATATTGTGGATCAGTGTTGAAATGATAGAGACAAGCAAAGAGACAGTGCGTTCAATTTCACTCTTCAGTTTAAGTAAAAAAATTTTAATAAGAAGTTTCAATGTTATTCCCACGAGCAATTATAAACTGTTTTCGCACTAACTGGAACCATAAAGCCTTGAGAAATTGAACAAATTTTGTAATGATGTACCATAACCGGACACTTTTGCTAAGGGAATCACTGTCCTTTAGGCAAGAAACACAAAGCGAGAATTTTACAGCATTCATGCTGATATCAAACTTTAAACTCGAGCACTTAATGCATGAATGCGATACAGTCACTCCTCTAATACTAGGAGAGTATCAGACTTTTGCGGTACTGTCTTGATCATTACGAGAGTTTCCTTCACTACTCAGAGACGTTGTATCATTGGCGTGGCATGCGAATACTGTCTTGGCCTTCGAATGCTTGGACAGTAGAAATGCCTATGAGTGCATCAGTTGTTCATATCTAAGATGTGCCTACTGACTTATCACCTGGAATTCCACTAGGTTCAGATTGTATTGGAAGCTTATTGCACACCAAAACCAGAATTAGTGTCATCATTCCTACACTTCTCTCGCAACCTTCCATCGAAGTCTGAAACAAGGACGTCGCAATTGGTGACGTTATAAGCGTTAGCCAATGAAACACTTCCACCAGTACTCCATATTACTCGGACATAAATATATAGTGCAGGGATATGCAGGTGACGTGCTTGTCGTCTTTTTATGGAGAAGCGGATCTTTAGCTCATTCTATAACTTACAGAGTAATATGAATACGATAACGGTGTCATCCTCAATGGATAAAAGTAACAGCCCCGCTGGAGATGTGACACAAATAAGCCATTCTCCAATTCCATGGGTTCCCAAGTGTCAAGTTCTTATGCAACCCTAAAGACATTGAATTTGAAGAGAGCTGGGATCTGGGAGTAGTAAGGTGCTAAGCGAAATTACCTAAAGTGCAATTATTTATTGATTTATCCCACAGCCGTTTTTTCACAGAAGCAAGAGATATTTTTTCTCCACAGGAACTAAGTTTGACAACAAATCGTTAGGTTCTCAGAAGTACCCAAACCGTGTACTAATTAGCTGACACAGAAAGTAATATATACCTACCGGAGAAGCAGAGAGGACACAGAACAGCAAAAAGCGGTAGAAAATGTATAAAAAATATTATACACACAGCTGAAAATTCAGGCAAAGAAATTGTTGTTTGATATCCGACTAGTATGGACAAGCATCGAAACCAAAAATCTGGATTCATGTACAAGTCTGTAAAATAAGCTTTTGATTTTTGACTTTACTCACAATGCTGTGAAGCAGCCAGTTTCACTAAAAAGCGCAGTGAAAGAAAGGGGAAAAACAGGAAAATGTACGACTGTCAAGCCACCTGAAGTATTTACCAAGCACCTTTAATCTTACGCAAGAAGAAGACCTGAATCACTCTGATGCGTACCGCTGAATTATTTGTCAAACGATTCGCATGAGCAATACTTTCTGCTCTGGCTGCTCGACTAGAGGGCGCACGAGGTCGCGACGACGTGTTTTTAAGGAACGTGGCCAGCCGTAGTGGAGGAGGAAGCACAGTGAGCAGCGGACGAGTCAGTACAAAGTACACAACACGTGACAGTCCGCAGTGGAGTCGGTTTGTGGACTCCTGAAGGGCGCGAGTGAAACAGCATCGAGCGCAATGGGGACTGAAGCTGTGCTGTTTGGCAAGAACGACACAGCCCACTGCGGCTGGCATCACGGAAGTTTGACAGTGCGGATCTGGCACTGCTAATCCGTGATTCATCGTAACATCCTCGTCAAGTATCGCCCCTGGAGAATTTGTCACGTATTTTCTTTATAAAACGTTGCCTGGTGCTGAAAGGCTCAGGACGTGCGGAATCTTGCGCGGGTTTGGGTAGAAATGTGGACGTTTTGGGTTACGCTCCTGAGCTGTGTCTTGGGCAAATGTAAAGCATTGTGATTAAAATTAACTGTCGTTTTACATCTGAACTAATATTGATTGTATCGAGAAGCTATTCCATACGTACTTAAATTAATTGTGTATTAAAAAACATCTCAAATGCACAGTCTATGAAGGCCGTTAAAAGTCTGTTGTGTGGCTACAGTGGAAGCTCAGTGGTTGTTATTTCAGATATTTTTCAAGTTAAACGTTTGGGACGACATAGGCTGGCGAACTATTATAGCAAATGAAATTTTTCATATGAGCTATTAGTTGATATGCGAGTGACTAAAGACGCCAAGTTGAAATATTCTCTCTTGTTACTATTCTTATGGCCATCTGTAAAATTTTCTGGCAGTACTACCATATACCATTGTTAGAGATTAGTCTGTGGTAGTAAAATGGATCATGTTTACTCTTCAGTCGCATCTCTATGTTTAAATTATTATCATTTAGCATCTTTTAAAACCTTCCACCTGTTATGTTGCAGGATTTGAGGCATTATTCACTGACAAGTCATAACCTTATATCTGAGTTAGTATCAAGCAGCCAATTCCCATATCGTTTCATGTGACTTGTTGGACTTCCGTGTAACGGGATATGTCGTAAGCGCTGAAGGTACCGGTTAAAGCAAGTATTGTTTTCATGAGCTGTGTCCATCGACGCCTATTTTTGAGGTTGTCCTGTTAGACAATTAGCTTCATTAGTGCTTTAAATTGAAACTCCCAAACACCTGTCATTGCTCAGGACAATTGTTAACCTGCTTAATTTTAGTGGCGGGTAGAGCTGTGAAGTTATTTAATTTTTTTTGTATTATATGTGGCCAACGGCCGGCCTTAAAATAATGATGTGTTCCTCCAGTTAAAACGGTTAGAGCCGATTCGTATTGGTAAATTCGTCTGAGAGTTTAAGACAGCTGAGATCCGAGTTACACTTAAAATTTAATCTGTTTGTGAAACCAGCTTGTTCTGTTTTGATAATTTAAACGGCTACTGCAGATTCAGAATGATGAATTCATTTCAGAATTTAAAGACGACTAAGCGCCGAGTTGAAATAAAATTGTAAACTATATGTGTTTGTGTAGTTTGAAAATTTAAATGGCGACTGCCGATTCGAATTGATTGAAAGATCGCTAATTGCTGAGTTAAACTTCGTGTTTTGTTTGCGCAATCTTGAGACCAATGGTAAATTTATCGTATTTTATATTTTATGTCGCTGGTAATTTAACTGGCTACTGTCAATTCTAGTAGGTAAGTCGAGTTAAGTGTTTTAAGGCTGCTACACTCCTAATAAAATTTGTTGTATTTTGAGTGTTGTGTGTGGCTTATGTGGTTATTCCCATAGAATGGCTGGTGAGAATCATAAATTATAGTTTCGAGTGAGACTGCTGACAACCATGGGGAATATTAAAGTCTTATTGCCTTATAATATAACGATAGGTCAGTTGAATATGGATTAGTTGTCAGTTTGTGACATCCGTTTTAAAGGAATATTGGGCCGGTTGAAACTTAAGAATCCTGATTGGTCTGATAACGTTAAATCAAAAACTGAAATTTGTTATTGTTTAATGTGGATCATGCCAATTGTGCGCTGTTTTCCTAATAGCTGTGTGCATTGCTCAAATCCGAAGTGCGATTTTGTCAATAAAGTAAATTTCATTTTATGTGCTTAGTTCTGTTCCAGGACCACTCTCTCCTAGCTAACCCTGCTCCATAGGGTATAGCCATTCCTTCTTTCCATGTAAAACAAAGTGGGTAGGGAAGCGGTTTCAAATACAAATTAACCAAATATTGTTACGGCTCAATTTCGCTGTCTTCCCACGCAGTTTCTCGACACATTCTGAAACATACACAAAGGGTACTAAATAAATTTACACAGCAATTAAATACAACATTAACATGAGGGTACTGCTGAAACTGTTAGGCTCGCGAGTATCAGACCTGGCCGGCCGAAGTGGCCGTGCGGTTCTAGGCGCTGCAGTCTGGAACCGCGAGACCGCTACGGTCGCAGGTTCGAATCCTGCCTCGGGCATGGATGTGTGTGATGTCCTTAAGTTAGTTAGGTTTAACTAGTTCTATGTTCTACGGGACTAATGACCTCAGAAGTTGAGTCCCATAGCCCTCAGAACCATTTGAACCATTTGAGCATCAGACCTGAAAATATGATAGAGGCACTAAAATACAGGAGACAGTAGAACTACCGAAATCAGTTTGATGTCTAAATTAAAAACGAAAATCGGAAGTGACTGCACAAGGTGGGGATGTTGCTCGCAAATCCCGGGAAACGCTTACCCATCGTCGTTCCTGTACCAGGCTGAAGCAAATCACGGACAGCATGTAAGGACACTTGCAACAGCCAATGGAGCGCACTCACGGCGTAAGTCCAACTGCAGAATAGGGTCCGTCACCACACAGGCCCATTAGACGAAGACTCGACCCAGCAAGTAAACATCAGCCGTGCAGACAAGAAGTGCAAGCACCGTGGCTCAGAAGTACAGGCAGCTAAACTACTCGAGGTTCCATCACAACAGCCAAACTCCAGCCCATCACGTCAGCTGGGCACGTGTAAAATACCTTGCCGAGCGGCCCTAGGTGCTAAGAAAGCCGTAGTTACGAAAGAGTTTACTTAAGCAAGGAATCGATATCACCACATGCAAGTTTCAGATAATTTACACAAGAGCAGGATGAGCAAAATGCAGTCCTTTAGAATCCATTACGTTTTTCAACTTCCAGTTGCTCTTGTTTTGTGCGTCTGCCTAATAGCAAGTTTTGCTATGACAATGTGCCCCCAGTAGCCGATATCTGCGATGTAGTCACTTGTTGCTCAGTTGTGGCTGTTTCTCTTTACGATGCCCTTTAGTAAGCAGTCGTATTCGGCCAGTAGGAATTCAACGCAGCCAATACAGGAGCACCATGGTCTGTGTTTCAAGGAGGGAGA
This sequence comes from Schistocerca nitens, assembly GCF_023898315.1. Lineage (NCBI taxonomy): Eukaryota > Metazoa > Arthropoda > Insecta > Orthoptera > Acrididae > Schistocerca > Schistocerca nitens. Next base: position 348,425,686 of record NC_064619.1, read on the forward strand.
AATTCTTCTCTTCCACTCTGTTTTTCTGTTTCTTCGAGACAATGTAGAAATGTCGATGCGCTGGTTTATTTCGAGGGAGCTATTTTTTGATGGCTACAACTTGTCTTCGTATTTAAAATATTGCAATGACAATTTACCTTTTCTGGTCGCGAATGACGAGAAATATACGAGTATGCTGCAATGCGCTGCTCAGCCTGCCATACTGATGCTAGGTGGTCACTTAGACATTATGAGTGAGACAGAGCGACATCCTCTTTTGATTAATGTGGACTAGTATTTGTCGCGTTTATTTTTAGCATTTGGTTCGTGGACGAGAAATATACTGCAGATCATTTTCTCATTCATCAGACGATTCCTAGTATCTTCGTCGGTTCCTTGAGTACTCAGCGAGCAAGGTCTTTGTCTTGAACTGATGCAGATGCGACATATTTCGTATGACTTTAACTGTGTTCTTCTGTCCCTGTGACTATTTTTTTTCGATTGAAAAAACTGGCAATTAATGTAAATTCCTTCTACATTATTCATGCACCTTCCTACTTAAATGGACAATAATTACGCAACGTTTCTTTTTATGAAGTCATATGGTCATCGACTTATAAGTTATTCATTTATGGGTATACTACTGTAATAATTTGCCTTCATCAGGAGTATTCATTTATTCAGGGAGAATTATTTTCAACGTAGTGCATGAATTTAGTCAACATTAGATCGTTAGCAGTATTTTTCGTACGATTCTATTAGGTTCCGGAAGAGCTTTCGGCAAGACTTTAGGGGAAACAAATTTATGAATCTGTTCCGTGGCTTTATTATTCATACACTCCTGGAAATTGAAATAAGAACACCGTGAATTCATTGTCCCAGGAAGGGGAAACTTTATTGACACATTCCTGGGGTCAGATACATCACATGATCACACTGACAGAACCACAGGCACATAGACACAGGCAACAGAGCATGCACAATGTCGGCACTAGGACAGTGTATATCCACCTTTCGCAGCAATGCAGGCTGCTATTCTCCCATGGAGACGATCGTAGAGATGCTGGATGTAGTCCTGTGGAACGGCTTGCCATGCCATTTCCACCTGGCGCCTCAGTTGGACCAGCGTTCGTGCTGGACGTGCAGACCGCGTGAGACGACGCTTCATCCAGTCCCAAACATGCTCAATGGGGGACAGATCCGGAGATCTTGCTGGCCAGGGTAGTTGACTTACACCTTCTAGAGCACGTTGGGTGGCACGGGATACATGCGGACGTGCATTGTCCTGTTGGAACAGCAAGTTCCCTTGCCGGTCTAGGAATGGTAGAACGATGGGTTCGATGACGGTTTGGATGTACCGTGCACTATTCAGTGTCCCCTCGACGATCACCAGTGGTGTACGGCCAGTGTAGGAGATCGCTCCCCACACCATGATGCCGGGTGTTGGCCCTGTGTGCCTCGGTCGTATGCAGTCCTGATTGTGGCGCTCACCTGCACGGCGCCAAACACGCATACGACCATCATTGGCACCAAGGCAGAAGCGACTCTCGTCGCTGAAGACGACACGTCTCCATTCGTCCCTCCATTCACGCCTGTCGCGACACCACTGGAGGCGGGCTGCACGATGTTGGGGCGTGAGCGGAAGACGGCCTAACGGTGTGCGGGACCGTAGCCCAGCTTCATGGAGACGGTTGCGAATGGTCCTCGCCGATACCCCTGGAGCAACAGTGTCCCGAATTTGCTGGGAAGTGGCGCTGCGGTCCCCTACGGCACTGCGTAGGATCCTACGGTCTTGGCGTGCATCCGTGCGTCGCTGCGGTCCGGTCCCAGGTCGACGGGCACGTGCACCTTCCGCCGACCACTGGCGACAACATCGATGTACTGTGGAGACCTCACGCCCCACGTGTTGAGCAATTCGGCGGTACGTCCACCCGGCCTCCCGCATGCCCACTATACGCCCTCGCTCAAAGTCCGTCAACTGCACATACGGTTCACGTCCACGCTGTCGCGGCATGCTACCAGTATTAAAGACTGCGATGGAGCTCCGTATGCCACGGCAAACTGGCTGACACTGACGGCGGCGCTGCACAAATGCTGCGCAGCTAGCGCCATTCGACGGCCAACACCGCGGTTCCTGGTGTGTCCGCTGTGCCGTGCGTGTGATCATTGCTTGTACAGCCCTCTCGCAGTGTCCGGAGCAAGTATGGTGGGTCTGACACACCGGTGTCAATGTGTTCTTTTTTCCATTTCCAGGAGTGTATTTTCAATCACTTTCATAAGAAGTGTTCAAATTACAAGAAGGAGCCATGCATGCTCAATGCATGTATATTGCTTATAATATGCAAAAATTAAACGTTTTGTAACTTAAATAATAGCTTTGTTAGTAACAAACTGGATCATCAAAACGTATTTAAACAGTCTTAATGCTCGATTTAATGCTTTAATTAAGTGGCACATGTGTTAACTTTTACTTGTAATGAGAGTTCGCTTTACAATAATACTTTCATGCGTCAATACTCGGTGATAATAAGTGGAATGTCAGTCAGTGAAATTTTCTGCAGTCATTCTCTATCCGCTAGTATTCGTGCTCGAAACTGAAACCCTTAAACGTTATGTTCTGTAATATTTCTTTTTGGCAGCTGACATTTTAGAGGAACCGCCTCACATTTCCACAGCTTTTTATACCAACGAATCATTCCAGCACTAACTATCACAACCACTTGCCAGGACATACAGACTGGATTAGGGTTAGGCCAACTGTTCATCAGAAACTCTTGATGTCAGCTATAAAATCCACAGTATTGGATGAGATCTATCGGAAGGTTCCAGCTAGGGAGAAATTAAACAGCATCGCGTTAATGCCAGACACTCTCGGCAGAAAGCTTAAGTTATAGTACACCCTCGCACATACATTCATTTTCTGAAATTTAAATGCAATTTGATCGTGGATGAGGGAAAAACTGGCTTTTATAGTCAGAAGGCTCTCTACCGCATAGAGTTGAGTGTAATTTTTTTAGTAGGACTCTACAGGTCCCCAGTGACGTAATGCCGGACGTGCACGTTTTACGTGGTTCATTTCACTCACTACTCTAGAACCACAGCCACTCTAGACATACTGGACTTCCAGCAGAAACACTGGATCTGTCAACAAATATATGTCAGCAAATACACTTGCGGAAAAAAATAGTACACCTGAAAGAATGATGCCGAATCAGATCCGATGACGGCCAGTGCCACTTGGAAGATAGTAGATGTACTGATAATTGTTTCAAGGTCGTCCGTCAACAGCGAGCGCAGTGGCATGACTTTCAGAGCGCCTTCTGTGACTCCCGCATAATGCGGAATGCTCACCGCCAGAAGGCTCCGTGTGGTGCAGTCAGGCAACCATGCCAGGGAGATGCTATCGTGCTTCCTACAGTCAACTGAGAGAGTTTGTAAGGTGTCAAATTCGGTACTTCCGTCCACCTGCTTAGCTGAGTGGCAGTCCGCTGTTAGCAGCGGTGGGGCAAGGTCGTCGTGCCTGTGTCCCCCTGTTAGCGCACCGCGCGCGCGAGTGTTTACTGTTTACCTTCCGCTGCGGCGAGTGTCACGCGTCCGTGTCTCGGTAGTGCCATGGCGCACTTGTATAGCAAGTCCACCATTAAGATCACATTTCAAGCGGACTATGCAAGACCTCGAGCACTTGACATTGAACGTTTCATCCGGGAAGAACTTCATATTGCACCTCAAGACATCATTGGGATCCACTTTTCTATAACACAATGTGTCGTCTACATAAAAATGATCAATGAAAAGGCGTGCACTGATGTTGTGTGTCGACACGCTCATGGACTTAAATTCAAGCATTCTGATGGTCACATAGGAACTGTAACGATCGACCACGCTGGATTAGGCCTTCGCACTCTGAGGGTCTTCGAGCTGCCATTCGAAGTCCCGCCAGATGTTGTGATGACAGCTTTCAAACCGTACGTCAACGTGCTAAGCCACTTGGCTGAAAAATGGCAAACGTTTGAAACGTACCCCGTCTTAAATGGAGTGCGACAAATTAAGATTGAACTGAAGAAGCATGTGCCATCCTATTTAGTAATTGGCGGCTGCAGAGCCATTGTCATGTAAGACGGACAACCGCGTACTTGCGCCGGCTGTGGCCAGGAAGGACATGTCCGATCGGCCTGCATTCAACGCCGACTGACTCAGACACCGGTTGGTGAAGTTCCATCCCCGGCGACACCTACTTCACTCCCCATCACGTATGCAGCGGCTGCAACCGCAACAGCTGTTCCTGCCCAGGATCGTAACACCTTATTGCAGTCAGTGGTCGATGACAGTGTGGCGGACAGCATATCCCCCTCTACGACGTCATCGGCAGACTTGCCTCAAGACGGTGATCAATTGTGCCACCAAGACGAGCCTAAAGAGAAGATGGAAGTAGAAACTGAAATTGTCCCGACCTCTGCCTTCCTACCAATGGAGACCGCATCAGATGACTGTCGCCCGCACTCTGACACAGAACAACATGTCCGGAAACGCCATCCGATGATTGCCTGCTTCGGATGTGTGACCCGGACGAACATCCGGCGTCGGACGACAATCAGGACTCTACCACCAAAACTCACCCTTCCCGTTACGATGCTACGGCGGATACAATTTCTGAGCCTCAGTCTGACAACATCACTTATGCTACTGAACATGCGCGCGAGCGCTCTACTGACAGCACTCATCAACAGTTACCAATTGCTGCATCTGATTCTTGGGCGGATGATGTCGAGGATGAGCCACAGCACCAGGAGGATGCCGAAGGCAGAGATGCTCCTGCGGCTGTACCCAGCACCGACCAACAACAGTGACTACGGCTGTATCGTCGGCCTCTGTGGGGCCGCCCCTGCCGCCCACACCTGGCCTCCTACACAACCCAGTTGCCGACCTGGCTGACCAAACGTAACGTCTAGCTACGATTAACATCAACAACATACGTGCCCGACATAAACTAGCGATGCTACAGGACCTGCTCAACGCAGCAGACATCGACATTGCGCTCCTTCAAGAGGTGTATGTCACAGACTTCAAGGGACCCTATGGCTACAAGACTTGGGTCTCACATGCGTCTGCCAATGGCAGTGGTGTGCCGATCCTCCTCCGCGAAGGTATATCCGCAGAAGACGTGAGTATCTCCCTGACCCCAGAGGCATGGCTCTTACTATCCAAGGAGTCAAACTAATTAACATCTATGCACCGTCAGGATCTGGTCGGCGTCGCGAACTATCCACCTTTTTCGGTCATACAATCACGCCCCTCTTTATGGGCCGTCAGGACGCCTTGATAATGGGAGGGGACTTTAGCCAAGCACGTAAGGATCAGTTACCACATCATTCTCCCTGCGCAGAACTTACGACAATTATAAATAATCTTCAATTGGTAGACTCGTGGGAACATGTTTGTGGCGATCGGCCCGGATTTACTCACTACACCAGCCATTCCTCCAGCCGCATCGACCGGATTTACATCTCGCGCTCCATATCTGTGGGGACAAGAGCTGCCGAAGTTTGGCCCACACTTTTTCTGACCACGAGGCCTACATCTGCGCTATTACCCTCGGCCGCCAGAAGGTATGGCACAGCTGTAGTCCTTGGAAGTTGAATGTCGCCCACCTCGCTTCTCAGGAATGCCGCCGCCTTATAGAGAACACGTGGGACTCTTGTAGCCGCCGGCGTGGTACCTACCGGCCTACACTGTCGTGGTGGTTACTCTGCGCCAAACCAGCCCTCCGGAAGACCTTGATAGGCTACGGCCGAGATGTTGCAGCATGGAAGAGACATACCATGGACTTTTACTACAGCATCTTAAGGGAATGTACAACACTGCCGTACTCACCTGCACGGCAGGTGACGGTGAACCGTGCCAAGGCACAGATCATCAGATTAACACGTTGCCACCTTGAGGGTGCGATCGTCAGAGCGCGCACTCAAGACAGAGTGGCCCAGGAGGAACCGTCTTTGTACCACGTCATTGCAGAACGACGGCGCCGACGCAGGACAATGATCCAAGCTATCACGACGGAAGACGGACGACGCCTTGGTACCCAGCGCGACACAGGAAACGCCCTTCATGCTCACTACACTAGGCTGTACTCGGAACATCGACATCCCCCAGAGGTGATCGCTGAAGTCTCTCAACTCACTTATGGCTCGATCTCTCCGACAGCGGCGGCGGATTTGACTGCAGATGTAACGGAAGAGGAAATCATTGAAGCAATACAGGCTGGGGCTGCTCATAAGTCCCCGGGACCTGATGCGCTTCCTCTGGAATTTTACCGGACCTATCAACAATTGCTGGCACCAGCATGGACTGATATTTGCCGCGATCTTATGTCTCCCACGACGGGGGCCTTGTGCCTATACACAAACCACGAGGCGGATCCAGGATCAGTGACTATCGGCCCTTGACCTTACTCAACAGTGACTTGAAGATTTTCACCCGGGTTCTGGCGGCACGCCTAAAGCGATCAGTACGATGTGTTGCGTCGCAGGACCAGGCATCGTTAGGTGGTGACCATAATATTCGCACTGCATTGTGCCGATATAGAGATATGATCGCGCTAGCCAAAGCTCGCCAACTGCCAGGAGTTTTGGCCTCACTCGACTTTAGCCAGGACTTTGACAGAGTCGACCACACATTTATGATGGAGGTACTGCGACACATGGGGTATCCGGACGTCATAGTTAATGTACTGATGCGTCTCCTACGCGGCGCGACGTCCAAGGTGTTATATAATGGCCGTCTTACGAGGCCGATACTGATCCAGCGATCGGTGCGACAAGGCTGCCCTCTGTCGGCGATATTGTACGCCCCTGTCTTGGAACCACTCCTCTGCGGTCTCCGACAACGCCTGACTGGAATATCCCTTGGTGGACACACTTTTTGCTGCACTGCCTATGCGGATGATCTGGTACTCCTTCTTCGCAATAATGACGAAGTTCGTGCAGCACTGGCGTGGGTGGCGACCTACGGCGCGGCATCGGGGAGCCATCTCAATCTCCTCAAATCACACGCCCTGTCTATAGGCAGAGGCCTACCCGACGAGAGTGTCGCACCGCTAAGAATCAGTGACACAATCCGCTGTCTTGGCATTGATTTCACATCTGATATGAAGCGTTCAACAGCCCTTAACTACAGGCGTTTATTGAATCAGATGAGAGCAGGAATAAGTGACCACCGTCTGCGACATCTAGACCTCCTGCAATGGACACGATATGCTAACGTCTATTTGGTGTCACGTATCCCCCATTTTGCACAGATACTCCCCGTACCACCTACCCTGGCTCACCGCATGTTGGCGGTTTTGGGATCCTTTGTTAATACGGGCATGTTATTTAAGATTCGCTACGAGTCCCTAACCCTCCCGAGGAGCAGAGGGGGTTTAGGCCTTTGTCATGTTCAGAACAGAGCGAAGGCCCTGTTCGTCAGCTGTCACCTGCAACTGTGGCGACGAAGTCCGACGTGCCTCACAAGTCTCTTACTGGAAGTCTTACGACCAATCTCACTCGCACCCCCTGTGATGATATCGGACATCCCAGCACCTTTCTTCTACATTAGCCAATTCTTCCTTGAATTAAGCTACATCCGCACCGCACTACTACCAACACGCTTGATGATGACGAGGGCGATATATGCTGCCATGCAAATGAACAGGACGCCGAATGTGATTGAAAGCAAACACCCCAATACAAAGGGGGGCGCTGTGTGGCAGGCAGTGAATGCCACCACCCTTGATACTAACGGGCAATCTGCATGGTACGTAACTGTTAATGGGAAACAGTTGTGCCAGTCCCGCCTACATCACATCCACCTCGCTGATTCACCCCTGTGTGCCACATGCCAAGTGATTGACACGGATGAACATCGTTTCGAATGCGGGTCGGCAAAGGACGTTTGGTATTTGGTGCGTCTGATATTGGCTTTTCTCACACGCACGACTCCCGACAGGATAACTACCCTATCACTTCATTTCCCCGATAAGATTTATTTCCCAAGAGCAAAAACGAACTCTGTGACGTGGATCAGCGGCCACGCTGTTCACTACCTCTTCGGTAATGGCGAAAAGACAGTACCCGATTTTTGGTATTACCTCAACGAACGACATTGTGCGATCGTCAAGAACCCTAAATATAGGCAATATTTTTCTAATTTTCTTTGGAGCGCATTCCATAATCCGCCTCGCAGCTGGATTATCGATGACATGAGAAGATAAACATAGCACCTCTTCCCAGTTCCTTTCTTTTTTATGAGATTGAACAAACAACGGAAACAACACAGCAACGAGAAGACAGTCATCGAAAAATTCGCAGCGGGCTATAGTATGGAGCACCCTTTGTCGTAACGGGACGACTTCCTATTATTCTGTTTATGTAGCCGAAGAGGAACGGCCTTCCTTTTATCCATTTGTATAAAAATAAAATTAAAAAAAATGTGGTAACGTGCTTGCCTTCCATGCAGCGGGCCCGGGTTCGATTCTCCTCCGGGTTGGAGATTTTCTCCGCTCGTGGACTGGGTTTTGTTGTCATCATCATTTCATCGCAAGTCGCCCAATGTGGCGGAGGCCGAACTTCCCCGATGCGGCCTACCGGCCAACAATCTCACACGCTCATTTCGTTTTTGTGGCCATCAGGGTGGCGGGATGATCCTTTCGGAGAATTGCCACTGTGTGTTGGATGTGCACCGTGAGTTGTGCAACGATGCTTTTATCAGTGGTCATGTGAACTTTCTCACACCTGCAGAAGAGCTGCAAACCGGGTATTAACTATGAGACTACAGGCACTAACCCTCTAGCCGCTCCTCCACTCCAGCTAAAAGATCGACGTATGCGGATCGACTAGTGCTGTCAGAGGATCACTTGAAAGATGGAATGGAGCGCAGTGATCTTCACTGATGAGAGATGATTCTGTCTCTACGCAAGTGACGGTCGTTTGTCACTACAACTTAGACATTGTGACGCTATCTTGTAGGATACATTCATCCTAGACACACTGGAGCCACCCCAGACCTCATGGTCTCGGGTGCGATAATCTACGACTCTCGCTCACGGTTGGTGTTTTTGGGGGTGGGGGAACAGGGGGGGGGACAGTAACCAGCCCTCGATACGTGCAGAATGTTGTCAAATCTGTTCTAGTACCAATGTTGCAACGAGAAGGTCATGTGTTATTCCAACAGGATAGCGCTCGCCCATAAGCTGCCCGTGAAACTTTAAAGTTCTCTGCCATACGTGTAACAACTCCCCTGGCAAATAAAATCTCCGAACTTGTCTCCAATCGAGCACGTCTGGCATATGCTGGGACGAGAAGTAACTTATGCGATACGTCAGCCAACAACTGTTACAGAACTTACGTGAAAAACTTTTTCAGGCGTGGAATAACGCCTCCCAGGACGGTATTAGCCATCTGTACGAGCGATTGGATTCTAGAGTCAGCGCTAGCACTGCCGCCCTTGGAGACTACACAAGGTACTGGGATTGGTGTTTCAGGATTGGTCGATATCTGACCTCACGTCCGATTCTGCTACTGATATTTAAATGTAAGCTTTTGATGTACTCCACATGCATTGTTGTAACAATAAATGTTGAATAAATTGGAAATCTCTAAAAGGGTGTACTAAGTTTTTTCCGGCAATGTGGGGTGGTTACAAAAATTCTTAATAATTTCTCCTTGTTTACATTGCCGTGGAATATGAGTTGGAATTCAGCGAATCGCTGCGACGCTTTCAGATTGCTATTGGTCTTTATTGGGCCAGAATGAATGTCCTAGTACGAAATAAGAGACAGGTTTTCGACATTTTTTACATTCTAAGCTTGAATAATTTTGATATTGAGATTTAAGAAGTGGCCAAGTGACATCGCCCTTGACTAACATCACCCAGGCATATTATTATAACTAATAAAAAATGAAAATCGATGTCTAGTGCGACGACGTGGTAAACCAGTGTGTTCGGTCAAGGGATTGGCTACATTCTGAAACGAAAAAAGTGAGTGAATTTCTTATCGATGGAATTTGAAAAATGTCACCCGACATCAGAACAGAACCACTGACGATAAGTGACGAAGAAGTAGGTCTTAAAAAAGAAGATCAAGAAAACGTTGTAGGGTGAGTGCCTAGAGTCCGAGAGGTGGCGGGATCGAATCCCGTTCGAAACATGGAAATTTTTCATCTCTCTCTTACCTATCCTTCACGATTATATGCAGATTGGCTGGTAGGTTCGCTTTCCCCAGTTAAATTACTCGTGTTACCGACATACAAGTCACCAAGCCCTTGAGCTACACTAAATAGTTATTAATATTGAGGTCTACTGAGCACTACCTAATTACTTTATTTGCTTTAGTCTATATTTTCGCTTTTAGTTTGGGTAATGACTACAGATTTCAGTGCTAAATACCGCTAGGCAATCATACGATGAAGAAATCAGTGCGTAATTTAGATATACTTCAGTAAATATTTATAACTTATATTTCTGTATGAAAGATATAAAATGTGGTGAAGAATGTAACCTTACAACATACGCATTCCCTTATCCTGACGTGCAGTGGTCAACCACGCTTATTCAGTTAGGTGTCATTTACTAATGACACTACTTAAAAAACTCTACTAAATTCCCTTATCATCTGCCAAATTCCCTTATCACTTCTGCAGTGCCTTTGCGTTTATTCAGTGCATGGTGCTCATCTTTACTTGTTACTACCAGTTTCTTTTTTTCAAGCTCCGACCGGTCGCGAACTCGGTAAAATTTTTCGCACATGTCTTTCGCAGTGTCTCTAGTATGCCGGCCTATCGAGACACGTCGCACTTTTCACTTATGAGCGAAAACAGAATACTTGGGGATGCCTAGAAAAAGAATTGTTTCCTGACAGGTGTGGAGTGCCTGCTGGGAGTTTTCGCCTGATTTTATGCAGATCACATAAAATAATTTTCTTGCATTTCTTTCTTCATGATGATTCTCAACAACACACTGCAGGGGCAACGAAGACGATCCTTCAGCGTTTCCTATGGGAGTATTTGCTCATTCACCCCACAGGCCGGACATAGCTTTCTCTGATTTTTATCTTTTCACTCACACGAACCGCTGGAAACGAGGGCAGCATTTTTCCACAAAAAACGAGCTCTACCCAACCTAGGGAACTGGCGGAAATCACCATCGGTTGCCTTCTATGACGACGGTATCGGAGATTTGGTAGCACTCTACGACAAATCTCTATGTCGGAGAGGTGAGTAAGTAGAAAAGTAGCTGGAAGATGTAGGTACTTGTTGCAAATAAAACATGTATGATTTTCATCGTAGTTTCGATTTCCCTACCGATCGGTGGTTGAAAAGAAATAGCCGTCATATTTGACCCATGTGCTGTGCACACTAGACTAAACTGCAAATTGAATTTCATTGTAAAGATTATTGTAGGCGATCGAGAAATTATATAATTTTGATTGTATCTCAGGTCTAAGCTGACTGCCCTGCCGATGATTCAGCGTAGTGATTGTCCCCTCCCCCATCCCCTTCCTTTTGCAACACTACTTCCAATATTACATTTTCATTGGAAATGTTATTCTCTAATTTTTGTTGTTACGTGTGCCATTGGTATCAATAGACTTGCAGAAAGCTGATTAATCTGTGGCTCGTGGTAAGACAATATAACCCACGTACCGGAAATGTGTAGCACCGTTATTATTGTTCGCGCTATGTGTACGTTTGATGTAAGAATTGAAGAGTTGCAAGTCGGAAGCATTCATGATGGGTGGCGCGTCATCATGTGTACAACGTATGAGAGTGCCGCTCATCTTAGCCAGAGGTGGAGTAGCGTTGACATTGGATATAACACAGTAAAAATGGGGTGAGACAAAATGATATCACAAGTTATTAGGTTTAGGTTGGTTTTGTAGATAAATGGAAAACGTATCACAACTAACGGACTTAGGTACATGGGCGGGTAAGCCGCCAAGTGGTGCTAAGTCCACCTCTTCCAGGAAATGAAAAATTAAGGTGCTCAGCTAATAATTACATAATTACTGAGCAAATTACGGCATAGTAATAACATTTAAATCTAAACCTTCTGTACCACAGTATAAATCTATTGTTGTAAGAGTGCAACTAGCTCAAAATTAAAACATCCAAAATCATTATCTTAAAATATTACTTAGGAAAAGGAATGAGTTTACATAAATATTTATACAACCAACTCAAAGAAACTTATTTATTGTCAGAAGATACCAAGAAGAAGGAAAATTGGAAAACACAGAATAAAAATTCACACGACGTCATTATTTTGATGTTGACATATTTTCAATAAATTTTTCGTCACTATTTTAAACGATGCCACGACCATATTGTAAACCTGGAAAGAAATTCTGCTAGAAAAGGGGTATAAATTTCAGTATTTGCACCATATTTTTGTACGATTCTGTGGATGTTTTTCCGTCAGAGGAAGCTTATTCAAAATGACGCCGAGCAAAGCTCATTGACAGGCGCATCCCTGCTTCCAGAAGAGTAACTTTTTATCAAATCAAGCTTCAGATATTCAGGGTGCATTTGCAAACTATTTTTGCACTTGATATTACACATTTTCAGCCAACTTCTCTCATTTGAAGAAACATTTCTTTCTTCTTCGTGACATCCTCTTTAACGTCTCGGCCAAAAAATCTGAACGTTGCAATTAATAAACCACAGACTAATTTGTTATCAGGTGGCAGTAGCAGAAGTGACTGCAATGAGCATTTCGATGTGCACCACTTGTCGGCCAGTTTGGACTCCCTGTGGTGGAAATATTGAACTACGACCTACGCCCTCTGTTGGATACAAATATTTGCCTAGAAAGTAGTGATAGATGGTTTCAGATCATTTTTCAATTTCTGTTTCTTACACCACGGGGAAGCTAACTTCCCCAAGTGAACTGTACCACTGTAATTTCAGGAGTCTGCATGTAAGAAAATTTGGAAATTTATGGTAAGATCTTATGGGATCAAACTGCTGAGGTCATCGGTCTCTAAGCTTACACACGGGCAAAATTTTCAAAGTCCCAGAGCGAAGCTATTTCGCTACATTACGGCAATGTCGTCACGAGGCACCCGCAATGAAACGTGGCGAAAGAAAGGTTAAGGCGAATGTAACAAACAATACCAAGTGTTTTCACGAACCATCGCTATACCATAACCAACCAGGTAAGCAGTCACGGCAGAAGAGAAACAGCTGATACTTTCGTAATAGCAAGTTCTATACGGTCATGATGAATGATGTCGGGTAAACATCAGCCACTACTTTGCTCTATAAATACGGGAGCAGTTTAGCAAAAATGGTTCAAATGGCTCCAAGCACTGTGGGACTTAACATCTGAGTCATCAGTCCCCTAGACTTAGAACTACTTAAACCTAACTAACCTAAGGACATCACACACATCCATGCCCGGGGCAGGATTCGAACCTTACGGCCGTAGCAGCACCGTGGCTCCGGACTGAAGCGCCTAGAACCGCTCGGCCACAGCGAGCAGTTTAGCAAGTAAGGCAATCGGTTAGACACATCGACGGCATACGTGACATCACACTTTATTGCCTGATTGAAGCGAAGTGACGTCTGGCACAAGTCTGTAGTAGATTTCCTGCACGCTATGGACAACAACAGCCACTACTAGGAGAAATGGCTACCTCGGCAGAATCACCAGTCGCAGGGTTCAACACTACTGTCTGCTTCTATCGCAGATGGTGGAACCTGGAAGTCTTTCCTGTCTACCAGGATCAGGACACCACCTTCCCTGACATTCAGACGGACTGAATAGGGCCTACAACTCCGTGGCTACATGGCAAGCATCATCACGGTACGACGGATGATGAAGACAGGTTGTGAGCGGGAGGAACAGCGCACCTCCCAAGTCGGCGTGTGTTGAGTTCAATACTCGCGCCGCCGTCACATACTGTACTGCTGCAGCGTTGCAGTACAGCATGTGAAGGGGGCCACCGCAAGCGGCGAACCACCAGTGCAGCAGCGGGCTGGAACGAAGTGTGCGGTCTCAGCTGCCTTGCGCGGGCTGAAGGCCGCTTATGTCGCGACTCCTCAGCGGGAACTGACAGACGGTGCCAGCCGCGAGTCAAGACGCTATCTGTATTTTTATCGAAATAAATAACAAATTCTGAATGTTTTTTCAGTGCGCTACTGGTGACCACAGGTCACTACCATCCTTCCGAGGAAAACTGGTAAGGAGCGAACTAGGAGAGTTTCTACTGCCCCAGGACCAGCTCCACGGAGGCCCTCCGAATAGTCACTCTTATAAGCCCGAGGGCACATCGTAGAACACTGTTCACGGTATACACCACACAGAAGCATGTGGCATCGGATGCACTAGGAACTCTGTTTCTTAGTGTGAAAAATACTTAGCAGCTTCGTGAGGTTGCAAGAAGTAGCTTTATAATATGATCCCTTGGTCATGGTCCTTAGTAAATTTACCTATAAACGGCGGCAACCGAGGCCGAAGTCAGGAGAGGCCGCTCCACTACAACCGTCGCCTATGGCCACTGAACATCTGGTGTAATACACAGCTATGATTGTTACAAACCGACGCTACTTCGGGCACACAAGATTTTACATTTAAGTCATCACATCAGATCACAACACAGACGCAGAACCGCATATCTGCCCTCTGTGCTACAAGGAGAGCTGTTTTCTACAATACGTCACTGACTTACGCTGTCTATAGCGCTCAAACCTTCCATTGCCATGACTGTCTGACTTTCATGTCAGGAATGCTACGCACTATTAACACGCAAAGCAGTTGCTATACATGTCAGCAAAACAAAATCTCGCAGGGTAAACCCTACATGCGACAGTAAGGTGTGAAACTGCTTGGAATCTGCTTCCAATCCAGGTGTGAAACTCCATAAATGCAAATGTCCTTTGCTGTGCTGCATATGGAAGGGGCTTGAGGTACTCTAAGACCATCGTATCTGTGGTATTTTATTTCAGTACAGGAGTATTTAATTAACAGATCACCGAGCGTTATACTGGACCACAAATGTCGCACATTTCAGTAAATGTAAATGATATAGCATTTGGAACCAGCATTAAAGGCTCATACTTGTACAATGCAAATAATTCTAGACGCGTCAGAGCAGCCATTTTCATGCAGGAAATTCATGGATTGCTGCACACTAGATCGACAGAGACAACTGTCATAGGTTTGTGATCAAAGAAGCTATACAGATCGGAGGAATATAAGAATCACTATATATGTGCCTCCTGAAACGCAAAAGCAAGCCGCGATGCGTAAGTCTAGAGGTCGTTATTCCACACTGTTGAAATTGTTTGATGGTGATGTCTTCTATTTCTGGAAGGATGTAGTCACATTATAGATAACAGAATGGTTGGCATAAATAAAGCAGAAATAAATCTTAGTCCGGAAAATCTTACATAAGTCTGGGAGAGGTCTTTTGGTTCCATCTGAAACAACGAGATGGTCTGTGTGCTGCGCACCTACGGAATTTGGGTCACTCTCAATCATCTTATTCTAGACATTCTAAGTCTTAAGCTGAAGAACTTTTATCTAGTAGAATACAGTGTACAATTGCAGTTGACTATAAAGTACCTCTTCTCTGGAGAGCAAATTTCAGATTATAAGTTAGGTACACACTTGGTCTTACAAGTGTCAGTATGCCAGTTGCCATTACTAATTCATGATATCAGAACTAAAGGACTTGAATTACGTCGACAGAGGAGGCAACAGACATAAATCTGTTAGAAGCATATATAGATACCGTACCTAGTATTACTGCAACATACATATTTCCTGTGATATAGTTGCATAGAAGGGATAACTAAACATCGGAAATCAAAATAACAGATCCAGCGTGTGATATATCGGAGGAACACGCAGAATTGCTTCCAATCAATCTCCATAATATTTTGGCACAGGACATGCAACAATGTTGGTTTGCATGGTTTGTTTGGGGAAGGAGACCAGACAGCGAGGTCATCGGACTCATCGGATTAGGGAAGGGATCAGTAGCTATAGTAGCTATAGCCAAAGACAAAGACTTCTTCCAGCCTTGTGTAAAATTCCTCCTCTTATGATTAAATTCTACTGACGTATGTGACAACCATTCTCTGGTCAGTGGGATGACAGCTTTCTGATATTATGCATCGCAGTTTGGTCTGATGTTTCCAAGAGAAACATACATCGTGATTGATACTTGTCTCTGATGTGCATACCTTCCTTGCCTTGGCTGCAAATCTATGACAGTTATCAGTATTCATATAGCATGCAGCGAGGCACGAATTTTGTGGATTTAAAAGCCTGCTCTGTTGTATCCAGAATTATATGCAGCGCATAAGTATTAGCCATTCATGCTTCCTCCGAAAAGTTACGAACTGTGACCACCGCGTGGAGTCATTGCTGTAGGTGGAACACAAATAGCTGTAAAACCTTTTTCTACCTTAAATTCCCTGATCTCAACACAAAACTAAAAGATTAAGTTGCACTCCCTCTTGAAGTGAGACTGCCAAACGAAAGAACGAATGGTCGACGATAACTATTCGGTATCTCTATCACATCTAGTATACTTGCAAAGCGCTAAGGAATTCCCACACGTGCGTTCGTTTCACATGACTCCTCCCAACACTCGCTATCGCGACGATAGAGAAGACATCTTGCACAAGCGCCCTTGTTGATCGTACCGACAGACGCTAGAAAACGATTTAGTAGTCCCATGGAAGCGTTTAAGCAACCACCCAACAACTCGGTTGCGAACATGTTTCATAGGGCATGCACATCTGCTGTTTCTTCATGTGCCACTGTTTAGAAATCAACTTCAATTGTTAGATGTTCTGTGGACAACGTATAAACAATCAAAATTAATATGAGGAAACACCTAAAGACCACTTTAAAGCTCAGTATAATTGCTTTACATTTAATCGGAAATTATGTTCCAGAAAATACGTTGGCTATGACAATGTTTTGGATGAAACTGTAGGAAGCTGTACCAGAAAGTCCTTGCCTTACAAATTTCATTTCTTGAGGATGCATATACATATCGATAACGGTCAGCTTTGAGAATTGTCTACGTAATGCCCTAGAATAGCACAGCAATTACAGGGGAAAAAGAATAACATTTCGTAAATTTGCAGCAATATTCCCGGCGTGTACGATGCCTTTCCAGGTTCTAATTCAGGCAAAGACATTATTTTAGATTTACTGAGGGGATTCAAGGAACTGGATGAAACATCGCAACCGATAACTGGTAGACGTTCTTTGATTTCGTAAAGTATAAAAAAAATGGTTCAAATGGCTCTGAGCACTATGGGACTCAACATCTTAGGTCATAAGTCCCCTAGAACTTAGAACTACATAAACCTAACTAACCTAAGGACATCACACACACCCATGCCCGAGGCAGGATTCGAACGTGCGACCGCAGCAGTCCCGCGGTTCCGGACTGCAGCGCCAGAACCGCTAGACCACCGCGGCCGGCCGTAAAGTATAAATCTTTTTCTAATATACATGGTGTTTTTAAAATAATATAGCTATTACCAAGTATATTTGGTCCAAACTATCGATATCTGCGGCTATGGTCGGCTATTGAATATTAAAAGGCACTATAGGTCAGTTGTCTTATGTTTTGATTCGTAAGTGTCATATGTTTAAAATGGCTACTCCGCATCAGAAATCACTGTGTGTCCTCGAGATTGCGAAGTGCAATTTCCTGACTACAGTGCAAAAACGTTTCAGGCTGAGGTACCAAACTGGTCTTCCGAATGGGTAGAACATTCGCTGATGGTATCGACAGTTTCTAGATACAGGATGTCTATGTAAAGGAAAGAGTCCTGGCCGCCCTTGTGTACGTGAAGAAAATGTGGCAGGAATTCAAATTGCTTTCCAACGCATTTCTTCAAAGTCAACTCGTCGTGCTAGTCGGGAGTTTGAACTGCCTACAACATTAATTTGGCAGGGTTTAAGACATCGGTTGGTTGTGAAGACGTGCAAGTTACAGGTGTTACAAGCTCTACATCCTGATGACAATCGCAAACGTGTGGCATTTTGTAACGAGATCCTTGGCGGTATTGACAAAAATAACACTTTCACACAACGCATCGTGTTCAGTAATGAAGCGACGTTCGATGTTAGTGGTCAGGCAAACAAACACAATGTTCCAATTTGCAGCCACTGTACATGTACAAGTTTCGCCGAATGTCAATGTGTTTTGTGCGATATCCCGATCATCTGTTTACGGCCCATTTTTCCTTGATGGAAACGCGTTTAACGGTCAGCAGTACCTCTCTATGCTACAAAACTGGTTGTTTCCGAGACTGCACGAGGACAACAAGACGGTGCACCCTCTCACTGGAGTCACCAAGTGCGTGAATACCTGAATGAAACTCTACCGAACCGTTGCATTAGTCGTCAAGGAGCTGGACTTAGCATGTCTCAGCTGGGCTCCACAGTCACCGGATTTGCACCCTCGAACTTCTTCGTGTGGGGTTCCGTTAAACGTTTATGTACCACCACTTCTACAGAAGCTGGAAGAGTTGAAGAACCGAATCCATACTGCCAAAACATCAGTGACGGACGACATGCTTGCCCGAGTGTGGGAGGAATTTGAGTATCAATCTGATATTGTAGTGTCGCTGATGAAGGATATATTGAACATCTGTAATCTGAACTTGAGAGGTTCGTAAATATGTGTGTAAAGTTTCATATTCGTATCTCTTAAAATTTAATAAATATATGCATTCGAAATACGTATAATCTTTTAAAAACACCCTGTACTAAACGTTAAAGAGAGGATTCTACCTTTTGTGTGACAGAGGTGGAACGTGTCAGTGCACCAGGAAGATTTACTTTTTGTGTAAATTCAGATCAGATTAAAGCCTTGGGATAATGTCTGTGTATGGACCTGCTAAGTGGGATCATGTGTTGGAACGACAGTAGATAACGTGTGATATGACTTCTAGTCAGTGTTCGATACTGTTCCGTGACGTCACCATAACAGCAAATATACCGAATATCACGTCAGATTCAGCAGTGCTTCTTGTGCCGTTAGTGCGATTTTGTTGGGTCCTGTCCCGGCGTAGACATTGCGACAGCATGGTGATGGGTGAACATAGGAGGAGATCCGAGATCACTGTTACTAAAAACTCTTAGATAACCATAAGACCAAATGCACGTCGGGGCGCCTAATGGAACGGAAACGTTCACGTACGCAATAACATAACAGTGTGCTGGAAGATCGGCGGCAAAGATGGGCCAGACGGGCACACGGTTATTCCACGGAAGCCATCAGTTGTACGGCTGGTTGCAGCAGGCTAGACCGCCTACCGGATTGAATTGCACTGTTTTTCTCAGAGTCTGTTTACGTGCGGACGCCGTTGTGCACTGTAGGCTGGTTCTGGACCACTGTGTTCAACAGTTCACCATTACACTGGTACGTGCTCTGCTGCTACTGAAGAAGTTTTCTCGTGTTGAAATGACAGACATGATTATTATATACACCAATCCTCTCGTAACAATTCCTACTTTCCCATCACTTGTACTTACCTCAAATTATGTGGCTACGATTCACCATGTCACTTCAAATAAAACTTCTGACTGTGAAATGCGCTTGACACGTGGTTGCCAAATATAAGAACTATGAGTTTATAGGAGAACTGGGACTGTAGGCTGTGACCATTCTTTTCATCATAGTTATTACACCACCAGTTAATAAATAAATTTGTGGCCAGTCTTACAAACATAGTACCAGATCTTTTTGTTTTCGTCTTCACAGCCATTTGAAAGAGGTTTCCTAGAGGACGAATGTGCATTGTCCTGATTTTTCCGTACTATATATTTCTTTGAAATACCACAGTGCTGCAAGACATGTGTTAGGTGTTAGTTATTTTGCATTTACCAACGATTTTAATATGAGCTGTAGCGTATATTTTGTGCTTGAACTTTTCGCGTTTTGGATAATTTTATATTTAATTTCCGGCCAATTTGTGGTTTTAACAAAAACCATAATGAAATAGAGCAACGAAAAGGTTACTACCTATAGGGTGAAATACATCTTCAGACTCAGATTGACATTCTGAAACATCAGGGAAAACAAACACCCTTAGTGCCGGAACTGGTAGAGGGTGTGGGGAGGGGAGGTGGCCTTGAGAGACGTTGGTCATTGTTCCCAACCCCAGACTGCGACTGGCATCTTCTCTCTAATAGGCATGGTAGGACCTGCAGGAGAAGCATCCTTTCTCTCAGGCGAGTGACATCAGGAAATCTAGGAAGAATACAGGCAGGGCTAGAATCCCTCTTCATGTTTCTCATATTATAGCATCATAAAATACCAACTTGGAACTTTTTATTTTCCGCCTATTTATGCTGAGGACATTGGCCCAGTTTCCACAGTGACCACTCATGAGGGCGGCCGGGGGGGGGGGGGGGGGGCGGAGCTATTCTTGGATTTACTGCCAAATTTTGTATTTTCCTCCAAATTAGAGTTTCCCACCATATTATATATCTTATACTCTTACGCTACTAGGATAAATCTGGCAACAATGCCCTACATAATTGGTAACGTCATAGGGAAGTTTTGTTTGATTTGGAGAAGAGGATGAAGCAGCGAGGTCATCAGTTAAATCGGATTAGGAAAGGCTGGGGAAGAAAATTGGGTGTGCCCTATTAAAGGAACCATCCCAGAATTTTCATGAAGCGATTTAGGGAAATCACAAAAAACCTAATGGCCGGACGCGGATCTGCACCGTCGTCCTCCCGAATACAAGTCTCGTGTGCTAACCACTGCACCACATCGCTCGGTCATAGGGGAGAGTGGATATCTGGTAACCATGTCCTTTGGTCCAGAACTCTGTCTGCCTACTCGTGAAATGTTATTACTCAATACTTTAACTGTCGCTAATACTGACATTAACTGTGGTCGTATTGGTCTGGGGACATGTTAGGAGCAAGATACGTGAGATCTGCTACTTATTAATCAGTGTGATTGCTGAAAAATAGTTGTGGTTATTTATTAGGAGGGAGGTCACATGTGGCACAATATGTCAATAATTATAGTTTCAGATACAATATTACATAATAGATTAATTATTCCTTTAGTGAATTTTAAACGAAGTTACTGCGAGAAAGGATTTCTCGATGTGGTATTCCAACGTTTGCCATACAATTTGTATTTTCGACTTTAGGTGTTTGTGAAACGAACGAGTTAATAAACACGAAATCCGTTACCAATAATGGACTTTCCTAACTAACAGACTTCATTGTCGCCGGCCGGAGTGGCCGTGCGATTCTAGGCGCTACAGTCTGGAGCCGAACGACCGCTACGGTCACAGGTTCGAATCCTGCCTCGGGCATTGATGTGTGTGATGTACTTAGGTTAGTTAGGTTTAATTAGTTCTACGTTCTAGGCGACTGATGACCTCAGAAGTTAAGTCGCATAGTGCTCAGAGCCATTTGAACCATTTAGACTTCATTGTCCACATCATCCGTTAATAGATAACAGTTTCACAATACTATTAACCTTCGTAATAGCAATGCATTTTCAGTAACGTGCATTAACAAATGGGGAAAGTGGGGGTGGGTACTTCGTGACCACCATAACATATTTTTAAATATTCATTTCTTTAATTGTTGTCGACTTTCACTTTGAACATTCTTCTTAAAGAGATGTTCATGCGCAAATGCGGTGCTAAATCTGAAAATGTTGAGTAAGAAATTTATTGTTGAAAGTCTACGTACTTAAATTTTTTGTTTAAGTGTATCTGTAAGGTTTTTCAATAACCGTTACGAAAACCGTCTCATGAGTTTCACAGGATGAACATTCATTTAATAAACAGTAAGCAACGACGGTCTTACTTTATACCCGTCATATAAGTGGAACATAGGCCATAAAATCAATAAACGTGAAATATAATGTGTGAGGCGTAGCGTCTTACATCGAGCCTACTGAAATCAGACAGCAGTGAGCAGACTTATGAGTCACGCGCAGGACAGATGGAGTCAAATGCTCAATTGTATGTACTTTCTATACATTCTGGTAGAGGTCACGAGCTGACGGACACTCTTTGAGCTGCAGTCAAAATACTGTCAACTTTATTTGCAGTTTTGTTTCTTTAATCTTCTAAATGGTTATTAATTGCTACTATAATTTTGCTTGGTTATGGGGTGAATAAAGGTGTGAATGTGAATTTTATACTTGTGGATTTTGAAAATTTATTTATGTTAGCTTACTGTTCTGATTCAGTGACACATTTTGATTGGTTCTGCATATATGTGCGGCATTGAGCGGGTTTGATGATGCTTTCCGAGTGGATGTGATGTTTCTGTGCCAGTCAGAAATAAGCATATTCGAGTGTACTTTGGGAACTACTTATTTTTTGAAGACAGATGATTCACAACTTTTGGTGACATTTTAACTAGTTAAATTCCATGTAGCGTGTTGCTTACTTGCGACCGTGAACGTTTTGTTACGTGAGACAGATTATAGTAACATTTGAGCGAGCTGTTCTAAAAGAAACAATCCGTTATTAGGTTTTCTGTGCAGTACAACTAATAATTACTATAACCTGGCTATGGTTACGAGTAATGCGTATGTTTGGACTTTTCAGACTTTGTGTAACTGAGAACAGGGCTTGGTAGTAACTGGTGTATGAAAGCTTACCGTAATAAAGTGAAATTTTATGCACGTAATTACTTTAATTTAACTATTTGCTCCAACTGTGTAATAAGTTTTAGTGCGACTTGTGGTAGCGAAGTGTACAATTGTTTTTTTTTGTGACGGCCTTCGTAGCGACAACACTTCGCTGTAGAAACGGCCTACGAAGTCACCGCCACACTTTTAATAGCGGGCCGACCGGTCCGCTGGAACAGTGAACAGAAAGATGAAAACCCAAACACTCGGATTAAATGAAAGTCGGTACTCATCTTTATTAACGACGATACAGAACACAGTGGTGAACATGGTCTACAGAAATCTGTCTAGTTCGAGTCGGAGCGGCCTGGTCAGCGTCGGCTGACGACAAACAACAACTCTGCTGCGATGAACACACAACTGACTAGCAGTACACAATTCGGTGGCGAGTATACAACTGAGCGGCGAATACAGAACTGTCCTAGCGCTCGCGACTCCAGCGCTTAAGAAGCCAGAAGCCAGCGGTGGCGCGCGCAGACTTGCGGCGATTTCCTGTATCGCTGGCGCTGCTTATGCGGACGGCGTCCGGACTTTGATGCTGCCAACCTTTTTCGCAGCGGGCTTGTTTGGCATTACTGGCTAGGATATAACAGTTTTTTCTATAGCTTTTTCCATATGAGAACTGTCTTTCAGTAATCTTAAGCAGGCGTACATGTTAGAAGAGATTCAACGTGAGGTGAGTGGAACTTCATACGCAGCACCAACACATCCTGCAGCCGCACATGGCGCCCACATGTTATCATTGCTATCTGTCAGAGAGAGCCAGCCGTGCTCTCACCAAACAGGTGAGACAAAATGATAGTAAACTTGGTAGCACAACCGTTTAAACTTGCTGTAACGCCAAGAATGGCAATTACATTAAAAAAATTCAGAAACATACAATAAAACAGAAAATATGTAACAAGGTTATTGCCGGCTGGGGTGGCCGAGCGGTTCTAGGCACTACAGTCTGGAACCGCGCGACCGCTACGGTCGCATGTTCGAATTCTACCTCGGGCACGGATGTGTGTGATGTCCATAGGTTAGTTAGGTTTAAGTAGTTCTAAGTTCTAGGGGACTGATGACCTCAGAAGTTAAGTCCCATAGTGCTCAGAGCCATTTGTACCATTTTCGCCAGAGCGACAGTTTAAATTATCATTAAAAGAAACAGATAACTTCTCAAATTTCGAAAATACAAATTGCTTTACCAGATTATACACTCCTGGAAATGGAAAAAAGAACACATTGACACCGGTGTGTCAGACCCACCATACTTGCTCCGGACACTGCGAGAGGGCTGTACAAGCAATGATCACACGCACGGCACTGCGGACACACCAGCAACCGCGGTGTTGGCCGTCGAATGGCGCTAGCTGCGCAGCATTTATGCACCGCCGCCGTCAGTGTCAGCCAGTTTGCCGTGGCATACGAAGCTCCATCGCAGTCTTTAACACTGGTAGCATGCCGCGACAGCGTGGATGTGAACCGTATGTGCAGTTGACGGACTTTGAGCGAGGGCGTATAGTGGGCATGCGGGAGGCCGGGTGGACGTACCGCCGAATTGCTCAACACGTGGGGCGTGAGGTCTCCACAGTACATCGATGTTGTCGGCAGTGGTCGGCGGAAGGTGCACGTGCCCGTCGACCTGGGACCGGACCGCAGCGACGCACGGATGCACGCCAAGACCGTAGGATCCTACGCAGTGCCGTAGGGGACCGCACCGCCACTTCCCAGCAAATTAGGGACACTGTTGCTCCTGGGGTATCGGCGAGGACCATTCGCAACCGTCTCCATGAAGCTGGGCTACGGTTCCGCACACCGTTAGGCCGTCTTCCGCTCACGCCCCAACATCGTGCAGCCCGCCTCCAGTGGTGTCGCGACAGGCGTGAATGGAGGGACGAATGGAGACGTGTCGTCTTCAGCGATGAGAGTCGCTTCTGCCTTGGTGCCAATGATGGTCGTATGCGTGTTTGGCGCCGTGCAGGTGAGCGCCACAATCAGGACTGCATACGACCGAGGCACACAGGGCCAACACCCGGCATCATGGTGTGGGGAGCGATCTCCTACACTGGCCGTACACCACTGGTGATCGTCGAGGGGACACTGAATAGTGCACGGTACATCCAAACCGTCATCGAACCCATCGTTCTACCATTCCTAGACCGGCAAGGGAACTTGCTGTTCCAACAGGACAATGCACGTCCGCATGTATCCCGTGCCACCCAACGTGCTCTAGAAGGTGTAAGTCAACTACCCTGGCCAGCAAGATCTCCGGATCTGTCCCCCATTGAGCATGTTTGGGACTGGATGAAGCGTCGTCTCACGCGGTCTGCACGTCCAGCACGAACGCTGGTCCAACTGAGGCGCCAGGTGGAAATGGCATGGCAAGCCGTTCCACAGGACTACATCCAGCATCTCTACGATCGTCTCCATGGGAGAATAGCAGCCTGCATTGCTGCGAAAGGTGGATATACACTGTACTAGTGCCGACATTGTGCATGCTCTGTTGCCTGTGTCTATGTGCCTGTGGTTCTGTCAGTGTGATCATGTGATGTATCTGACCCCAGGAATGTGTCAATAAAGTTTCCCCTTCCTGGGACAATGAATTCACGGTGTTCTTATTTCAATTTCCAGGAGTGTAACACTTTCAATAGGCCGCATAATGTTTCATCCCATATCCTTGATATTGAGCTGTTTATGATGAAACGATTATGAAAAAAATAGACTGGTGCCGCAGTTTGAGGAATGATGAAACAACATGGAGCAGTAGAAGAGTAGTTCGTTTATGCTACATTATAATTTCGGTGTGATTGTTAATGTTTATTTCCTTACGGTGTTATTTTCTTCAAGTGACGTGAAAGAAAAATTTCTCAACCGAAATAACAGTTCCTGCCTCATTAAGTAAATGCCGGGTCGTACTGCTGAGTGCAGCTGCATTAGAACTCGAGCGCGCCCAGCCACCGGCCGTGTACTGTACGTCAAGCGGCCCTGTGCTGCAGAGAGGTGCCTCGGGCAGCCAGTCCTGCGGCGGACAGTGCGGCACGGTGGGCGGTTTCCGGCGTGATTGATGCAGCCATTATCTCTCGCGCATCCCTCAGTGACAAGCGCACCCAGATATATTAGCACCTACGGATTATATCGGTATCACATTAAAACCGGCCCGGAATGGAAAATGAAATTTTCGCAATTCATCCGCGTCAGGCCGGCGAATGGGTTTGCAAATGTGTCGTAAACATGACAAGGCAGCAGAAGTGCAGACTAACAACGCCGATACACAGCGAAAGCGCCGGCGCGCGCGTCACGGCTGCTGGTTGTGCTGCACTCAGCAAGAAGCGAGCCACTCCACGCCCGCACGTCACTCAGATATGAAGCGTGCTAAATGGATGCAGCCGAAAACCGTGAAACAACAGCAGCGCGCAGTTTCACCCAGCCCGAAAAAAAGAAAAAAAGGCTGAAATCTGTAAAAAAGTGTTGCTGCCTCAGCCCGTCATTTCTCCTTTTATACTCAAACGTGTCACAGCACGGTACTGTTTTGTTCGTTCTTCCATTGTGTTTTCATCAGACATTAGTTGCACAAATATTTCATAACAATTCTGAATTCCTTCATTTATTTGAAAGTAGCCTTGTTTGCAGAGTGCATGGTAGTCGAAACGGAAACAAATATTATGGTGACCAACTTGTGGTACTTTTATTTTATACATTAATTAATTCTGTGTTAGGTGCTCATAGAGAAATGACAATCAGATTTATCCCATTTTGAGCAACATCACATTTTCTGTTAGCTTACGGCAGAGTATTTTGAGCTATCTGGTTCTCGTAATGGGATGAACACAACTGTGTTAAAATAGCTACGAAAGTAATTATCTTTCCATGAATATTCCTGTCTCAAAATCTAGCTGTTGACTGAACAAAAGAAAACTTTATAGCAGCCACAGCTTCTGAGGTTGTTTTATTCGCTACAGTCATTCTTTTAGGCGATGGACCATAAAATAAACTCATTTGCAACCAACAACAAAGAACCAAAATGGACAATCTCATCTTCTCCTAATTCGCATTTTCACAAAAATTAAAAAGAGGACTGAGAAGGTAATAATTACTAAGAAACAAAGCTTCATAATACAAAAATGTAGTTATGTCAGTAATTTATTTCTTCAATCATTGTGCGGTATTATATGTAATGAGATTTCGCAGAACATTGACGCATGTAAAGGATGGTCCAACCGGGAAGGAAGATGTCCACGTATTTACTGACCAGAAAACATGTAGTTTCCTAATCAGAAGCCAATTTAACAACAATTTATATTTTATTCAGTGTTATCCATTAACGAAATCACTTTATTAAGGCGTAATCTAATTCCTGCTGTAAGTATATCTCAAATTAAATTTATACCTTTAGAAAATAAGTTTTACCTAGTAGTAGCACTGTGTACTACTGATGTGATGCCAGCGCTGTTATTAAAACCATTCCAAGCTATTCTGGAATGTCTCTTTACACATGTGTGCCTTCTAATGTTTTCTACTATCTTTTCGCCACTGATGAAACTTCCCTTACAGGAAATGAGGGCCCCTGATATTGATACAGTAATCGTCAAATGAGAATAAAAGCCACAACAAAAGAAACTAAATCTGTACGTTGGTTTTGATACCACGTTGGAAATAAATTCATCCGAGACGGAGCACATGCTTAGACATAACGATTATGAAAAAAGTCTCTTTGTGTTTTGGAGGCTTCTGACCTTACACGCCCAGCTGCCGTTCCCTTTGAGAAACACCAGGATATTCTGCATTCTCGTTCGCCAAAGTCACCTGCAGAGCAATTATACCTAAACCTGCTGTTGCCTCCTCAAAGAAAGTGTCGTCAATCGCTACGTTCCACTAGCTTGCTGATATTGCCTAAAGCCACTCAGAGCTCTATTGCTTTAGGATCAGACAACAATGGACACTCCTCACGATTTATGCAACATGAAATTTTATGACGCCCAGACATTGATGGATGCTAGGTATACTGCTACTTAGACATAACACCTGAGATTTTATATATTGCCAGAGGCATAGTAAAATCGCTGAAAAATGGGGAAAACGTGGGATACATTTGTTATAAGCATGAGACTAAACCACTCGCAAAAATATGTATTTGGAATGACTAATGGCGTAATAATGATTTCCTCTGGAGGCTCATACGGCGGAGACGAGGTAAAGTTGAAGGGTTATTAACCTTTAACACGGAAAATGTTACCGACGAAACGCGCCAATCAAGTGGTGGTCTACCACGTCACATTTATGACTGCTATTGATTCATTTAACTGCAAGTCTTTTCGTATTTCAACTGACCGATGAATATCTAATGCTGAAAGTAAGGGTGATACCGGTGACTGCAAAGATCTCGGCACTAACTTATGGCTTTGTTTGCCTCTTTTTGTGTAGTTAAATGCGTGTCCCATACCGTTACTGTCCTACGAAGCGAAGAGAATATACGGAGTACTTTGTGTACCAGAATTTTGTATGTTTTTATTAGTAAAGTTAATTCCTTTCGTTTTCTAAGTGGGTGTGATTAATGGTACGGGTCAGGAAGACAGTATGCAAACTTCCGTGTGTGTAAAATGTCAGGTGGGTGAATGGGGTGAGAGAAGTACATTTGCTTCTGAGTTGACGTGACAAATTGCTAAACTAGTCTGTGGAATTTTCCAGTTGCATTTTGTAGCTGATTAGCAGTTGCATGTACTCCCTAAATTTTGACAAAAGTTAGTTTTTATGGCTGTGATGTTATTTGTGTGTGTGTGTGTATGTGTGTGCGTGTGTGTGTGTGTTTGTGTGTGTGACAGCCATGATTTTTGTGCTTTCCTGGTAACGTATATCTGTTATTGCCTTGTTACTTATAATTTATGTCTGCTTAATCGGATAGGAAGTTCATGTGATGAGCTCTGGCTTCTTTTCATATTGGTCGCTCAAATGGCATATCTCCTCCTAGTCTCTCTCTCTTTCTTTTGGTTAAGTCACCCGGCACTGTGCTTTATTTGCTGCATTTCCTGCCTTTATACACTACTGGCCATTAAAATGGCTACACCAAGAAGAAATGCAGATGATAAACGTGTATTCATTGGACAAATATATTATACTAGAACTCACATGTGATTACATTTTCACGCAATTTGGGTGCATAGATCCTGAGAAATCAGTACCCAGAACAACCACCTCTGGCCGTAATAACGGCCTTGATACGCCTGGGCATTGAGCTTGGACGGCGTGTACAGGTAGAGCTACCCATGCAGCTTCAACACGATACCACAGTTCATCAAGAGTAGTGACTGGCGTATTTTAATGAGCCAGTTGCACGGCCACCATTGACCAGACGTTTTCAATTGGTGAGAGATCTGGAGAATGTGCTGGCCAGGGCAGCAGTCGAACATTTTCTGTATCCAGAAAGGATCGTACAGGACCTGCAACTTGCGGTCATGTATTATCCTGCTGAAATGTAGGGTTTCGCTGGGATCGAATGAAGGGTAGAACCACGGGACGTAACACATCTGAAATGTAACGTCCACTGTTCAAAGTGCCATAAATTCCATCAAGAGGTGACCGAGACGTGTAACCAATGGCACCCCATACCAATACCAACACGTCGGGTGATACGCCAGTATGGCGATGACGAATACACGCTTCCAATGTGCGTCCACCGCGATGTCGCCAAAGACGGATGCGACCATCATGAAGCTGTAAGCAGAACCTGGATTCATCCGAAAAAAATGACGTTTTGCCATTCTAGCACCCAGGTTCGTCGTTGAGTACACCATCGCCGGCGCTCATGTCTGTGATGCAGCGTCAAGGGTAAGCGCAGCCTTGGTCTCCGAGCTGATAGTTTATGCTGCTGCAAACGACGGCGAACTGTTCTTGCAGACGTTTGTTGTCTTGCAAACGTCCCTACCTGTTGACTCAGGGATCGCTACGCGGCTGCACGATCCGTTACAGCCATGCCGATAAGACGCCTGTCATCTAGCCTTTATCAAAGTCGGAAACGTGATGGTACGCATTTCTCCTCCTTACACGAGGCATCACAACAACGTTTCACTAGGCAACGCCGGTCAACTGCTGTTTGTGTATGAGAAATCGGTTGGAAGCTTTCCTTATGTCAGCACGTTGTAGGTGTCGCCACCGGCGCCAACCTTGTGTGAATGCTCTGAAAAGCTAATCGTTTGCATATCACAGCATCTTCTTCCTGTCGCTTAAATTTCGCGTCTGTAGCACGTCATCTTCGTGGTGTATCAATCTTAATGGCCAGTAGCTTATTATTTCCTCTAAAAAGCTTTTATCTTCTGCTTTTAGACGAACTGAAAGCTATGGGTCTTTTTTTTAATAATTGCCCTCTTATTGTTGTTGAGAAGGCCTAATGAACAACGTACAAGGTGATTATATTTGTAAGATTTGGTGCCATCGAATATTTGCTTTCTTGTCGGATTTTGTGATAGAAGTGATGATCTGGGGTAATTTTGTTGTCTTGGATAATATAGTCAAGTGAATACGTAGGGTCTGTTTCAATCAAGTCGCTGCGAAGACGATGAGTTGTTCTTTGGTTTCGAGATTTTCATGGTTTGTGACATATTTAGATGAAAGGTATACTTGGATTATGTAGTGCTTATTTGGGGTATTAAGTGAGGCTGTATTGTATTAATGCCCACACCTAATTACCGTTTAGACTCTATGGACGGATGAAGTGTGAGAGATTTGCTTTTTTTGCAGTTCTCATTTCCATCCTCGAATGCATTTATGGGCCCTATACAACGGAAGGATGGCAATTTTTGCGTTTTCCTTAAGTTTTGTTACATGTAAGCTAGGTTTCTTCTCTTAAGTGAATCAGAAGGGATTTTCACAGTTAATACGGGTAAGGCGACCAACAGCCGGTAACAGAACCTTTAGTGAAAGTAGGGTGATGACTGAATATGAAGTGATGCTAATATTTTTCGCCTCAAAGTAGCTCTGCAAGGGGAACCATCATGCGAATGAGAGTGCAGCCACCGGGGAACGAATCTTTGTAGCGAAAAAATAAATCATGATTAAATGAATATAAACATGGGCCATTTATGAGAAAAAAACGTCCCATATTAAATGAAAGTTATCAACAAAGCAAATTTAGAAATAAAGGAATTCGAGTTAAGGACACGTCAATATGTGAGTGAGTAAGTGGAAAACTCTCATGGTCGAGGAGGCTAAGTGTAGTCGACACACTGTCAACTGACGAATGAATTATTACTAGGATAAAAAATACCCGAAATCTACAGTTTGTAGATGTCCTGAAATAGTTGTGGGGACGTATCATAATTGGAAGGTGTAAACAAAAGCGTCTATTATTTCGCTCTGTATGTTAGCGATGGCTAGTAAAAAGTGTGGTGTTTTTTTTATTTTGGTGTCTCGCAGACAATTAGCTGTTGATCCCATGCTGGCCAAATCTGCTGCCATCGGAGTGGACCCACCATTGCTCTGTGGTGCCTTAGAATGTTGAAAGGAAGAATAAAACAAGGATAGAGGGAGGACGAGAACAGGAATTGGATTACAGCAGGCATGCCACTTGTAATGGTTTAGTGGCAATATGGGTAGTGGTTTTTGTTTTGTTCTCTTGGGTTTGGCTGTTAGCTTGACTAGGTTGAAAAAAATGGCTCTGAGCG
Source organism: Schistocerca nitens (assembly GCF_023898315.1). Classification (NCBI taxonomy): domain Eukaryota; kingdom Metazoa; phylum Arthropoda; class Insecta; order Orthoptera; family Acrididae; genus Schistocerca; species Schistocerca nitens. The sequence goes on from NC_064619.1 coordinate 348,456,988, forward strand.
CTATGGGACTTAACATCTGAGGTCATCAGTCCCCTAGAACTACTTAAATCTAACTAACCTAAGGACATCACACACATCCATGCCCGAGGCAGAATTCTAACCTGCGACCGTGGCAGTCTCGTGGTTCCGGACTGAAGCGCCTAGAACCGTACGGCCACCACGGCTGGCAGATTGATTAGGTTAATGCATGAAAGAATGTGTTATAAAACCTGAGTTGAGAGGGAAGTACATGGGTTTTATGATAAATAACCGATTAACATGTTCTCCTTCTGAAAGATCAATTTTTGTTTAATATGGTAACACATATTTGACGCCGCCACTTGAGTAAAAAATAATTATTTTTAGTAGGACGTTAATCGCAAAATGGGTCTGGTAATCGGTTACGCCATTGTGTGACAACTATGTAAATAGATAAAAAGAATCTTAGATAAACAGGTGAGCCGCCTGCATTCATGTCCGGGTTAAGAATTTACTTTTCTTCATGAAAAAAAAAAAACAAGCGTGTAATGTCCAAGCTATTGTGAAAGGTAGGGTAATATAATACCATTTTTCTGTCTCTGTAAGAATATTTTGTAATAAATATCGACGTTTGCGTCGTCATAGCGATCATTCGGTTTATCCAGTAACTACGCTTATTGTTGCTCCGAAATGAGTTTTTGCTTTTAAATATGCGAGGTATAACGTGAAACGATGTTAATGGTTATGATGTTAAGTGCTTCACAGATTATGGCACACGAAACAATACTGAAAGACGGACGATCATGGTGGTGAGCGTCGTCACTGACATGTGACGTCACAGCAGAGTGTCTCCCCACAATGGAGGCCAGGCCTGCCGCCGACCATAGACATGCCGACCCGCTGACCCCAACTCTCGCTTTCGCCAGGGGACTAATAGTTGAGGAGCCATGGTATCTGGACAAATGTTCCCAGGGACGTATTTCTTGGGGGCAGGAGCGTATCAGTCAGGCCACTATTGACAGTAACGTGACATATCAGCTGAAGTGGGTCATCAAGATAGGGTTTGAAAGCCACTCTCAAGACACTGCCAGGAACTGGAAACACGTCGTGGAATTTAACACGCAACTCTAGATCACTTGCCCTTACCTCCCAAAGGAACGGTAAGCCTATAACGGCAAGAGTATGCGAACTCAAGTGTCCCTCTAGCATCTTTATTTTCTGAAGAGAACGATTTTGAGCAGCCTATTGTAATTAGTATCGCTGCATCACAAATGAAATTCTATCTTTTTTGCTCTCTTTACGAGAATCATGAGTCTTCAACCAATGAAGAAGTGGTTGCAGAACCATACGTTCACCAACTCTTATCTTATTTGCACTTTACCATAAATGATATTCCTTTTCTCCCTATGAGTTCCATAAGACTCTCGACAATGACGAAACGGTTGCAGAAGCATTCCTTATCAAATAATGTCTTTTGGGGGCCTTCTGAACTTAGCAGAGCCATCCACCCATTTTTCATTTCATGAGAGCAAGAGATCCAGAACACCAACAAGGAAAATGCGCATAGAAGCGTTTTCTTGCTTCAGTCGTGGCGCCAGCCATCTGGTCTCATCATGCAAATGGAGCGACAATACACTTGGTCAGCCATCCTCAGAGACAGAATAGACCAAAACGAGAACTTGAGGAGGTTGATCTCATGAGGCTACAGAAGTGGGTACCGAGATATAAACATTAGTCAAGTCATCTGTATCCAACTACACTCACACGTAATGTGCGCATGTGTGTGTCCGTGTATCGTAACAGTGGTCTTGTGGAAGGACTTAGTCGGTCGGTAGTAGTTCGCGAAAGAGTTACATTGGAGGCCTGCTTATCTTCTCAGCTAGACAAAACCGAAATCAATATAAATATAAATGAAAATGAATCATGTATACCATATTAGTCTTCAAATGTTTTTCGTTTGAATTAGCTTTATGTGAATTTAGCCTCTATCAGTTTAAGATTTGAATTCTATCGTTTTTTACGCGCTACCAAAACTTTAACAATTCTACATGTAAGAGAACTTATATTGTCTTTAACCGTTTTATTCATTACGTATCAGTAATGTGCGGTAGTGATTTGCCGTTCCTATAAATGAAGGATACTTCGAGAGCTCGTTTTAAAAGCGTGCATGTCTGCATAAGAATTTTCATCTATGCGTTTGCCGTTCATTAAGATATTCTGTACAGCGCTTAGAAATAGTAAGATACATGTTTTGGTCTTCTGGGTAACTGTGAGTTGCGTTTCATAATTTTTGAAAATTTTAAACTGCCCTTGTTTTATTCACAGCTATTTATTTAGAGTTACTGGACGTATATGTCGATCGTTTCACTTCTAGTTCGAAATTTGATTATGTGTGTTCAGATTAATGACAGTGAATTACTTCATGTTAATATAAAAATGAATCTTCTTTAGTTAACTATGGCTATGAGTACGATTTCATGCAAGAAAGTTAAAATAGCGAAATTAGTGGGTGAATGTCATCTATCGCTAGTTGTTAACCGAATGAATGAAATAAACCTTGAAGTTAGTAAAGCCATCAGCAGGACGAGAGCGGGAGCGGTTGTGGAACATGAATATTCAAAAGTGTAAAATACAAAATTATCAATCAAAGGTAGATTAAGAGTCACTGTAACGTTTTCTTTAAGAGAGTGCTTGTAATATGTAGGCTGGTTTTCCTTCTTCTTTATGTTGTGTAAATTGGAATAATAGCTTGATCACATGCACTAGCAATGAGTCAGTGTTGATGGCTCTACGTCTGAACGAATGCGATCTGTATAACCAAATGTTACCTTGGAAATTGTTCCCTTTCCTCGTTCCCAATATTCGTCTTCAATTGTGATAGCGAGATTCTATAAATAAATCTTTGTTTTGTGATGTCAGACCATGAATTTACTGTGTGTGACACAATCAGTATAAAATTTTCCCCGGTTGTGGCTGTGATGAAATGCATCAGTCAAGTAGTGGTCCGCCACGTCTCTTGTATAATTGCTACTGATTCAGTTGACAGTAATCTTTATCATGTTCTTACTCACTGAGAACTATCTGATACTAACAATATAGGTGATACTGATGATTTCAAAGAACAAGCCACCAATACACATCTTTATTTCCCTCTATCTGTGTAGTTAATTATATGTCCGATATATATTTGTTATGTTGTACGAATCTGATAGAATCTTGAATGGGTCTCTCGGTAGTAGGGGCCATGGTGCACTATCAGTCACTGCAGCTAACCTAAGGACATCACACACATCCATGCCCGAGGCAGGATTCGAACCTGCGACCGTAGCAGCCGCTCGGTCACAGCGGCCGGCCACTGGCAATAGTTTTCGTCAAAAGACGAGTTTTCCAAAGTTAGCGGAGCCCTTTTTAGATACTCTGGATGCATAATCATGTTCTGAGGACAATCTGACTTTTGAGATGCAGCAGAAGACAGAATGGCTTTTCTGGGAGCCAGAACGTCACGCAGCGGCTGACGAGTACCAGTTAGCAGCAGGCTTTGTCGTATGCAGAATTCAGTTCTCCAAGTCGTCAACTATAAAGAGATTATTTGGCGGCATATGCTATCAGGGAACAAGAGGAGTTAGGTATTTTCCTGCGCGTTTCGTTTATACTTGGTTAGGCCCTGTAATTTCACACATTGTCAGATATTCGAGGGCTCATTCGTGACTGAGCTGACTTCTCATTTGCAACTGGATTCCATATGCCTTTCTGTCATTTTCAAGGCAATCACTGCTCACTCATTCATAGATTATTTTTTAAGAATGATCTGTTGAGATGACAGTTAGTCTCATCTCATTTGTTCCTGTCCAAATCAACGTAGCGCTTGCTTAAATTTGATTCAACGTGGATCACGTTCAATTTCTTCCACTTACTATTACTTACTTTCAGTCATGTCAAAGTGTAATTCATTGCTTTCTTGTTTACGTACATTCTCTCTAGGAGTAATAGTTTGGGGTCAAACTGAGCAAATAATTTTGAGTAATTAATTAACGCCTTCTAATTATTTAAAGTTTAATCATTTTAGTAAGAACAAATACCATGAACTCATTTACGAATTCCACTCTTTTCATATCATTCACTTCGTTGTCAGACAGCTTCATTTCCGTGTCTGGGTTCATGGCAAGTGATGTGTCTCTTAGTTGGTTCAACTGGTGCAGATGATTATAGCACCAAAAGGCTTGGCTTATATTCCTATTACTCCTTGTCAGTGTTACCTACATTCGTCTTCGCGTTCTGACTGATCAGATTCAGTCATTATCGGAATAACTGGCATGATCTGAGTGCTCATGGAAGCACCACAGTGATTATGGCCAGAAATCGTACGATAGGCAGCCTTGGGAAGAGACATGTGCCTCGGCTGGCTGCCAGCATTGCGGGTGTATGTCTTCAGTTTTCTGACTGCTTTGATGCGGCCCACCACGAATTCTTCTCTTGTGCCACCTCTTCATCTGAGAGCAGCCCCCGCACCTTTCGTCGTCAGTTATTTGTTGGATACATTCCAATGTGGAACTGTTTGAGGGTGTAATAAGAGATAAACTATTAAAGTATTTGGAAGAAATAGGGAGTTCTGCATAAGAGTTACACTTAAACAGAGCTTAACCTTCGAACACATAAAGTGGTAGCATAGTTTTCATTGCTTCGTAATTTGCGTAATCTTTGGGTGAAATGGCAATGAAAGAACTATTCATGACTACGATGCGATACTGCAGCCCCTGTGTTGTTCGCAAGTACCATGCAATTTTCCTTCGGACGTGCATGGATGTCCAAAGAAAAAGGCACTGCGGTGACAACAGCCGTTATGAAATGCATGAAATATATTCGCAGTTACGAATATGGACAATCATCAACTGTGTAATCTCGGGTTTCATGCTTATCGCGAGAAGTCGCATTAGCGTAAACTAGATGAACACGACCCATGGCCACACACAAACTTTCATACGTCGTCAACCATGTGTCTACACACTGCACTCGTCCATCTGTTATGTATATTCCCTTACAGGGGAGACATTTTAATTGAAAATCACTTGCCCGGTCGGCGGACAAATACGACATTGCAGTGCCTTTGCTGTAATTTTCGGACATTCAAGCAGACGTGTCCGAACGAACAGGCCCTGTGACTACTACCGCCGTTATGAAATGAATGGGGCTGCCCAAGAAGCGTGCTCGGTTAGGCTAATGCTTGCTCGCTATAAGTATGAAATCTAGGATCAAGCCCCTTCAGGCACAAATTATCATTGTCGTCATTCCATTGTACAGGTGATGATTGCAAATATTCGCAGCTTCGAAGATATTTTATGTATAACTACATGTGAGTCTGTAGCCCCTATGAGGATGAGGGCGTAAAATTCTGGTTTAGGAAAAATGTCACCCTCACAGTCTCGAAGATATTATAGAGAGATAAGTGAATCACCTGTTGCTTAAGAAACGATGCATCAAATTTGCTTCCGGCCGGTGTGGCCGTGCGGTTCTGGACGCTTCAGTCTTGAACCGAACGACCGCTACGGTCGCAGGTTCGATTCCTGCACTGGGCATGGATGTGTGTGCTGTCCTTAGGTTAGTTAGATTTAAGTAGTTGTAAGTTCTAGGGGACTGATGACCTGAGATGTTAAGTCCCATATTGCTCAGAGCCATTTCATTTTCAACAAATTTGCTGACAAGTGTTGTATACGGAAAAATGGAAAAAAATTGAGGAACATTTGGATATCGATCAATTTGGCTTGCAGAAAGGTAAATACAGAAATAAGCTGTTCTAATGCTATGTCTGATAATCGAAACAAGACTTATCAACAATGAAGACCAGATTTCCGACCTACAGAAGTCATTCGGCAATGGAAAACGTGGACGATGTTCGAAATTCTCAAGAAAATAGCTGCAAGCTACAAGGAAAGACTAGTAACATACAAAATATACTAGAACAAAGGGGGAAAATTAGGTATAGAAGACCAATAAATAAACCCTCCGATTGAAAAGTGTATGAGATAGCGTTGTAGACATTCGCTCCTTCTTTCTTCTTTTCGGTGAAGCAATAAAAATAAATAAAATCTTAAAGAAAAGGTTCAGGAGTGGGACCTAAATTCAGGCTAAATCATATCAATGATTACTATGATTTCCTGATCACTTTGCTGTTCTCAGTGAAAGTGAAGATGAATTAGAGGACCTGTTGAATGGAATGAATGGCCCATTGATTACACGATAAGGATTGGGATTGAGCCGAAGAAAGATTAAAGTAATTACAGGTAGCAGAAATAAGATCAGTGAGCAGCTAAATAACAAAATTGTGGACCATAAAGGAGATGAAGTGAAAGAAATCAGATCCGTTTGGCGCAAAATAATACAAGACGGTTGAAGCAATGAGGACATAGCAGATTAGCACAGGGAGAAACATCGGTCTTAATATGAGGGATAATTTTTTGAGACAGTGAATTTTTATGGAAGCGAATCACGTACTAGCAGTGCAATCTATCAGTATGAAACTTCGGCCTTAATATGAAGGAGAACTTTCTGAGACTATGCGTTTCTATGGAAGTGAATCATGTTTTGTGAGAGTACTGGAAAAGAAGATAGTCGAAGCGTCTCAAATGTGGTGCTGTAGAAAAATACCGAAAATAAAAGGGACCAATAAAAAAGAAATCAGGAAGAGGAGAGGAAAATGAAGAAAACATTAAGAATAAGGAGGAACAGGATGATAGGACACGTGTAAGAGTTCATGAAATCATTTACGTGGTACTAGATAAAACTGCAGGGGGTTAAAAATTTAGGCAAAAACAGATATAAGAATATCCAAAAAACAAACATACTTGTTCTTGAACAGCTTTTGTTCCACTTTAGATTTGGTCTTGAAACGGCGACTGCAGGTGTTGCAGCTCCATTGGAAGATTGTTTCGGTTACAAAATATATCGAGAGTACCAGCGTTGGAAGTTGGTACTTTTGAAGTATGCTTGTAGTTAGACAATCCCAGATACAGATCTATATGTGTGAGCCTAGGGCAAACAGAATTCTCGAACGACGTATCCATCTTCCGACTTATCTAGACGTCTAGAATCGATAGACTAACCAGTTTATCAATTCCATCGTAAAGTGGATATTGTCGTTGAAGGAAAATAGATGTATAAAAAGTCGTGACAGATCTTCTTCATTGTGACGTGACACTAATAAATTACTATCCACAAATCACAAGAGTGCTATCTCCTAAGAGTTTTCGATAAAAAGTTGTTCTATCATTGTCACAGTAAGTTCAAAACCGCAGTTCCACTATGTCCTTCCTCAGATTACCATTTATTCAACAATGAATATTTTTAATTGCCGTTGCCGTTGGTAGTTATCTCTTTCCTATGACATTAAACTTTTTTAGGAGAGAAGCGTTCGAATTCTAGGAATTGAAACTATTAATATTCAGAAGACATACACACTTACGGATAAAATCGGAACACCAAAACGTAATTAATGTAGAATAATGAAATTTCATGAATACATTTGTCTACGTAACATATTTAAGTGACTGACGTTTCAAGTTCACTGTTTAATAAAAGCGCGAGATAATTCATTGCAAATGTGAGAAGCTTGTACAGTAATAACCGGTATAACCGCCAGAATGTTGAACGCAAGCATACAAATGGGCACGTTTTGTGTAGTACAGGAGGCGGATATCAGTTTGTGATATGGAGCTCCATGTCTTTTTCACTTGGTCGGGCAATACAGGGACGGGTAATTCTGTTTGTGGCTGACGCTGGAGTCGTCATACGATGGTATCTCATATATGCTCGATTGGAGACAGATCAGCTGATCGAGCAGGCCAAGACAACTTATCAACACTCAGCAGAATATGTTGGGGTACAACTGCGGTATGTGGGCGAGCATTCTCCTTATGAGAAACGCCGCGTCGAATCCTTTTCATGAATGTCAGCACAACAGCTCGAATTACGAGATTGACGTACAACTGTGCAATCTTGGTGCTCTCATACGAAATCTCAGCTCAGACAGTAACTCCAAGTGTATGTCCAGTGTGTCTAGAACTCAGACAGGTTGGTTGCATGCCTTCCAATGGCCTCTTTCTAACCAACAAACGGTCATCAGTGGCACCGAAGCACAATCAGTTTTCATCAGAGAACACAACAGATCTCCACCCTGTCCTCCGATGAACTCTCGCCTGACACCACTGAAGTCGCAAATGGTGTTGGTTTCGGTTCAGTGAAATGCATGCTTCAGGCCGTCTGCCTCGGAGCTGTACTTGAAGTAACCGATTTGTAATAGATCGTTTTGTCACTGTGACCTACTGGTCAGATTGCTGCTACAGGTGTGGTACAATGTGACAGAGCCATGCGCCGAACACGATGGTTTCCTCTGTCGGTACTGCCACGTGACCGTTCGGAGCCCGGTCTTCTGGAGACCGTACATTCTCGTGACCATAACTGCCAGCAACCATGCACAGTGGATACATTCCTGCCAAGTCTTTCTGAAATCTCACAGAAGGAGAATTCAGCTTTTCGTAGCCCAACTGTACGACCTAGTTCAAACAATGAGGATAATGGAATGTTTATCGTCTTAAAGTTATTAATGAATACCATCCACTCACCACGTCCAATCTCAAAGGTAACTAACACTCATGATCGATACAGTCTGTATCTAAAGCAAAGCTCATCTGAATCTTCATAGTGGCGCGGAATCAGAATAGAATAGGGAAACACGCCTACCAACTTTCGTTTATGTCGCACAAATCCATGGTGTTTCGACTTTTTCCTCCATTTGTGTATTCTATTTATTTGTTTATTTATTCAACCTGATCAGGCCCTCCGTAACCTGATGGCCCTGTGTTGATTCGTACCACGATGGTCACTCAAGAAATAACAATTTTATTATGAGAGTTAGTAATAAAATAGTGTTAGTAGAAAGAAAATTGTTTGAATATAGATTCCGATTAAGAACCAATAATGTCAATACCAGAATATTACTGCACTGCTGTTTCTGCTGCTGCTAATAGTGATACAAATGCTAATAATGATGGTGGCAGATACCAGTAGTATTTATAGTTGTACGAGAGTGATATTTTCTGACATAGTAAATTCTAAGCGAAAGACGTGAAATGGAGGTAGCACCAGCTCAGAGCACTGGGAAACGAGGAAGATCTGTTTGAAAGAAAAAAAATGTAGTGGGGTACAAAGTGCGAACAGAGAAAAAGGTTGAAATTATTGCTGTTTCAGTACATTTGTCATTAACTGTCCATCGAATACGGGGATGTTATTGAGTTCTCTATTATGAGGAAGGACGTCATTTCAGAGTCGGGTTCTCTCAATTATAAAGGACTTTGAGAAAGATGGTGAGTAATGGGGCGAGTTTTGATTGTATAGAAATGAGTGTTTCTGATATGCTGTTCAGACAAGAGTTTTAAGATTGAGAAGTGATATGAGGGACAGTGTACGATGATAAGTCAGCAGGGGAGAGAGACTTTTTGGGATTATGCGTTTTTGTCTGCACTTAGCCCGATTATCTGTGAACACTGATCAGCCAGAACATTATGACCAGTTACCTAATAGCCAATACGTCGTACCTTTGACACGGATAACAGCGGGGACACGTCGTGGGATGGAAACAATGTGGTCTTGTTAGGTTGCTGGAGGCATTTGGTACCACATCTGCACACATAAGTCACCTAATTCTAAGTTCCGGGGAGGAGGCCCGATGGGCTCTGACGCCACATTCAATTACATCCCAGATGTGTTCGATAGGGTTCAGATCTGGCGATTTGAGGGCCTAGCACATGAATTGTAACTCGCCACTCTATTCCTCGAACCACTCCATAACACTGGCGCATTATTTTGTTGATCCTGTTGAAGGAGTGTACGAGTTCTCGATACTCCTTGGCTGTCGTGGTGCCTTGCACGATCTCCACTGGATCCATGGATGCCCACGTAAACATTCCCCAGAGCATAATGAAGTCGCCGCCAGCGTGTCTCCGTCCCGCAGTACAGATGTCAAGGAGCTGTTTCTCAGGAAGACGACGAGTTCGCCCCTCCGGTCGACCTAGTGAAGAAGGTATCGGGATTCATCAAACCATTCAGTTCTCTGCCACTGCACCAACTTCCAGTGACGATGGTCACGTGGCCAGTTCAGTCATAGTTGTCAATGTCGTGTTGTTAACAGTGACAATTGCAAAGGTGGTCGTCTGCGGAGAACCATCATTATGTGTGTTCGGTGCACTGTGCGTTCAGACACACGTGTCCTATGCCCAGTATAGAAGTCTGAGTTTGGTTCAGACACACATCGCCGCCTGTCCTGTCCAACCGAACGCAGGCGTTCTTCACCCGTTCCGGGGGCTTTCTGTTATAACACTTCGCGATAGTATCATTGTGAACAACAGCTGGAATTACAAGCGCTTATATAAATCTATTTTCCACTTAAAAACATGGAGAGATGCTGACGTCTTCAGAAACATCATAGCTATTTTCTGAGCATGATTTAGCTTTTCTTCTATTACTACTTCTAGACTCTTTGTGCAGGACGAGTAGTTGATATGGGCGTTAAAATGGATAGGACAACCGATATTTCGGGCTATTGAGCCTCGAATGCTCAACCAAGATCGATAGGATTTTGTGGCTTAAACTTTAATCCTGTATTCCGTAAAGATTATTCATAACTCAAAGCTGTCAGTACTGTAAAACTGAGCAACGTTGTGACGTTTTTAGCACCTTTCCCAACACAACCTCATACAAGTATGTACTGCGAGATTTAATTTCCACATGTGTATGGAATTTTATAACCCTTACTATTTAATTTTGCTACCTAAAATGTTGTAAAGCGCATTGAGTTATTCAGAATATGGTATATTAATTGTCACAAAGCAACTCTCCAACGCAGAGCAACATTGTGGCGTAATGTGTAACACATAGAAAGGAGAGCTAAATTCAGTTGTCGCAAATACGGTCTGACATACTGTTTCTTAATGACACATAGCTATAAATTTGTTACAGTTGTATGAATTTTGTTTTATATATATAAAGAAAAGCATCTGCCGCAAAGTTTGCAAATTTGGTGACAGCTTTTTCTAATTTTCTCAAAATCCCAAAAACTATGGGCAATCCTCACTGAAAAACATCTAAATGTTTAAATGCGAACATATTTAGGTTAGGCTTTACCGTGACTGTTACTGACATTAAATGAAACAACAAGTTCACTGTTACCAGTCACCGTTTTATTTATTTCCACGACGCGTTTCGAAGGTTTAAACCTCCATCATCGGGTGGATTTACATTAGTAAGTATTACATTTGTGTGTGTGTTGTGTTACGATTTTTGGAGGAACTTGTGGCACTGCCTAGTGGAGAAACGAGACGCTATTTCAGAATATGGTTTAGGATTACTTTTGACGAAAAATTAAACTGATATCTAATGGTAAACATTAAATAAGTAAACTACAGTACCTTCAGTGATCACAGGTTCCTTTTGCTGTCGTAACACATCACATGTATGTGGCAATATACATGTGATGTGTTACGACATCTAAATGTCTTAAGAAAGACAAATAAACTGAACTTTTATACATTTATTTACGCACATATTATTTGGAACCGAATGAGGAAAAGACAGGTAAAAACACTTAAATTGAATCTAATGTCCTTTAAGCAGTGTATTAGTTCAATGTGTTAGATCTTACTTACAAGTTCAGTGGCATGAGAAGAAACCAAGTTACCACAGATTTCATACAGTATTCTCAGGAATCGGTAATGCGAAGTAAAACATTTTCATTATTTTTGATCAAACGATTCTTGTAATTTCATTATTGAAACATGTTTCCTTCAGTTTCAGTTTTTACACTTGTATCTGCTGCTAAATTTCCGAAAATAAATTTTTTTGCCTTTCTAGTGTCTGAAACGGGACACCAATGAGTCACCAAACGAATCACCTTCAACTTAATTAAAACGACGAAACAACCATTTCTGTGACTCACTTAAGGTAAGAGGTATAATAAGTACGTTCACTAAACTGAAACTGTTTTAAATTAAACGCAATGTTACTAGTCACGAAAGTCACACAGTGCGGTAAACAACCTAACAACGAACTATCTTACACAGAACATGTCCTACCATCCGATCCCTTCTTCTCGTCAAGTTGTGCCACAAGCTCCTCTTGTCCCAAACTCTATTCAATATCTCCTCTTTGGTTATGTGATCTACCCATCTAATCTTCAGCATTCTTCTGTAGCACCACATTTCGAAAGCTTCTATTCTCTTCTTGTCTAAACTATTTATCGCCCACGTTTCATTTCCATACACGGCTACACTCCATACAAATTATTTCAGAAACGACTTCCTGACATTTAAATCTATACTCGATGTTAACAAATATTGCTTCTTCAGAAACGCTTTCCTTGCCATTGCCAGTCTACATTTTATATCCTCTCTACTTCGACCATCATCAGTAATTTTGCTCCCCAAGTAGCAAAACTCCTTTACTACTTTAAGTGTCTCATTCCCTAATCTAATTCCCTCAGCATCACCCGATTTAATTCGACTACATTCCATTATTCTCGTTTTGCTTTTGTTGATGTTCATCTTATACTCTCCTTTCAAGACACTGTACATTCCGTTCAACTGCTCTTCCAAGTCCTTTGCTGTCTCAGATAGAATTACAATGTCATCGGCGAACCTCAAAGTTTTTATTTCTTCTCCAAGGATTTTAATTCCTACTCCGAATTTTTCTTTTGTTTCCTTTACTGCTTGCTCAATATACAGATTGAATAACATCGGGGATAGGCTACAACCCTGTCTCACACCCTTCCCAACCACTGTTTCCCTTTCATACCCCTCGACTCTTACAACTGCCATCTGGTTTCTGTACAAATTGTAAATAGCCTTTCGCTCCCTGTATTTTACCCCTGCCACCTTCAGAATTTGAAAGAGAGTATTCCAGTCAACATTGTCAAAATCTGTCTCTAAGAGTACAAATGCTAGAAACGTAGGTTTGCCTTTCCTTAATCTTTCTTCTAAGGTAAGTCGTAGGGTCAGTATTGCCTCACGTGTTCCAACATTTCTACGGAATCCAAACTGATCTTCCCCGAAGTCGGCTTCTATCAGTTTTTCCATTCGTCTGTAAAAAATTCGCGTTAGTATTTTGCAGCTGTGGCTTATTAAACTGATAGTTTGGTAATTTTCACATCTGTCAACACCTGCTTTCTTTGGGATTGGAATTATTATATTCTTCTTGAAGTCTGAGGGTATTTCGCCTGTCTCATACATCTTGCTCACCAGATGCAATTCTATAGCTCTCCATAATTGCGGAAGTGTTGATGGTGCAAGATTTTGTTAACTAACTTACCTCTCGACTATGCCCTATAAATGTTCGATGTGATTCGTGTTGGGCGGTATGTGTGGATAAATTATTCGTTCCAATTGTCCAGAATGTTCTTGAAACTAATCGTGAACAGTTGTGGCACGGTGACATGGCGTATTGTCATCCACAAAAAATCCATCGTTGTTTGGGGGAAAAAGTTAGTGAATGGCTGCAAATGGTCTCCTGGTAGGCGAACATAACCATTTCCATTCAATGTTCGCTTTAATTAGACCAGAGGACACAGCCCACACGATTACGGAGCCACCAACAGCTTGCACAGTTACTTCTCAAAAGTTGGACACAGGATTTCATAGGTTCTATGCCACAACCTAGCCCTACCATCAGCTCGTACCGCCAGAAATCGTGACTGGTGGACCAGGCCGAAGTTTTCCATTCGTCTGGCGTCCCACCGACAAAGTCACGAGCCCAGGAAAGGTGCTGCAGGCGATGTCGTAGTGTTACCAAAGGCACCTGCGTCTATCATTGTTGACATAGCCACATAACGAAAAATTCTGACACACTGTCTTAACGGAAAGGTTCGCCTTACCTCACGCACTGATTTCTACGGTTATTTCAAGCATTTTTACTTGTCTGTAACCACTGACATCTCTACGAGAACGCTGATGCTCTCGAGGTCGCTAAGTGAAGACCGTTGGTCACTGCGTTGTCCGTGGTGTATTTTAATGCTTGAAAATTGGTGTTCTTGGCACACTCGTGGCACTGGATCTCGGAATATTACATGCTTCTAGATCCAACAACCATTCCGCGCTCAAAGCGGGTTAGTTCCCGTCGTGCAAATAATGCTTAGAATGGCTCTAAGCACCATGGAACTTAACATCTGAGGTCATCAGTCCCCTAGAACTTAGAACTACTTAAACCTAACTAACCTAAGGACATCACACACATCCATGCCCGAGTCAGGATTCGAACCTGCGAACGTCGCAGCAGCGTGGTTCCGGACTGAAGCACCTAGAACCGCTCGGCCACAACGACTGGCCCCGTCGTGCATCCACCATTGCGTGGGACACCTTTTCAAATGAATTACGTGTACAAATGACAGCTCCAACAATGCATTGCCCTTTATTACCATGTGTAATATATACTACCCACTTCTATATATGTGTTTATTGCTATCCCATAACATTTGTCACCCCTATGTATATCCAAATTGAACCTATTATGGGATGGATAGTACCGGTATAAAGCAACGTTGTGTAGGGGATACGAAAAATAGGTGATTAGGCCTAAACTGTCCGTCAGATACCAAGAGAATCACAAATAGTGGCAGCTGTGTAAAAACGTTCCTGGTCGGTCATGTTGTGCTCGGAGATGGCGTCAATACTCATTTACTGGTAAATGCATCTGGGAGGTAAACTACATACTATACCAATATAGCTTAATATTCATTTGATATGTCAGATAATGTAGATTCAATGTGATAATGCGCGCTCACATTAAGTCTCACCACCTAGGAAAACACTGTTAAATTTGGATGGTCGTCATTGATGCTGGGAGTCGTCATCACACCCTGAAAGAAAAAAAGGTTCAACATTTATTCACCTAACCGTCATTCAAACAATACTGACAAATATGAACTGTTGAATTACAGAGAAGAGGATATCGGAGTTAAGCCGGAATTATTTTTCCTTCTTCCAAAACAGGCTTTATAAGAGCCACTGTAAGGTTACTTTTGAATCATACAATCGGGATAACATTCAACTTATCCTTTTAAACATTTAAGAAAAATTTTAAAATTTGACTAATACGAATTTTAAAATTCGATAAAGGGCGACGGAATCAATATTAACAGAATTTATGTTTCACGACAATTTAATAACAGATACCAATTCATATGCAAATCATGAATGTATAAAGAGCATTAAATCAAAATTCCACAAGTTGGAAACTTTTGCTTAAAGATCAGGCGTTGACACAAGGTGACCAGCTTGAGCTTACTCCCGCCTCCTTCATTGAGCTTAGCCCTGGTGCTCTAAAACACACACAGGTGAAACTGAAACCACGTAGCCACAAGGTGACAAAAACTGAAATGAATTACAGATCGCACTCCGAAAGAGATCACAAGGTGCTTTGATGCTTTAACTCTGAACGACGTAATTTTTTATATTTTGGCTAAGTAGTATTTAATTATATAAGAAAATATTTTAACTGCCTGAGTCATGAGTATTTAAAGGGGAAAAAAATTTGGGCTCTGAGCACTATGGGACTTAACATCTAAGGTCATCAGTCTCCTAGAACTTAGAACTAATTAAACCTAACTAACCTAAGGACAGCACACAACACCCAGTCATCACGAGGCAGAGAAAATCCCTGGCCCCGCCGGGAATCGAACCCGGGAAACCGGGCGTGGGAAGCGAGAACGCTACCGCACGACCACGAGCTTCGGACAATAAAAAAAAATAAAATAAAATAAAATTAAAAATTCTCGGAGGTTAATCTTTCATGACAGTTTTAACACACTGGCATTTAAAAACGAAGCACGAAATTTATAAACGATTTGTTTTTCTATTCGTAGCCATAACTTCGCCAAATAGTAATAGACTTTCAGATTAGGAAGGTATTGCTTTTTGCAGATGTTTATGAATAACTTGAGCGTGTTTTGATAACTCGGAATTCCGATACACAATGAGGATCAATACAAATATCACAGTCACTAATCAAAGTTAGACAGCGTTATAAGCGGGAACAAAAGCTAAGTTTCTGAAAAAAAGACTAGCTCAAGGAACAGGGGTTTTCGAAAATCACAACCAGTACGTCAGTAGAATGTAGCGAAAAGAGAAAGGATTTCCTCTCTACGCTGCTTCTTGTCTGTACACTAAATACTGGGAGCTCCGCATCACCAAAGTAAGGCAGTAGTAATGACAAATGTGCCGACTCTGAAGATGCGAACCCGTGACCTTAAAGGTACAGGGAAGCAGTAATTCTTTAAATGTCATAGACACATTTGACAGTTAAGAATCACCATCAATAACATGACGAATCGGACTTCAGCGCTCAGTCAGAAATCCTAGTTACCTAGCAAGCACAGAGCTGGAGAGAGCACGCGTGCAGTTAAATCACACGGCTACACGGCTGCTGGTTGGACACCAATACTAACGGATGCATGGTTCATTTCGCCCGCCTTGTGGTGAGGGGGAAAGGGGGGGGGGGGGAAGGGACAAGTATAATTCATCTGCAGTAACTATTTCAGCACCCCGACAATCGGTTCTAATCTTAAACTAACTTATACGTAGCTTGGTGGCTCGGTCATTGACTAGAAAGTTGCCTGGTGATATGACCATGACGTCACACAAATCAAAAGAACAGGGTGAATATCTTAGCTGAAATCTTCTGACTATGCTTACTATGTTCACAAAAGTGTTTCAGAAAGACTACGTCCAACACTTTTAACGAGATAGGACGTCTCCCCATGTCTTACCTTACAGCCTCCCCCTAGAGCACATGACGTATAATTCTACACAGCAGCTTGCCAGTTTTCTTTAGTGACATTAGGACGTGTATCATAGGGAAGAACGTTATTTATCGACCATAATTTGCGTATAGGTGAGTTAATAGCATACGCTAAAAAAAATTTTGTTAATTTAGTCCTATTGGTTTCATGAACCGCGGTATTAAGGGTAAAACGAAGTTAGTTTGTAGAGCGGTCTGAGTTTATCTGATACAGAGTGTGATATATAGCAAGGATCAGTTGCAAATTATGGTTGACTCGTTCTGCAAATAGTGGGTGCGGGTGTTAAGGCTTTTTTTTTGTAATATGAGGAATTGTATTATTAAAGGTTTGCGTCATTGGGAATTAGACAAACACAATGCCTTGGCTACAACAAATATATACCTATCTACCCTTTAGTATGTGTGAAAGGACCCAGATAATGGAGGAAAGGCTTATCCATGGGCTTCTCTTCTCCACTTGACTGAAAGAAGGCCCGATGGGTATTTGATTCACGTTTAGCCGTCCTACAGTCATGACATTAACCTAGTAATTTTCTTATCTAGGAGTTCAAATACTTCCATGATAGATAATCCTTAATTTTCATGATTGTTTTCTGTTGTGAGTTAACAAGTATTGCGCTCTCATTTAAGGATATAGCCGAAAGAATCAGCCTTCAGGAATTGTGCAATGAACCCGGTCGTCCAGGACAGTGTGCCACAAAGAGTGCAGATTCGCCACGAGATGGGGAATATTCACAGGCGTCTGTTGTGCTGAATGAGGCCTAAGCTCCATAGTGTGCGAGTGCGACAGACGAAAACCTAAGTCATAGGGAAACCCCATAGAAGCTGTTTGTAGCCAGGGGGACGTAGCAATGTGAAATATGGCGGACCTAAGATCAGCCATAAAGTGAAACACGTATGAAAACTATTTAATTCTGTAGTGATTCAAGAAATAAAGCATCAGTAATTTTGATTTACCATTCTTCATAAGGTTTCATGGTGATCCCAATAACATTGGAATATTGATCATATCTATAATAGTTTAGGATTTATTGTTAAAGTGAAATTCACAAGATTTTCTAACAAAGACCTGACTGGTAAAATCTAAACGCTTTGGGCGACCTTAACGATCGACATTTCTTGTAGAAGCGCACCATTGAAATGACTCTGTAACTTTATTTGTTTGAATCACGTAGTAAATTAAAATTATCAGTTTTTTTCAGTTAAGCATCAGATCATCATTTCCTCCACACAAAACACATTGAACGATGACAACATGACACCTTCTTGAATCATTAGGTAATGGAATATTTGTTGTAACGTTTAGGGCATAATAGTTACTTTTGTTCTTTATTTATTTATCAGAAAGCACATTGGCGCAAGGCTACTGGCCGTAAAATTCGGAGTTAAGAAAGAAACTCAATTGGTTTTGCGTAAAAGAATGTAACATTTACTTTGTAATGGATATTATTATTACTTTATTTAGAACGTGAAATTCGTTAAGCTTTGATTATGTAAATATGTTAAAATGTAAAATAATGTAGAATAAGCTGTAACCAATCAGTTGGATGGCTTCAGGAAAAGGAACTGCACTAGTCAGTTGAGCGAAGATATTCGGTGCGCGAGAAACGCGGCCGGGGACGGGCAGAGGGACAGTGCTGGTGGAGACGCGAAAGCGGACGGTCGGACTCTGAGCGGTGAGCAGCTGCGCACCTGGTGTGAACTCCAAATTTTCGCGTAGTAAACAAGGTGGAGTAATGAACTTGTAATTCGCCATGGGATTGTGAATGATGGAACTATGTCAAATGGATATGCACTCGAGTGTAATAATAATTCTAAATACGACCACCTTCGCTATTAGTTTGCTTTCTGAAAAAAAAAAAAAAACATTTTTCTAATCAAATCACAACTGTGTGGCCTACAATATTCATGGGTCGTTAATTTACTTCCCGATATTATTATTGCTGTTGTTAAGTGTTTATATCAACATTGTATGTTTCATACAATTTCGCAAACTTGCCATCAGCCAGGCAATTTAACCAAAGGGTCACAAGTGTCTAGTCTAGGGCGTGTAATGCGATACGTGCGGCTCAATCCCTAGACGAGATTGGGCCAAGACATTTCGACGAAGTGGAACCGCATGTGAGCCCGAATATCTTTGGAATGTTAGCTCGCAATTAACCTCAACATAAGGCTTGGTAAAATATTTAAATACAGCTGGAATTATTTCCCTAGAGAGCCAAATCCTTAATTTGTCAACATAGTGAGCATGATGACTCAAATTACGTCTGTTAATTAATTGGTTTATTTTATTTATCGTATGGATTTTTATGCTCTATGTTATATTTAATACAAAAAACAGCAAATGTAATTTACAGACATCTAAACTTTAATATAATCCATTGAATCATTATAAGCTACCAGAGAATCGTGGAAAGTACCACAATAGACCGTGTTGGGACGCTCTGCAGCTATGTGAAGAACTTTTTGCATTGCTGCTTTACAATCGCAATTTGGAGATAAAGTCTTACCCAGATCTATGAAGAGAATCCATCTTTCTGCCATGTATGGTGCGTATCCCGTTAAACATTGTCTACGTTCTGAGCGACTGGTCAAAGGAAAGTGGTTTCTTTCTAATAAAGGGCAAGTTCTGCCACTGCGGAAGGCACACCTCTATCCAGTATCGCTCCCATCAGTCTGTTAAGTTGAACCGAGACCTGCAGTTCCATGGCGATTGTCGTGGATGGTTTTCTTGTTCGAAGTCGGTTTCCTTCTACGATAACCGCATTACGATTGCTATTGAGTTGCAGGTTGCATTTTATGCCTTTAAACTCACGGAGTGGAGTTGCTTTTCGTCATAGTCTAGGCGTCGGTGTGTGGTTTAACATAGTCATTCGGCAGTGGTTGATCTAATCGTTCCTCTGATAATTCCCATTGTGTTATTCAGCTGTGCGTCGAGAGTGTGTGTGTAAACTATTGAGCCATACACAAGCACTATAATCTGCAGCAGAGTAGACTAATCAAAGTGCTGAAGTGTGCAAAGTTTCAGCAGCAGAGACGCATGTTGTTCCACACAGTTTGGATATGTTCCTAGTTCTTAACTTCGTGGCAGTGTTTTGTAGGAGAGTGTCTGGTCCCATGTAACCTCTGTCTGTTTTCGTTGCTAATTGTGGTGTAGCAGTCTGTCGCCGGATCAGACTTGGAGCCGTCTGTTCGCCGCTCTGTTGCACGAATGAAAGCAAACCGTATCTGCCTTCTTGGGGTCTGGCGTCAGTCCCCATCTCCGAAAGTACTGTATGTTCCTCTTATAGCCAGATCAGATGTTGTGACGGTTTCTGTTTTTTCAAAATTTCGATGTCCCATTGCCAGTACTAAGCCATCGGCGTATGAAAATTTACGAAATCTATTTTCAGACATATCAACGATGTAAAGCTTAAACTGAAATGATGTTTCCCAGAATGACCTGGAATGACCCTCCAGCAAGCATGCTATTAATACCTTGGATTGTTTTTCTGTGCGGAAATATATGAGTGATTTTGTAGAGAAGGTAGTGTCTCTATGATGGGTCATAAGTAATACCCCGAAATCTGGTGACCGTCATTACGGTGCCGTTTGGTATTACTTAAATGTATATCTACATCTACAAGCCACCTAATGGTATGTGGTGGAGGGTACTTTCTGTACCACTATCTGATTTCTCCAACCAAGTTCTACTCGCCAACATGGGTGGAGAGAATGATTGTCGGAAAGCCACTGAACTGGTTCTAATTTCTCGATTTTTCTCTTCGTGGTCAATACGCGAGATGTATGTGTGGGGAAATAATATGTTGTCCAACTCCTCCTGAAAAGTGCTGTCCCAAAATTTCAATAGTAAATCTCTCCGTTATGCATTACGCCTCTCTTGTAACGTCTGCCAGTAGATTTTGTTTAGCATTTCCGTAACGCTCTCTCTCCAGCTAAACGATCCCGTGACGAAACGCGCCGTTCTTCCTTGTATCTTGTCTATCTTCTCTAGCAGTCCTTTCCTAGTAGGGATCCAATATAGATGAACAACACTCAAGAATGGGGGGTAGAAGCGTCTTATAAGACACTTCTTTAGTGGAAGAATTACATTTTCTTAACATTTTTCCGATGAATCTGAGTTTGGTAGCCGGCCGGAGTGGCCGAGCGGTTCTAGGCGCTACAGTCTGGAACCGCGCGACCGCTACGGCCGCAGGTTCGAATCATGCCTCGGACATGGATGTGTGTGATGTCCTTAGGTTAGTTAGGTTTAAGTAGTTCTAGTTCTAGGGGACTCATTATTTCGTGTTCATCGAGCAATTTCGTGTAACCTTGGTATTACTGCAATGGATGATAAGTTTTATTTTACACTAGAACCGCCGAAACTAGTGCTATACATAGAACCGCCGATGTGGTCAAAGTGACCACTTTCTGTGTAAGTACATGCTGTGCTGTTTAATGTAAATATTAATGACCTTTATAACAATGTATCACTTTAATTACGTTTAATAACAGTATCATTGTATTTTAAAACAACAATGGGAACATAATATTACTAACATCTTTCTGTCACATCTGCATCAGCATCACTCTCATCCCAATTTCCAAAAGTTGATTCATTATCGCTGTCACTGTTCTGTGTATCTGCTGAAACCTGCTCGAGCCCGTATCCCCTTTCAAAGGGCATATCATGATCCATTATCAATAAAATATAATACCTCACCTTACATCAACAAAGCGCAGTTCGTAACTGTGAATTTGTTCCAGTTATATACAAGTATAATTTTCTACGAATTGGTTTCAGTAATGAACAAATAAATGTTGGTTCAGAAGGTGCATCGTTGCAATTTTTTTGTTTTTTAAATAGCGAAGTTGAAATATGACACTGAAAACCATGTGTTATGTGCCTTGGATGTTCTTTGACCACAATGGAAAAAATTTCAAATTATTGTACCTCGAACCGTGACATAAACATAAATATTTATTCCAATTATAATAAAAAGTCCATGAAAAGCACATCCGACACTGACAAGAAAGTGTATGAGGATAATTGAGTACTGAATGGAAATGAAAATCTAATTGTCAAGGTCACTGGAATGCGGCTTTAGGGGAAGGAGTAGGAGAAACGGTTATGGGGGAATAAGGGTTTGGTACTAGAGTTGAGAGAGGAGAAAGAGTAACTGAGTTCTGCAGTAACTTCCAGCTATTAATAGAGAAAACTCTGTTCAAGAATCACAAGAGGAAGAGGTATACTTGGAAGAGGCAGACCAATCAGGAAGAACTCACTTAGGTTACATTACGGTCAGGCAGAGATTCCGCAAGCAGCTGCTGGATTGTAACGCGTACCCAGAAGCAGGTACAGACTCAGGTCACAGTGCAGTAGTGATGAAGAAGAGACTGAAGTTTAAAAGACTAGTCAGGAAGAATCAATACATAAAGCAGTGCGATACGGAAATAGTAAGCAATAAAGAGGTACCGTTGAAGTTCTCTAAAGCTATAGATACTGCCATAAGGTATAGCTCGGAACGCAGTTCAGTTGTAAAGGAATGGACATCTGTAAAAAGGGAAATCACAGAAGTTGGGAAGAAAAACATAGGTACGAAGAAGGCGACGACGAAGACATAGCGGGTAACACAAAAATAATGAAGTTGATTCACGAAAGACGGAAGTACAAAAATGTTCCTCGACGTTCAGGAATGTAAAAATACGATTGACTGAGGAATGAAATAAATAGGAGTTGCGGGCAAAATGGCTGCAGGAAAAATGTGAAGAAATAGAAAAAGAAGTGCCTGCAGGAAGGACTAATTCAGTATAAAGAAAAATCTAAATAATCTTCAGTAAAATTAACAGCAAGGGTGTTAAGATCAAGAGTGCAATGACAATTGCACTATTAAATGTAGAATAGAGAGCGATGGGTGGAAAGAGTACATTGAAGACCTCTACGACCTGTCTGATGACGCGATAGGAGAAGAAAGATGAGGCGATTTAGAAGAGGTAGGGTATCCAAGAGAAGAATCGGAATTTAAAAGAGCTGTGGAAGATTTAAGATCAAATAAGGCAGAACGGGTAGATAATGTTGTATCAGAATTTGTCAGCTCATTGTGGGAAGTGGCAACAACACCACTATTCATGTTGGTGAGTAGAATGTATGAGTCTGGCGTTGTACCATCTGACTTTTCGAAGAATGTTGTCCACGCAATTCGGAAGACTTCAACAGCTGACAAGTGCGCAACCGATATCACAATCAACTTAACAGCTCATGCATCCGAGTTGTTGGCAAGTATAATATACAGAAGATTGGAAAACAAAAGTGATGGTCTGTTACATCAACTGTTCAAATATGAGTGAATTCGTAAGGTACCAAACTGTAGCGGTCGTCTGCCTCTGCACTTAAACACTAACTAAATTAATTTGTGCTAAGAACAACACACACACCCATTCCCGAGGCAGGACTCGAACCTCCGACTGGAGAGGGCCTCGCAGTCCGTGACATGGCGCCTCAAACCACGCGGCCACTCCACGCGGCGACGATCAGTTCTGAGGTTTCGGTTGATAATGGAAGCAAGAGTAAAGAAACATCAAGACACGTTCATAAGATATATCTACCTGGAAAAAGCGTTCGACAGTGTCAAATGGCGGAAGATATTTGAAATTCTGAAGAAAACCGGGGTAAGTTCCTGGTACAGACGGGTAATAAACAACATTTACATGAACCAAGAGGGAATAATAAGATTACAAGACCATTAATGCTCCAATGAGAAAAAGGTGTAAGGCAAGGATATAGTCTTTCGCTCTAGTGTTCAATTTATACGTCGAAGAAGCAATGTGAAAATAAAAGAAACGTTTAAGAGTGGAATTAAAAGTCCAGATGGAAGAATATAAACGATAAATTCGTTAATGATATTAGTAGCCACAGCGAATGTGGAGAATAATTACAGGACTTGCTGAATGGAATAAACGGTCTAATGAGTACAGAATATTTGATGCGAGTAAATCCAAGTAAGACGAAAGTAAGGAGAAGCAGCAGAAATGAGGATAACAGCAATAAATTTAACATCAGGATTTATTGTTATGAAGTGGATGAAGATAAGTAATTCTATTACCTAGGCAGCATATTAACCCATCATGAACGAAGGATGGAGGACCTCAAAAGCAGACTACCACTCGCAAAAACACATTACTGGTCAAGAGATGTCTACTGATATCAAACAGGCTCTTAATTTGAGGAAGAAGTTTCTGAGAACGTACGTTTTGAGCAGAGCGTTTTATGATACTGAAACATCGACTGCGCGAAGACCGGATAGCGAGAGATTCAAGGAATTTGAGAAGTGGTGCTACAGACGAATGTTGAAAATTAGGTGAATCGATAAGGTAAGGAATGAGAAGGTTCCGTGATGAATCGGTGAGGAAAGGAATATGTAGAAACCACTGACAAGAAGAAGGGACAGAATGACAGGACACCTATTAAGACATCAGGGAATACCTTCCATGCTACCAGAGGGAGCTGCAGAGATTAGAAACTGTAGAGAAAATCAAAGACTGGACTATATCCAGGAAATAATTGAGGACGTATGTTGCAAGTGCTGCGCAGAAATGAAGACGTTGGCCCATGAGAGAAATTCGTGGGGGGCGCATCAAACTAGCCAAAAGAGTGATGAGACAAAAAAAAGAGAAAGTGATAGAATGGAACACCATACCACAAGAGCTTCTTACCTGCTGTGTGGCCTGTTAGGAGCGCGTTGCAGAAATGCACTGCCGCAAGTGATAATCATACAGCCTATCAAGATACACGTCTTGCCTTTTGTAACGTACATGGGACCATCACGAATCACGGTAACTACAGTGTAAATATAGTCTTTGAACGAAAGTGTAATTTCTGTTCGTCTAATGAATTTTTTTCAGTTACCTTCTTTACTATACTGCAGCAGGTCTTTCTATGTATGAAGTTTCATCGAGCTGTGTTACTTGGCAGTGACACATCATGCAAAAGCTGCTTTCGTCCTTTGGTTTCACACACGTGCTCACTTAGTTTACTAGAAATATGTCTATTGCGCATTTTACGCATTTTTAGAAATTACTACAAGTTTTTACTCTGTGTTCTCAGTCGTTAATTCACCTACGTGGGAAACGCTCCACTGGGTGTTGTTGCTGACGATCCGGCCGGTCGCGCCCAGGGTCGAGCCTGGCTCTCGCAGACCGGCCACACCGAAGTAGCTGGCCAGCCGCAAACCAGCCAGTCAAATATTCAGCACTCACACCAGCGCTACTCACTCGTAACGAGACGGTACCTTGTCTGACAAATTAGGTGATATTAACCTAGATTTCCGCACAAGGTGGAATTTATTTGAGAAAATAAATACAGCAGACGTTTTAATAAACAGCAAGGAAATCCCGTACAAAACCTAACAAATTATTTTGACTTCTTCAGTAAATAAGGGCTACAGTTGTTTCTGAGAACACATTTATTCACAATTTTATCAGGTTTGATACCATGTGGAAACAGATATGCCCAGCGACTACGTCAGTGTTGATTAAAAGCGTGTCCTTCCTGTTGTCGTATGTTGATGTCAGTAATTCACTCCATGAATTACGTTTCCATCGTCTTTAAAGGGTGTCCCACGTAATTCTCAATCGGATCAAGCAGATGGAAATCTGATGGCACAAAGTCGTGGCTGTAGGGTGGGTGAGTCAATGATGACCATCCAAATTTAACAGTGTGTTCCTAGGTTGTGAGAGTTACATGTGAGCGCGCATTATCACATTGAATCTACAATATTTACAATTGTTGTTAGACCAAATACGTCAGAAAGGATTCTAGAATTAGTTCAGAAACATAGTTAATGCTTGACCGTCTTAGAAAAACATCCACGAGGTGACTATCACTATCGCGAAAAATGACTTCGTGACTTTCGGCAGAGAAGAGAGTAGCTTAGAATTTTTCTTTGTGCAGAGAGTGAATTTCAGTTCCGTCTCAAAACAATGATCCCAAATTTCGACATCTCATACGACATGTGATACAAAGGCCTCTCCACTTTCCTCAAACTGCTCCAACAGTATAGATGAAATCGATTGTGTTTCAGTCATGTGGTCTATTGTGACCATTCTTGGAACCCATATTGACAACTCCAAGAATCTCACCCATTGCACATGTACTACAAAGCTCACTGATAGATGTAGAGCCAATTGTAAATTTGTGGGGCGCCTGTCTACATGAGTAATGGCATTCGAGTGATTCAGCACGACGGTAGCAGTGGCTGTGACAGGACGTCATAAACGTGGCATATCATGGAACTCAGTTTCTGCACTTCCTCACGTACTAATTCTCCTTTCCCATTGCTCGACAGTACTCATATCAACTAGATCATTATCATACACTGCATATAAACATTTATAGATATCCATTATGATTTCTCTTTCCGCAACCAAGCATTCAGTTACACTAGGTTGCAGGCAATCGTTTTCTTGTATAGCTTAACAGCTACAACAAAGCAGAGAGAGAGAGAGCGAGAGAGAGAGAGAGAGAGAGAGAGAGAGAGAGAGAGAGAAGAAGTAGTGCGGCGGTATACCGTGGTAAACATCTTCCCTTGCTAATAACTCTTCCGTTACCTTCATCACTTTTGTTGGTATGCTTGCAGCTATCAACATATACGAATAACTGATCAGAAGTAATCTTCTCATAGAGTGTCATCTACATGAGACGTACGATAATGTTCATCAGATTGGAGTCGCATACACTATAAGAATCACCCGTAACACCCCAATATGCTTAACCCCTTAAAATATATACTTATGTCGTCCCACTTATTTCGTGTTCATCGAGCAATTTCGTGTAACCTTGGTAGTACAGCAACGGATGATAAGTTTTATTTTACACTAGAACCGCCGAAACTAGTGCTATACTTAGAACCGCCGATGTGGTCAAAGTGACCACTTTCTATGTAGGTACATGCTGTGCTGTTTAATGTAAATATTAATGACCTTGATAACAATGTATCACTTTAATTACGTTTAATAACAGTATCATTGTATTTTAAAACAACAATGGGAACATAATATTACTAATATTAAAGAACATAGTTCACAATAGTTATCTGGAACCATACTAATTGTATTGCAGCAGTTTCAAAATTAATAGAAATTAATCTTACTGGAGAAACTAAGTACCCATGAATATGTTAAGAGAAAGACCAATCATAAAATATGACCACTTATAGTACCTAATCCTACTTACAAGCATTACAAACTACTGTCTTTTTAACTTTGTATGTACAAAGCCCACAAACATATCTCTTGCATTTAGTGCACACTTCATTTGTCTTGTTTCTGCATTTCCTCGTTTGGCATAGTTTTCTTACCTTCGCAGGAATTTCCGCTTCTTCTCCTTCTTCATCACCATCGTCCTTTTCTTCCTTTTCTTTTCCATCCCTTGGCATCCTTTCCTGATTTCTGGTATCCATATAGTCTCTACGTAATTTTTCTGCTAGATTTAGGATGAAATTCCTCCTACTTATTTTGTTCCCTGTCACTAGCTTGAAAATGATCCATACGTTGATGGCTGCTAAATCGAGGATATTGTGAAATACGTGTACAGGCCATCGACGAGTACCAGAGCGGACAGAATATTTCCTCGTCATCTGCTCCAAGACATCTACAGCAAATTTTGTTCTATTGTAGAAGCTCGCTGTTTCAGGAAGGTGTTTCGAATTATTTTGTCTTTCAGCATCTGTGTGTATGGTGCTATACAGAAGAACATTTTTGTTCTTTTTCCCTTGGTAAACAGTCAGAGTACCATCTTCCCTTTTCAAGAGAACAGACGTAAAAAGAGGAGTTTTAATTTTTTTTATAGTATTCGGAATTTCTTTTCTTGCACGGTTGACAGTGCCGACAAGACTAGTTTTCTCTTTTTCCATTCTCTCCCCAAGTGCGACCATAGTGAATAAATTATCAGTAGTTATATTTCGCCCCTTATTGCAATATGGAGCTACCAAGTTCATTACTACTTGTTCTGGAAGTTTCGCATTAGGTGCCCTCTGTTCGTTCTTTCCTACATAAGGGAACCCATTACAAAGATATTTTGTTTCTGCATCCGCTAAAAAGCCAGGACTTTATTCCGAATTTATCAGTCTTATTCGGCATGTATTGCAAATACGGACATCTGGTTCTGCTGGGGAAAAGTTGTTCGTCCACAGTGACATTTGATCCAGGTATGTAGTTCAACTGACAGTTTTCTATAAAATGGTTCGAAGTAGTTGATATAAGTGCAAATTTGGAACTTTTCACACGTTCCGACCGTGTATTTTTTTCATCTAAACGCAGATATTTATAAATTTCTCGAAACGTGTTTCTTGTCATTGTGTCAGTGAAAAATGGGGCTCCCCACTTTTTCGACCATAACTCATCTACTTCAATACATCTGGCACCTAGTGCACCACGAACATATAATAAAGCAACAGATGCATCTAATTCTTCTAAATGCAAACTCAAGGAATCATTTCCAAGAAGCCGTTGTGCATCTGCTTCTGAGCATTTCTTTATGTCTTTCAACATTGATCGATCAAGTAAAAGGCGCCAGGCACTCGAAACATTATCATTGGAGTCGTCCCGCTTTGCTTGTGGAGTAGGTCGCCGTGTTTCTTTCAATATATTCTGTTGATCTATCCTACCTGGAGTAGTAACACCGAAGTCTGCTACAGTGCACTCTGTGATCTCTCCTTCCCCAGGTCTTTTGAGCCAGGTTCTGGAAGTGAAAGCTCACTTCGTTCTCCTCTTCTACGTCGATTCTGTATTGGTCCACTTACAGGAGGTGAAGTTTTCTTTTTACTCAGGGTAGGTCCTTCTCTAGCATTGTTTGTGTTACTGCTTGGTCCTGGTTCAGCAACTGCGTGAAGAAATAGACAATTAGAAAGCTACAACTCATTATAAAGATAACATACCACACAATAAAATAGCAGCAACGGAAGTAGCAGTAGAAGTGTCAGCTCTATTATAATAGTGATCATTATTCACATAGTAACAATAATAATAATAATAATAATAATAATAATAAGCAATAATAAGCAATAACAAGCAGAAACAGATACATACAAGATGATACCACAAATGCCTGAAGTGATAATTTTGCAACATGAAGTCACCCGAGCAATTAATTCTACGCACAATTGGAAAGCCCCTGGAAACGATAAAATAGCAAATTTCTGGCTAAAGAAGTTCACCTCAACACATTCACATCTAACTAAATTATTTAACAGTTACATTGCAGACCCATACATATTCCCTGATACACTTACACATGGAATAACTTATCTGAAACCTAAAGATCAAGCAGACACAGCAAACCCAGCTAAATATCGCCCCATAACATGCCTACCAACAATCTACAAAACATTAACTTCAGTCATTACACAGAAATTAATGACACATACAACACAGAACAAAATTATAAATGAAGAACAAAAAGGCTGCTGCAAAGGAGCGCGAGGATGTAAAGAGCAACTGATAATAGATGCAGAGGTGACATATCAAGCTAAAACTAAACAAAGGTCTCTACACTACGCATACATTGATTACCAAAAAGCTTTTGATAGTGTACCCCACTCATGGTTACTACAAATATTGGAAATATACAAAGTAGATCCTAAATTGATACAGTTCCTAAACATAGTAATGAAAAACTGGAAAACCACACTTAAGATCCAAACAAATTCAGATAATATCACATCACAGCCAATACAGATTAAGTGTGGAATATACCAAGGAGACTCATTAAGT
The DNA here is from genome assembly GCF_023898315.1 of Schistocerca nitens. NCBI lineage: Eukaryota > Metazoa > Arthropoda > Insecta > Orthoptera > Acrididae > Schistocerca > Schistocerca nitens. The sequence continues at coordinate 348,486,526 of NC_064619.1, forward strand.
CCTTTCTGGTTCTGCCTTGCTCTGAACCCACTATCCAACATGCTAAATAATACAAATTATGGATACAATATTACTGGAACATACCCACACAAAATCACACATTTGCTATACATGGATGATCTAAAACTACTGGCAGCAACAAATCAACAACTCAACCAATTACTAAAGATAACAGAAGTAATCAGCAATGATATAAGTATGGCGTTTGGAACAGACAAAAATAGCATAGTCAAGGGAAAACACACTAAACAAGAAGATTACATATTGGATAACCACAGCGACTGCATAGAAGCGATGGAAAAAACGGATGCCTATAAATATCTAGGATACAGACAAAAAATAGGAATAGATAATACAAATATTAAAGAAGAACTAAAAGAAAAATATAGACAAAGACTAACAAAAATACTGAAAACAGAATTGACAGCAAGAAACAAGACCAAAGCTATAAATACTTATGCCATACCAATATTGACCTACTCATTTGGAGTAGTGAAATGGAGTAACACAGACCTAGAAGCACTCAATACACTTACACGATCACAATGCCATAAATATAGAATACATCACATACATTCAGCAACAGAAAGATTCACATTAAGCAGAAAGGAAGGAGGAAGGGGATTTATCGATATAAAAAACCTACATTATGGACAGGTAGACAATTTAAGAAAATTCTTTATAGAACGAGCAGAAACTAGCAAAATACACAAAGCAATCACTCATATAAATACATCGGCTACACCACTACAATTTCATAACCACCTCTACAACCCGTTAGACCACATAACATCAACAGATACGAAGAAAGTAAATTGGAAAAAGAAAACACTTCATGGCAAGCACCCGTATCATCTAACACAGCCACACATCGATCAAGACGCATCCAACACATGGCTAAGAAAAGGCAATATATACAGTGAGACAGAAGGATTCATGATTGCAATACAGGATCAAACAATAAACACCAGGTATTACAGCAAGCATATTATTAAAGATCCCAATACCACAACAGATAAATGCAGACTTTGTAAACAACAAATAGAAACAGTAGATCACATCACAAGCGGATGTACAATACTAGCAAATACAGAATACCCCAGAAGACATGACAATGTCGCAAAAATAATACATCAACAGCTTGCCTTATAACATAAACTTTTAAAACAACAAGTTCCTACATACAAGTATGCACCACAAAATGTACTGGAGAATGATGAATACAAATTATACTGGAACAGAACCATTATAACAGATAAAACAACGCCACATAACAAACCTGACATCATACTCACCAATAAAAAGAAGAAATTAACACAGCTAATCGAAATATCCATACCCAATACAACAAATATACAAAAGAAAACAGGAGAAAAAATTGAAAAATACATCCAACTGGCTGAGGAAGTCAAAGACATGTGGCATCAGGATAAAGTTGACATCATACCAATTATACTATCAACTACAGGAGTCATACCACACAATATCCACCAGTACATCAATGCAATAGAGCTACATCCAAACGAATATATACAACTACAAAAATCAGTAATTATTGATACATGTTCAATTACCCGAAAGTTCCTAAATGCAATATAACACATACCATACAGTTAAAAGGAAGTGACGCCTGATCAAGGTCCGCGTCACTTTTCATTTTTAACCAGACTTAACGTCTGAGAGGGTAAGGAATAATAATAATCATGGAGTAACACAGACCTAGAAGCACTCAATACACATACACGATCACAATGCCACAAATATAGAATACATCACATACATTCAGCAACAGAAAGATTCACATTAAGCAGAAAGGAAGGAGGAAGGGGATTTATCGACATAAAAAACCTACATTATGGACAGGTAGACAATTTAAGAAAATTCTTTCTAGAACGAGCAGAAACTAGCAAAATACGCAAGGCAATCACTCATATAAATACATCGGCTACACTACTGCAATTTCATAACCACTTCTACAACCTGTTAGACCACATAACATCAACAGATACGAAGAAAGTAAATTGGAAAAAGAAAACACTTCATGGCAAGCACCCGTATCATCTAACACAGCCACACATCGATCAAGACGCATCCAACACATGGCTAAGAAAAGGCAATATATACAGTGAGACAGAAGGATTCATGATTGCAATACAGGATCAAACAATAAACACCAGATATTACAGCAAGCATATTATTAAAGATCCCAATACCACAACAGATAAATGCAGACTTTGTAAACAACAAATAGAAACAGTAGATCACATCACAAGCGGATGTACAATACTAGCAAATACAGAATACCCCAGAAGACATGACAATGTCGCAAAAATAATACATCAACAGCTTGCCTTATAACATAAACTTTTAAAACAACAAGTTCCTACATACAAGTATGCACCACAAAATGTACTGGAGAATGATGAATACAAATTATACTGGAACAGAACCATTATAACAGATAAAACAACGCCACATAACAAACCTGACATCATACTCACCAATAAAAAGAAGAAATTAACACAGCTAATCGAAATATCCATACCCAATACAACAAATATACAAAAGAAAACAGGAGAAAAAATTGAAAAATACATCCAACTGGCTGAGGAAGTCAAAGACATGTGGCATCAGGATAAAGTTGACATCATACCAATTATACTATCAACTACAGGAGTCATACCACACAATATCCACCAGTACATCAATGCAATAGAGCTACATCCAAACGTATATATACAACTACAAAAATCAGTAATTATTGATACATGTTCAATTACCCGAAAGTTCCTAAATGCAATATAACACATACCATACAGTTAAAAGGAAGTGACGCCTGATCAAGGTCCGCGTCACTTTTCATTTTTAACCAGACTTAACGTCTGAGAGGGTAAGGAATAATAATAATCATGGAGTAACACAGACCTAGAAGCACTCAATACACATACACGATCACAATGCCACAAATATAGAATACATCACATACATTCAGCAACAGAAAGATTCACATTAAGCAGAAAGGAAGGAGGAAGGGGATTTATCGACATAAAAAACCTACATTATGGACAGGTAGACAATTTAAGAAAATTCTTTCTAGAACGAGCAGAAACTAGCAAAATACGCAAGGCAATCACTCATATAAATACATCGGCTACACTACTGCAATTTCATAACCACTTCTACAACCTGTTAGACCACATAACATCAACAGATACGAAGAAAGTAAATTGGAAAAAGAAAACACTTCATGGCAAGCACCCGTATCATCTAACACAGCCACACATCGATCAAGACGCATCCAACACATGGCTAAGAAAAGGCAATATATACAGTGAGACAGAAGGATTCATGATTGCAATACAGGATCAAACAATAAACACCAGATATTACAGCAAGCATATTATTAAAGATCCCAATACCACAACAGATAAATGCAGACTTTGTAAACAACAAATAGAAACAGTAGATCACATCACAAGCGGATGTACAATACTAGCAAATACAGAATACCCCAGAAGACATGACAATGTCGCAAAAATAATACATCAACAGCTTGCCTTACAACATAAACTTTTAAAACAACAAGTTCCTACATACAAGTATGCACCACAAAATGTACTGGAGAATGATGAATACAAATTATACTGGAACAGAACCATTATAACAGATAAAACAACGCCACATAACAAACCTGACATCATACTCACCAATAAAAAGAAGAAATTAACACAGCTAATCGAAATATCCATACCCAATACAACAAATATAGAAAACGAAAACAGGAGAAAAAATTGAAAAATACATCCAACTGGCTGAGGAAGTCAAAGACATGTGGCATCAGGATAAAGTTGACATCATACCAATTATACTATCAACTACAGGAGTCATACCACACAATATCCACCAGTACATCAATGCAATAGAGCTACATCCAAACGTATATATACAACTACAAAAATCAGTAATTATTGATACATGTTCAATTACCCGAAAGTTCCTAAATGCAATATAACACATACCATACAGTTAAAAGGAAGTGACGCCTGATCAAGGTCCGCGTCACTTTTCATTTTTAACCAGACTTAACGTCTGAGAGGGTAAGGAATAATAATAATAATGGAGTAACACAGACCTAGAAGCACTCAATACACATACACGATCACAATGCCACAAATATAGAATACAATACATACATTCAGCAACAGAAAGATTCACATTAAGCAGAAAGGAAGGAGGAAGGGGATTTATCGACATAAAAAACCTACATTATGGACAGGTAGACAATTTAAGAAAATTCTTTCTAGAACGAGCAGAAACTAGCAAAATACACAAGGCAATCACTCATATAAATACATCGGCTACACTACTGCAATTTCATAACCACTTCTACAACCCTTTAGATCACATAACATCAACAGATACAAAGAAAGTAAATTGGAAAAAGAGAACACTTCATGGCAAGCACCCGTATCATCTAACACAGCCACACATCGATCAAGACGCATCCAACACATGGCTAAGAAAAGGCAATATATACAGTGAGACAGAAGGATTCATGATTGCAATACAGGATCAAACAATAAACACCAGGTATTACAGCAAGCATATTATTAAAGATCCCAATACCACAACAGATAAATGCAGACTTTGTAAACAACAAATAGAAACACTAGATCACATCACAAGCGGATGTACAATACTAGCAAATACAGAATACCCCAGAAGACATGACAATGTCGCAAAAATAATACATCGCAGCTTGCCTTACAACATAAACTTTCAAAACAACAAGTTCCTACATACAAGTACGCACCACAAAATGTACTGGAGAATGATGAATACAAATTATACTGGAACAGAACCATTATAACAGATAAAACAACGCCACATAACAAACCTGACATCATACTCACCAATAAAAAGAAGAAATTAACACAACTAATCGAGATATCCATACCCAATACAACAAATATACAAAAGAAAACAGGAGAAAAAATTGGAAAATACATCCAACTGGCTGGGGAAGTCAAAGACATGTGGCATCAGGATAAAGTTGACATCATACCAATTATACTATCAACTACAGGAGTCATACCACACAATATCCACCAGTACATCAATGCAATACAGCTACATCCAAACATATATATACAACTACAGAAATCCGTAATTATTGATACATGTTCAATTACCCGAAAGTTCCTAAATGCAATATAACACATACCGTACAGTTAATAGGAAGTGACGCTTGATCAAGGTCCACGTCACTTCCCATTCTTAACCAGACTTAACGTCTGAGAAAGTACAGAAATAATAATAATAATAATGGAGGCCCGGGAAAAGAATAGGCCTCCGGTATGTTCTGTCAGTCGTAAAAGGCGACGAAAAGAAGAAACCACTAATAGGGCTAACCCCCCTTTTAGTGTGATTAGTTCGTTCAGGACAGAACTAAAGAAGCCTCGGACAAGCGCCGTCATGGTCGGGGACGACGCTTGAACCCTATGCCCGCCCACAATGGTAACGACACTGCTAGCCAACTGGAAAATGATTCAAATCGTAATAGAGGTGTTTTGCAGGATATGCTTCCTGCAACCACCCTAGAAGGAAAACAAAGACAGAGGATGAGATGGTCAGATGAAGTTAATCGACACCTCATGTTCTGTTATTACCAAGCAACAAATCTAGGAACCAACACAACTGGATACAGATCACAAGTATACACAACATTTATCACCAGATACCCGGAATTAAAATTTTTTAACAGAACAACGACTAGCTGATCAGATCCGTGTAATAATCAAAAATAACAGGATACCCCAGTCAGAATTAGAAAACATCAAACAACAAGTACAACAAATACTGGAACAAAATAATGTGCAATCAGAAGAAGAAGAAAATACAGTAATGAACTCAAACATCCCAGAGCAAACAAACAAAGAACAACACGCATCAATTAAACAGTCAGGGGAAAACGAAATCTTAAGACAGCCACCAGAACAAGCACAAATAGAACACAAAGTGACACACATGTTAGATATAGAAGAAAAATTTCAGCTGACATATATAGAATACAAAGACACAAATACAGACATTAGACCATTCGTGCATAGACCGCCAAATAACCCACAAGTCGAAACAACAATAAAAACTATCAACACAATCATACACAACAAAATAAATGAAAACACAACTATGGAAGAGTTACAAGTACTGGTTTATATAGGAGCACTCACTACACTAAATATACACACTAGGCAGAGATCAGAACCAACCAACCCACAGAAGAAACCCACAAAACCAGCATGGCAACACAGGCTACAGATCAGAATAGAAAAACTGAGAAAAGACCCCGGACAGCTAACACAATTTATAAGAAATGAAATGTCAGAAAAAAAACGAAAAAAGGTTAGGTAAAATCTCACAACAAGAAGTGATAGAGCAATTAGATGAAAAGAAGCAGAAATTACAAGCATTGGCCAAACGACTCAGAAGATACAAAAAAAGTGAAAATAGAAGGAAACAAAACCAAACATTCAACACAAACCAAAAGAAATTTTACCAGACAATAGATAACACACACATTAAAATAGACAACCCACCAAACATAACACACATGGAACACTTCTGGAGCAACATATGGTCAAACCCGGTACAACATAACAGGCATGCACGGTGGATACAACCAGAAACAGATACGTACAAAATGATACCACAAATGCCTGAAGTGATAATTTTGCAACATGAAGTCACCCAAGCAATTAATTCTACTCACAATTGGAAAGCCCCTGGAAAAGATAAAATAGCAAATTTCTGGCTAAAGAAATTCACCTCAACACATTCACATCTAACTAAATTATTTAACAGTTACATTGCAGACCCATACAAATTCTCTGATACACTTACACAAGGAATAACTTATCTGAAACCTAAAGATCAAGCAGACACAGCAAACGCAGCTAAATATCGCCCCATAACGTGCCTACCAACAATATACAAAATATTAACTTCAGTCATTACACAGAAATTAATGACACATACGACACAGAACAAAATTATAAATGAAGAACAAAAAGGCTGTTGCAAAGGAGCACAAGGATGTAAAGAGCAAATGATAATAGATGCAGAGGTGACATATCAAGCTAAAACTAAACAAAGGTCGCTACACTATGCATACATTGATTACCAAAAAGCTTTTGATAGTGTACCCCACTCATGGTTACTACAAATATTGGAAATATACAAAGTAGATCCTAAATTGACACAGTTCCTAAACATAGTAATGAAAAATTGGAAAACCACAATATCCAAACAAATTCAAATAATATCACATCACAGCCAATACAGATTAAGCGTGGAATATACCAAGGAGACTCATTAAGTCCTTTCTGATTCTGCCTTGCTCTGAACCCACTATCCAACATGCTAAATAATACAAATTATGGATACAATATTACTGGAACATACCCACACAAAATCACACATCTGCTATACGTGGATGATCTAAAACTACTGGCAGCAACAAATCAACAACTCAACCAATTACTAAAGATAACAGAAGTATTCAGCAATGATATAAATATGGCTTTTGGAATAGACAAATGTAAGAAAAATGGCATAGTCAAGGGAAAACACACTAAACAAGAAGATTACATATTGGATAACCACAGTGACTGCATAGAAGCGATGGAAAAAACGGATGTCTATAAAAATCTAGGATACAGACAAAAAATAGGAATAGATAATACAAATATTAAAGAAGTACTAAAAGAAAAATATAGACAAAGACTAACAAAAATACTGAAAACAGAATTGACAGCAAGAAACAAGACAAAAGCTATAAATACTTATGCTATACCAATATTGACCTACTCATTTGGAGTAGTGAAATGGAGTAACACAGACCTAGAAGCACTCAATACACTTACACGATTACAATGCCACAAATATAGAATACATCACATACATTCAGCATCTGAAAGATTCACATTAAGCAGAAAGGAAGGAGGAAAGGGATTTATCGACATAAAGAAACCTACATTATGGACAGGTAGACAATTTAAGAAAATTCTTTCTAGAACGAGCAGAAACTAGCAAAATACACGAAGCAATCACTCATATAAATACATCGGCTACACCACTGCAATTTCATAACCACTTCTACAACCCTTTAGATCACATAACATCAACAGATACGAAGAAAGTAAATTGGAAAAAGAAAACACTACATGGCAAGCACCCGTATCATCTAACACAGCCACACATCGATCGAGACGCATCCAACACATGGCTAAGAAAAGGCAATATATGCAGTGAGACGGAAGGATTCATGATTGCAATACAGGATCAAACAATAAACACCAGATATTACAGCAAGCACATTATTACAGATCCCAATACCACAACAGATAAATGCAGACTTTGCAAACAACAAATAGAAACAGTAGATCACATCACAAGTGGATGTACAATACTAGCAAATACAGAATACCCCAGAAGACATGACAAAGTAGCAAAAATAATACATCAACAGCTTGCCTTACAACATAAACTTGTAAAACAACATGTTCCCACATACAAGTATGCACCACAAAATGTACTGGAGAACGATGAATACAAATTATACTGGAACAGAACCATTATAACAGATAAAACAACACCACATAACAAACCTGACATCATACTCACCAATAAAAAGAAGAAATTAACACAACTAATCGAAATATCCATACCCAATACAACCAATATTCAGAAGAAAACTGGAGAAAAAATTGAAAAATACATCCAACTGGCTGAGGAAGTCAAGGACATGTGGCATCAGGATAAAGTTGACATTATACCAATTATACTATCAACTACAGGAGTCATACCACACAGCTACATCCAAACTTATATATACAACTACAGAAATCTGTAATTATTGACACTTGTTTAATTACCCGAAAGTTCCTAAATGCAATGTAACATATACCGTACAGTTAAAAGGAAGTCACGCTTGATCAAGGTGCTCGTCACCTTCCATTTTTAACCAGACATAACATCTGAGACAAGAAAGAAATAATAATAATATAAGTGAATGTAAATTACCTTCATCTTCAGTCTCGGAGCTATCACTCTCCACATTAGTGACAGGTTGGTAATCTTCATCAGTACAATCTTCCACAAGGTCCCCAACTTCAGGATCATTTTCAGCGTCCGATTCATACAAAAGTGTGGCAATTTCTTCATCTGAAAGTGGCCGTGGCTGTGGTTTGTATCATTGTGACATCTGAGCAATGTCTACTGCTCTGAGACCAGTACTCAGATAATCAGTCTTGTTTATGCGAAACCCAATAGCAAACAATAAATGACATACTGCATTGTTGAGCTTTTAAATTCAAACAATGCGAATAAACTTCAGTAAGAAACATATTTAGCACACTGTTGACGAGTGCTAAGAACAAATCCGGGGAGGGACGCACAACAATCCTTAAATAATCTGTTTTCAAATATACATGTAATGTGGTCAAAGTGACCACTCGGCGGTTTTAAGTAAAAGTGGTCATTCAAAGAAAACTAATTAAGATAAAATAAATATTGGGCTATTTATATGATCTACATAAACATTTACGAAAAGTCATTAACGCACAAAAGCACAGATTAGAAATTGACCGAATAATAACATGTTAAAATATAAAAAGTGGTCAAACTGACTACTCGGTGGTCCTAGTGTTAAACGATGAATTATTTGAATGGAAAAGTGGTAGCAGTGGAACTGTTTTCAGTAACTCATTAACCTGACTAGTTATCCGTTAAATTTACATATTATTTAATCTATGTTTAAAGTTTTTAATCGCAAAATCACGCACCCACATACTGAAACACCTACCATCCGCCTCTCCTTCCCTCCCACATACACTCACAGTCACAACCAAGTATCTACAGATTTCAAAATTTTGGTCGGTAATGGGATGTGTCAAGAAAAGACGACTTCAATTTGCATTCAAACATTATGAATATCTGTCAGTACATTTAATTTACTAAGACGCTGGTCAAATGCTTATGAGTAAACTATTTGCATCTGATGCATGAGTCGGGTTAAGAGCTCATTGGCTGACTATATTTTTATTACTAACTTTAGGAAGGAAAACAAATATTGTCCGAAATAATGGTGTGTGAACGCCATTATAGCGTAATTTATTATTTTTAGACTTTTAAAGGATATGATCAATCATTTTCTCTGTATGTGATCTGACAATCATTTCAGACGTTTGCTGATATCTTCAGTTCAAAGATTGATTTGATAAAGCCGTCAACGCTAGTTAGTGTATCCTATGCATCTCTCACCATTTCTGCATAACTGTTGCAACCTTCATCCACTTCCTGTAGTTACGCCTATGTCTTCTTCTACAACTTGGGCCCCTCAAATCGCCTCCATTATCATATCAGTGTTCGTATTCCACTTTCTACAGAATGTATCCTCACGTCCTGTCCCGTCATTTAGTTAAGTTATGACATAAAGGAGTTCTCTGTACGATCTAGTACCTCATTGCTAGTTATCTGATCTAGGCATCTAAATTCAATATTCTTCCGCAGCACTACATCTCAGAAGCAAAGCTTCTCATGTGGTCTGTTCTGCTTAGTGTTCACGTTTGATACAGTGCGAACTTAGAAGGCTTCCCAACACATAAATATATTTTCCCATTATTAGTTTACATTTTGTATTTTCTTTGCTTCTGTCATTGTCACTTACTTTCCTTCCAAAGTAGAAATTTTGTCTAGAGGTAATCTAATTTCTTGAAAATCTACTCCATCCGACAATATTATATTATCCATGGTTTTCCGGATGTTTATCTTACAAATTCTTTTAAAGGCGCTGCCTGTTCCATTCAAATGATCTTCTTAGACCGTCGCTGTCTCTGACGCAACTGCACTATCTTCGGCATTGCTTGAAGTTTGTTATTTATTCTTGCTGGACTTCACTATGTAATATAAAATTCTCCTGGATTTAATTCCTAATTACTCTGTGTACAAACCGAGTAATGTACAGCAGCAGGCTGCCATCTGCTTTCCGCTCCCTGTATTTTAGCTCTCATAACACCAACATATCAATGCATACCAGGCAACATTGTCAAAAACTCTTTCGAAATCCGTTAATTCTGTAAATATGGCATTCTCTTTTATCAGTATGGGTTTGCTCTTTCTTCACTTCTCTGGCTTCCAAACTGATCTCCACCCTGCCCAGTTCTACATGTTGTTGTTTCATTCTGTATAACATTCAGTGTATTTACCAACTCTAAGACATAAAAATTATAAATGAGAAAGTATATTTCCCGCTACGGTAATGGTTTGATCTCCCATGTCTGAGGAACACATTACGTGTATCCTTCGTTTACATGAACTGTCGCACAGACCTCACAATGCAAAATGAAATATCTTACAAAAAATATATTTGTTAATTTAAAAACAGTCAATTGAAACTGAAGAAAAATATCAATTGTAGTACTCTTTGTAATATTGTTTTCAAGCACATTTTCTCGTAGTAAGCATGGAGAATAAAATTAATTGCGTCGGCTCTCAAAATAATCACATTTTACGCAGTCACTGCTACTCCAATTCGAGAAATTTAAAGGCGTATACACCGATGTGCTGATAAAGGATAGAGGTGCTGTTTCCTATCATTCGTATTATGTAGACGGTACCACGTAAGCAAAACTCGGAACCATAACTTGAAATCGTCGGCGCGGCATGGCATGGCACACAACCCCTTTGTCCGCGCCTCTTCTTTTGTCAGGCCGAGGCAACTGTTGCTGCGTCATATGCTGGGTCGGCTCAAGAAGCGGATCGTTATCCGCGGTAACAAGACAGCGTTATGGCGGCGCTTCTCGAGGACGTGAGCGACGACGGGGCGGCGACCATCGTTGACAAATCTGACTTTTTCTCTGCAGACGCAAGCTCCGTCGTTGCTCAAGGAACCAAAAAACAACACATTACTGACCGGCCCAGGTGATACTTTTCTAGAGCCGCACGGTAAATTTCTGGAAAAATGAAAGCTCACTTTGAGGTATTTTTATGATTATTTTAATGATTGTAGGTATCAGGTGTGCAGCTGATTTATCTGCTGGTTAAATATTGTAACAACGTTAGTTATCAAATAATATTTATAAGCACACACACACAACACGTAACGTTAGTACCAACAAGGAAGAACGATAGAAACATTCGTTTCTAAAATGTATAATTAAAAAAACAAAATAATGCCTGTCGATTTGGTTTATTGACGAAGCCCAACACGACAGCCATAAAACAGAAGATCTACCCATCCACACCAAGAATGCTAGGTGATGGAAGTGCCAACTCATAGGGTCAGAATAACACACAGTGTTCTCCCCGTTCAACAGGAAAAAATCAGATACCCTCATTCCACATGAACATTTCTTTTGAGGCATCAGTCTTCTGTCCGGCGGAGGTTCGACTCCTCCCTCGGGCATGGGTGAGTGTGTTTGTCCTTAGCATAATTTAGGTTAAGTGGTGTGTAAGCAAAGGGACTGATGACTTTAGCAGTTAAGTCCCATAAGATTTCACACACATTTGAACATTTTTTTCTTCTGTCCGGTGTGACGCGGCCTTCCGCGAATTACTCTCCTACGACAAGCGACCACGCACACCCTACGTCCACAATTACTTGCTGGATGTATTCCAGTCTACGTCTTCCTCTGCATTTTTTACTCTCCACACTTCCCTTTAGTACAATGGATGACGTCTAAATAGATCTTATGATCCTGTTCCTTCTTCTTGTCAGTGTCTCCTACATGTTCCTTTCGTCACCGATTCTGCGGAAAACCTCATTCCTCATCTTATAAATCCATCTAATTTTCAACAAGCTTGTGCAACACTACCTCCCAAACCCTTGGACTCTTTTCTGTTCCAGTTTTTCCCCCTGTCCATAATTAACTATCAAACAATCCTGTGTTCCAAACGTATATTCTCATAGATTTCTTCCTGAAATTAAGGCTTATGTTTGACACCAGCTGAATTCTCAAAGGCAGGAATTGCCTCTTTGCCTCTACTAGACTGCTTGTCATACAATCCTTGCTTTTTCAACATGGGTTATTTCGCTTCCAAGGTATCAGAACTCCTTAACTTCGTTTAATTCCTGACTACCAACGTTGATGTGAAATTTCTATCTACTCTTATTCCTGCTACCTCTCATTACTTTTTATTTTTCTGGTTTACTTTGTCTGTATTCTACACTAATTAGTCTGTTAATTTCATTCAACAATTACTTTAATTCATCTTCAGTCTGTTTCAGCATAGCAGTGTCATCAGTGAATCCTCTCATTGACATCCTTTCACCCCGAATGTTATTCCCCTTCTTGAAATTTTCTCTTATTTTCGTCATTGATTCTTTGAAGTATAGATTGAACAGAAGGGGTGAAACACTGCATCCCTGTCTTACACCTTTTGTACTTTTTAGTCCTCAAACCTTTTTGTTAATCATTCCCTGTAGCTTACTCCCATTTTTCTCAGAATTTAGAACATTTTGCACGATCTCAAATTGTGGAATGCTTGTTCTCGATCGCCAAAAACTACGAGCGTATCTTGGCTTTTCTTCCACTCTGTTTCAGTTCTCAAGGTCAGAGTCAGATCTGCCTCCATTTTCCTTCATGGAAAATCACAGTCATATGGTAATTTTTTTTAAAAACAAATTTCCGTCATGTGACTGTCAATTGTTCATATATTCAATGATTTCAGCTTTGTAGTCATTCTCAGGTTGCATGTTAACGCACAGATGTGATGAACACAGGTCATAGTGATGGACTGGTGATAAATACGACAAACTATGTGTTAGTGTCTATTCACCGTACACGGTGCTATTCATATTAAGGGCCAGTTAAAGGCACAAGCGACACCGCTTGGGGTGTCAAGCCGGGAGGCGCGCCAGAGGCAAAGTAGCTGTAATATTTCTATACAGGACGTACCACAATTAGTAGCGACCGATTACGGCGCCAAGCTGAGATGGGCACCCAAGCGTAGGATTCGTATGCAGGGCGTATCACGTATACTGGGTGGTTATAAGTAAACTTTCCCTATTTAACACGTCATAATAGGGAAACTAACAAGCGTACAAGCAACAAATTTGGTAGCATTAATGTCCAGAGTATGGGGTGCACGATTTACATGCGTCACAGCACCACCGTCGAGATGAGCTTGGAAAAAGGAGCATGTCATTGTTGGTGAAGCTCTATTATCAATACAAGAGTAACGCTGCACCTGTACTTCGAGAATATCAATGATGAACAAGTTGGAATCATCTGAAGAACTGGGCGTCACTCGGGAAAGAGGCTGACGACCGGTTGCACCACAGATGGTTGAAGAATTAGCTGCTACTATGACAGACAATGCTGCACGCAATTCCCGATCGTAAGGCAGTGCGCGTGCAGTTGAACATCGCGTGGTAGATTGTACGGAAGATGGCCTTCCGTATGCGCCAAAACAGATCACTTTAAATAAATGACACTTCGCGATCGTGACAGTTTCTCCATAAGTAATCCTTAATACAATTTTAAATAGAGAAATTTACTTCTTTTTGACGATTTTGCTGTCGCAGGCTATATTGAGAACTCCGCAAGGCAGATTTTGTTTTTTGCTTATTCTCGTCGTTATACACAGATAAAAATGTTTTTTATCCTTCCGGTTCCCAGAACTCCTGAAGATAGACACAGTCCCTTTGGCTATTCAGAGACCACATTAAACCCGCCGAAAGATGTAAACAACCATGCATGAGCAGCACCTATTAGACGGAGGGGGTCCGACAGCCGATCAGTTCCAATCATTCCACCAGGAAGGAGGTACACGGCTCGTGTTGTCTGTAGTTCAACCATGCCTACACGATCAATACCGCGGTTCAATCGCGTCCGCATTGTTACTTTGTGCCAGGAAGGGCTCTCAACCGCTTTGTTACTTTGTGCCAGGAAGGGCTCTCAACAAGGGAAGTGTCCACGCGTCTCGGAGTGAACCAAATCGATGTTGTTCAGACATGGAGAAGATACAGAGAGACGGAAACTGTCGATTACATGCCTCGCTCAGGCCGCCCAAGGGGTATTACTGCAGTGGATGAAAACTACCTACGGATTATAGCTCGCAGGAACCCTGACAGCAAAGCCACCATGTTGAATAATGCTTTTCGTACAGCCACAGGACATCGTGTTACGACTCAAACTGTGCGCAGTAGGGTGCATCACGCGCAACTTCACGCCCGACTTCCAATGCGAGGTCCATCTTTGCAATCATGACACCATGCAGAGCGGTGCAGATGGGCCGACAACATGTAGAATGGACCTCTCAACAGGGTACGATTTGTGCTTTTACCAGTGTGGGGGGGGATGTCTTAGGGGGTTAGTAGAATTATATATGTTACTAGCTTGGACCGTGGCGTTACGCATGGTTAAACAGCTATTTATAAATAGATGTTAATGCCGAAACTCGCTATTCACGCGTATGCACTATCAGAAAAGCCATCCCTTGTTACATCTTTAAAAGTACATTATAGGTAAAGCTTATTTACAAAATCATCTACATACAGGTATACGAGGGGAATTCAAAAAGTAGAGGCACATTTGTGAAAAGCTGTACTTATTCTGATGATAGAAAACTGAAACATATTAATAGTATTAATAGTAAGACTTATCAAAAATCTTCAGTGTTCGGCTCCACAAACTTAAATTATATGTAAAGTTTTACTCCAGTGCATGGGAAATAAACATCCCAGGTTGGGATGCATAAACTAAAACCAGAGGAGGTGATGGTCTGATGCAGAGGGGGGGGGAATCCCCCCCCCCCCCCCCCGGCGAATCGCACACTGCCTCTCAGGATTGTCGAATGTTTCAAATGGCTCTCAGCAGTATGGGACTTAACTTCTGAGGTCATCAGTCCCCTAGAACCTAGAACTATTTAAACCTAACTAACCTAAGGACATCACACACATACATGTCCGAGGACGATTCGAACCTGCGGCCGTAGCGGTTGTGTGGCTCCAGACTGTTGCGCCAAGAACCACCGCTCGGCCACTCCGGCCAGCTCAGGATTGTCATCACGTTCTCTTCACCGATGAGTGTCGCTTATGCCTTCAATCAGATAATCGTCTGAGACGTATTTGGAGGCTACCCGGTCAGGCTGAACGCTTTAGACACGCTGTCCAGAGAGTCAGCAAGATGGAGGTTCCCTGCTGGTTTGGGGTGGCATTATGTGGGGCCGTCGTACACCGCTGATGGTCATAGAAGGCGCCTTGTCGGCTGTACGATACGTGAATGCCATCCTACGACCGATAGTGCAACCATATCAGCAGCGTATTGGCGAGGCATTCGTCTTCATGGAAGACAATTCGCGCCCTCCGTCGTGCACATCTTGTGAATGACTTCCTTCAAGATAACGACATCGCTCGATTAGAGTGGCCAGCAGGTTCTGCAGACGTGAAACCTGCCGAACATGCCTGGAATAGATGGAAAAGGGCTGTTTATGGACGACGTGAGCCACCAACTACTCTGTGGGATCTACACCGAATCACCGTTGAGGAGTGGGACCATCAGCACCAACAGTGCCTTGGTGAACTTGTGTATAGTATGCCACGAGGAATACCGGCATGCATCAGCGCAAGAGTACGTGCCACTGGATGTTAGAGGTACCGGTGTGTGCAGCAATCTGGACCACCACCACTGAAGGTCTCGCTGTATGGTGGTACAACATGCAATGTGTTGTTTTCATGAGCAATAAAAGGGTGAAATTGATGTTTATGTTGATCTCTCTTCCAATATTCTGTACAGCTTCTGGAACTCTCGGAACCGAGGTGATGTAAAACTTTTTTGGATGTGTGTATTTGCGTACACTCCAAACTCAGTAGCGCCCCAGACGGATAGTTTTCTCTTTTCCGTTAGTCTGTTAGTACTTTCAGAATTACTGCTTTGTTTGTATTTTTGAGAAGTTATTTAAATTTGTTACACAGTTGGAAGCTACAGGGGGACAATTGTTGAACTATATGAAGAAAACGTAAATTGGTTACAAACTACGGTGTGCACATACTTTATTCAATATGTAAGCTAATATGGTCGGCGATGATGTGGCGCAGATGAATAGCGAAATTCTGCATGAGACACTGAACATTGATGCTGGCGATGACCACCTGAATGGCTATTTGTAGCTCAGCAATGGTTTAGGGGTTATTGCTGTGCGTCTTTATTGTAGCCCCACAAAAACGAGTCGCATGTGATCAGATCCAGAGAACATGGCGGCCAATCGAGGCCTATGTCAGTGGTCTCTGGGTACCCGAGAGCCAGAATGCAGTCCCCAAAGTGCTTCTCCAGCACATCAGTCTCCTGCTTCTATGGGCTCGAGTTCCGTCTTGGGTGAACCACATCTTGTCGAAATCAGGGTCGCTAAGGATAATGAGGATTAAATCATCTTCCTAAACCTTCACGTACCGTTCGGTAGTCACCGTGCCATACCGTGACTGGACATTGCACACCATACAGTCACCCGTTGAGTGTGAAGAGACTTTTCGAATGCGAAATGAGGATTCTCAGTCGCCCAAACGCGACAATTTTGCTTATTGACGAACCCATCCAAATGAAAGTACACTTCGTCGCTATATCAAACCATGCAAGCGCATACTAATTTCCAT